>NC_069502.1:934331625-934664125 GCF_027579735.1 Bombina bombina | reverse complement strand
ATACAATGCCAATCAAAAACTGACAGATCAGTCGCAACAAAACTCGGCGTACATAGCGGTCAAGATATCAAACTAGCCACTCAGTGACCATACCAAATGGTGGACCATACTAGAGAAATTGTTCAATCCGCCGCCTGCTAAAGAGCTAGATTATACCACATACATAATGGGACACTACATAGTACCTAGTAATCCAATTATTAATAATCGCAACACGTGCTGGTTGGTTTGGACACCACAACACTGGCCATACAGCGCTAGCTGCATTCAAGTCACTGGCCATATACCCTAACCAGCAGTCGTATCAGTGCTCGAAAGAACACAAAGAACTCACATATTCAATCTCAATGTGCATACCCTATGTAGTAAAACCTCATATCACAAACAAAATGTTTCAATACTCCAAATAGGAGAACCACTCACACTATATCTCACACAATAGCATATTGTTACACCATATGTTATATAGTGCCAATTAACAGAAATAAGTATTAATCATCATGCCCCACATCATTAGCAAATACAGTGGTCATGTAATATTAATCATATATGATGATATTATCACTAAACAAGTGGTATAAAGCATATACACCCAAACCAGATGAGGGACCCAAGAACAGCTAAACAGGTAACTACACCAAGTAATATTAAATCAATCAATCATTTAGATATATTTAGGAATAAGACATACCAATATCAAGCATTGCAGACCTCACAAAAAGCACTGCATGTCAAAATGGACATTAAGCCCCTTAGGGACCAGAGTGTCAAGTGTGAAAATCCAGCGACTTTCCCTCTGTAAGAGCACCCTACCTCTGTCACCACCCCTCACTAGGGGTGGGACATGTTCAATGATAAAGAAACGTAAGTCTGTGTTCTTGTGTCTTGCCTGCAGAAAGTGTCTGGCTACCGGTTGGTCGGATTTACCATTCTCCAATGCTGCCCTAATGGCCGACCTATGGTTGGCCATTCTAGTGCGGGCATCATCCTGTGTCTTGCCGACATAGAACTTGCCACACGGGCAGTGGATCATGTATATGATGTAATTTGTAGTGCATGTGACTCTGTGTCTAATAGTAAATTTTCTGTTGGTCCATGGATGTGTGAAAAATTTACTCTGGGTCATCCCACTACATGTGGTGCATCCACTGCATCGGAAGCACCCATTTTTGGTGGTGTTTAACCATGTTCTAGACTTATAACTTAGTCTATTGTCGGGTCGCATCAGATGATCCCTTAAGGAGGCCGCCCTCCTATAACCAACAATTGGTAAGTCCATAGACTCGCAAGGCAGTTTTTTGTCGGTTGAAATGATGTCCCAATGTTCTCGTAGTATGTTCGGTAAAGAGACCTTCTCAGGAGTAAAGGTAGTTGTCAGTATCAATCGTTCCCTAGATGGTGCCTCAGGTACTGTTTTCTTTAGAGCCTCATTTTGTGAAGTGGTGTGGGCTTCACTGAAAGCCACATCCAGATGTTCTCTATTGTAGCCCCGCTGCTTTAATTTCATCCTCATCTCATCAAGTTGTACTGTTTTATTCTCTTGGTCACTATTATTTCGTGTAACCCTCTTGAATTGAGACTTGGGCAGAGCCTTTTTCAAAAAAGGTGGGTGGCAGCTTGTACCTTGGAGGATCGAATTCCTATCCGTGGGTTTTTGGTATAGCGTGGTCTTCAAGCCATCACCAGATTTATATATCCTTAAGTCTAAGAAATCGACTGTTTGTTTGTTGTGAGTGATCTTGAACTTTAGGTTGTTGTTAGACTGGTTCAGTTCGTGGAACCAAGTCACAAGATCTTGTTGCTCCCCTCGCCAGATCAAGAATAGATTCACATTCCAATGTTCTTCTCATAGCAGAATATGCTCTATGTATTCATACATACATATTTCTATATATGCACAATGGTATTTTGGTACAATATATATCTATACCTATATATATATATATATATATATATATATATATATACAGGTAGCCCTCAGTTTACGTTGGGGTTAGGTTCCAGAAGGAATGGTTGTAAATCGAAACCGTTGTAAATTGAAACCCAGTTTATAATGTAAGTCAATGGGAAGTGAGGGAGATGGGTACCAGGCCCCTCTCAAAATTGTCATAAGCAACACCTAATACATTATTTTTAAAGCTTTGAAATGAAGACTTTAAATGCTAAACAGCATTATAAACCTAATAAAATAATCACACAACACAGAATATATAATTAAACTAAGTTAAATGAACAAAAACATTTGCTAAACAGCATTATAAAACTAATAAAATAATCACACAACACAGACTTCACTTGCATTTTTCTGCAAACAGTTCTTTCTATGCATTCCAATCTGGACTGATTTATAGACAGGAAGATCTTGTTCCTTTGAAATCTGCTTGATAGCTCAGGTCTGGTTAAACTGATTAATTTCAGCTTGCTTGACTTTGCTGCAACACAAGCGGACAGCTCCACCTACTGGCTATTTTAATAAATGCACTGCTTATCAATGCTTTTCAATAGCAGTCACATGACTGGAAAAAAAGGTTGTTATTCTGAAACGGTGTAAATTGAACCGTTGTAAAACGAGGGCCACCTGTATATACATATGATTATATATAGGTATGGATATATACAGATATATGTATATATATATATATATATATATATATATATATATAGGAATATCTATTTGGGAAAAAATAGAACATATTCTGCTATGTGCAGAACATTGGAATGTGAAATATTTACAGTAAATACATAGTTAAAACCTTTATTAAAATGAATATTGCATAAATATGTTTTTACTACTTTTTAACTGCAAAGACCTACAATGCACTTATATATGTGTGTACATATGTATTTATGGGCCAGATTACAAGTCATGCAGTAAATATAAATTTACCATTAGCGAAAACACCGATAGCGATATGTTTTTTTGCGATTCTCAGGATCCGCTGGTATTATAAGTTGAAAAAAAATATGTTTTTCCGCTAGCAGTAGTCCGAGAATCAGAAACATCATTAGCGGAGTTTTTGCTTGTGCGTGCATGTGTTCTCCCATAGAAATCAATGGAGGAGAAAAAGAGGAAAAATACACCCTACTCGCAAAACTGACAAAAAAAGTTAAGAAAAACCTAACACCCTACCATAAGCGCCCAGCCTAAAAACCCCTAATCCGCCATCCACCCACATCGCCAACCCTAAATAAAACACCCTACTCGCAAAACTGACAAAAAAAAGTGAAGAAAAACCTAACACCCTACCATAAGGGCCCAGCCTAATAACCCCTAAACCACCCTCCCCCCACATCGCAAACCCTAAATAAAACACCCTACTCGCAAAACTGACAAAAAAAGTTAAGAAAAACCTAACACCCTACCATAAGCGCCTAGCCTAATAACCCCTAATCCACCATCTCCCCAACCCTAAATAAAACTATTAACCCCTAAACCGCCATGCCCCCTCATCGCAAGCACAAAATAATACTATTAACCCCTAAATAGCTATCCCCCACATGACGCGCGGGGGGCTGCTATGGGATATGAGGTGTTGTGTTGTTGTTAGCATGTTTGAGGTTTTGGTAACCTTGCACAAGATAGTTCGATCGTGATTGGCTAGCTGAGCCCACTAGTTGTAGTCCTTCTGGGAACCCTGGGGTATATCAATGTCCGGAGGTTAGCGTTTTGCGTATGGCTATCAAGGCCTGTCATTTGGGAGCACGGCAAGAGTGCTGTCTAGAGCTATATTGCCCTTTAATAAATAATGTAAGTTGTAATGATCTTTTTGTTTTTATCTTTCTCTTTTTGTTTATTTCTGATGCATGTTTTGTGCTGAGTTGCATAGCTCACTTACACCTAGATTACAAGTTTTGCGCTATAGAGGGGATTTACCGAACGCAACAAAAGTTGCATTATTTCATCCTCTATAGCGCTGCCATTACGAGTTTGTGAAAAGCCGGCTTGTGCGTGCTATATGGTTGCGTTGAGCTCCATACCGCACAAAATACAAGCGCTGCTTTGACATGCTCGTGCACACTTTCCCTTTAGACATCAATGGGGAGAGAGTGTCAGAAAAAAACCTAACACCTGCGATTGTGGAACGAAAAGCTCCGTAATGCAGCCCCATTGATGTCTATAGGGAAAAAAATACCTCCCACATCACTACCACTAAATAAACATAATAACCCCTAAACTGCCAGCCCCCCACATCGCAACAACCTAAATTAACCTATTAACCCCTAAACCTAACCGTAATCCTAACCCTAAACCTAACACCACCTAACTTTTTACATAATTATAAAAAAAAAATAAAGATACAATTATTAATTAACATTAACATTCCAACCCTAAGTGTATCACTATATACAGCAAAGTGGCTCTGAATTATAAGTGGCCGAGTTAAGAAATGGAGTTTAGAAACTGGAGGGGAAACTGCAGACCCCACTAACAGGTAATCCTTACTAACTGTACACCTGCACAATGCTCTCTATGTCCTTTCTGATCTTTCTGTCTGCCATGTTCCTGAAACTCACTGCATGCCCTTATAACATCAAAAATCCCCACACTAGCCTTATCTCTCCCTCCCTCCTCTCATCCCCTATGCTGTCCTCTCATGAACTACTCTGTTTCCTTAGCAATACTTGCCCATCTTACTCTCCTGTGTCTAGTCATACCCGCTCCTACAAGTCTCACTCTCACCTTCTGTCACTCTCACTGTTACTACTGCTTGCTTCTGGTGACATCTGTCCTAACCCTGGCCCTGCAGCAATCACCACACTCTTACACTCTCGCTCAATCCCCCACAATACAAACTCAAGGTCACGCAATCCCAACAATCTCATCTCCATTAACCCACAGCGCTTATCCCCTCTCTTTTTTTGTGCCCTCTGGAATGCACGCTCTGTCTGCAACAAACTTACAACTGTTCACGACCTGTTTGTTTCTAACGCTTTCAATCTTCTAGCAATTACTGAAACCTGGCTTTCTTCCTCTGACACTGCTTCCATTGCTGCTCTAACGCACGGCGGTCTCCACTTTAGCCACACACCTAGGCCAGGTGAGAGACATGGTGGCGGTGTTGGAATCTTACTGTCCCCTTCCTGCTCCTATCAGCACCTCCATCCTCATCCATCTCTCTCCTTCTCCTCCTTTGAAGTCCATTGCATCCGCATTTTCTCCCCCCTCTCCCTCAAGGTGGCAGTTATCTATCGCCCCCCTGGACCAACCTCCCAATTCCTCGACAACTTTGCTGCCTGGCTTTCTCACTTTCTCTCTACAAATACACCTGCTCTAATCTTAGGGGACTTCAACATCCCCATTGATAACCCATCTATCCCTGCTGCCTCTAAACTTCTCTCACTCACAAACTCCTTTAGTCTTTTACAATCCACCCTATTCCCTACTCACCATGACGGACATTCTCTTGCTCTGGTATTCTCCTACCTCTGCTCCCCTTCTGATGTCACCTGTCGCCCATTTCCCATCTCAGACCACCATCTGCTCACCTATAATCTCAATGTACAGGCTAAACCTATTTCTACCCCCCGCCTCCGCACCTGTAGAAATCTGCACACTGTGGATCCTCTCCAACTTTCTAACCTTATTCAAAAACGCCTTCCCCACACTTCCATGGTATCCTGCCCTGACCTTGCTACAAACCACTATAACAATACTCTTTCCTCTGCACTTGACACCCTTGCTCCTCCACAAATACGCAAAACCCCACGTCGTCAGCTCCAGCCCTGGCACTCTCAGCAAACACGCTTTCTACAAAAATGCTCCCGTGTTGCTGAACGTGCCTGGAGGAAATCCCGCTCTGAACACGATTTCCTACACTATAAGTTCATTCTTTATTCTTACTCCTCTGCCCTTCACTTAGCCAAGCAAAACTACTTCTCTTCTCTCATATCTTCTCACTCCTCAAACCCTAAACGTCTCTTCTCCACTTTCAACACTCTCCTCTATCCACCTGCACCACCCCCCTCATCTGACTTTAGTGCTCAAGACTTGGCAGATTATTTTTTCAACAAAACACTTACCATCAGAAGCAACATCCCACCACAAGACTGCAACCTTTCAACTGCGCCCCCGGTCACCCCCTCCAACACTCTCAGTACCTTCCCCCCAACCACTGAGAATGAAGTGAGTTCCCTAATATCTTCCTCACACCTCACTACATGCCCCCTTGACCCTATCCCTTCACATCTAATACCCTCTCTGTCCTCTACCCTCACCCCAGCTCTTACTCACATATTCAACCGATCCCTTACTACTGGTTCATTTCCATCATCCTTCAAACATGCAAAGGTCACCCCCATCCTCAAAAAACCCTCCCTCGACCCCAATTCTCCTGCAAACTACCGCCCCATATCACTACTTCCGCTAGCTTCTAAAGTCCTGGAAAAACTAGTTTTCAATCGCCTAACGCACTTCCTATCCTCCCACTCACTGCTTGACCCCCTGCAATCTGGCTTCCATCCCCAACACTCAACTGAGACTGCCCTCACCAAGGTTACTAATGATCTTCTTTCTGCTAAAAACAATGGCCACTATTCTATACTTATCTTACTTGACCTGTCTGCTGCCTTTGACACTGTTGACCATCCCCTCCTCTTACGGACTCTGAGCTCCCTTGGGCTCTGTGACATTGCCCTCTCCTGGATCCACTCTTATCTCTCTAATAGGTCCTTTTCTGTCTCATTTGCTGGTGACTCATCCTCTCCACTGCCTCTGTCTGTTGGAGTACCTCAAGGCTCTGTTCTAGGCCCTCTACTCTTCTCTATTTATACTTCCTCGCTGGGTCAACTTATTAGTAGCTATGGCTTCAACTATCACCTCTATGCTGATGATACTCAGATCTACCTATCCACTCCTGCACTCTCTCCGTCTGTCCTTTCCCACATCAGCAGCTGCTTATCTGGCATTTCTTCCTGGATGGCCTCTCACCACCTAAAAATCAACATGTCCAAGACTGAGCTTCTTCTAATCCCCCCCAGCTAATTCTACTCCAGTTTCTAACTTTACTATCACTGTCAGTGACACCACTATCTCCCCATCACCCCAAGTCCGCTGCCTTGGAGTTACACTCGACTCCAATCTGTCCTTCATACCCCACATCCAATCGCTCTCTTCATCCTGTCGCAACCACCTACGCAATATCTCCAAAATTCGTCCTTTTCTGAGTGCTGAAACTACTAAACAGCTAATCCATTGCCTAGTAATTTCCCGGCTTGACTACTGTAACAACCTACTAACTGGCCTTCCTCTCTCCCGCCTCTCCCCCCTTCAATCCATCCTAAATGCCTCTGCTAGGCTAATCCACCTCTCCCAACGCTCTGTATCTGCCGCACCCCTCTGTGAGTCCCTTCACTGGCTCCCCATTCACAGCAGAATTAAATTCAAAATTCTCTCTTTGACCTACAAAGCCCTTACCAATGCAGCCCCCCCATACCTGTCCTCACTCATCAACAAATATACTCCAGCCCGTCCCCTAAGATCCAACAACGATCTACTCCTTGCCTCTTCTACCATCACCTCCTCTCATGCTAGACTACAGGACTTCTCTCGTGCGGCACCAACCCTCTGGAATGCACTTCCTCGTGCTGTCAGACTTTCCCCCAACCTCTCCTCCTTTAAACGCTCCCTAAAGACCTTCTTGTTCAGGGAAGCCTATAACCAAATCAGTAGCTAATGAATTCCACTTGCCTAATAGTTGCCCTCATCTAACTTCACACTAACATCATTCCCACCTTTGCAGTCCCCACCTCCTGTTTCTCACCCTCCTACCCATTTAGATTGTAAGTTCCCACGGGAACAGGGCTCCCAATTCCTCCTGTATTTGTTTGTTAAATTTTGTCTGGTGTCTCATATTGTACTGTCCTTTAATCTTTGTTACCTATGAACAGCGCTGCGGAATCTGTTGGCGCTTTATAAATAAAGAATAATAATAATAATAATATTAACTAAATTATACATATTTAAAAATAAATACATACTTACCTGTGAAATAAAACCTACGCTAGCTACAATATAACTAATAGTTATATTGTATCTAGCTTAGGTTTTATTTTTATTTCACAGATAAGTTTGTATTTATTTTAACTAGGTAGACTAGTTAGTAAATAGTTATTTACTATTTACTAACTGTCTAGTTAAAATAAATACAAACTTACCTGTGAAATAAAACCTAAGCTGCCTTACACTAAAATCTACCATTACAAAGAATAAAAAACACAAAAATTAAAAAAAAAAAAAAAAAAACTACGATTACAAAAAATAACAAAATGAAATTATCCAAAATAATAAAAATGATTCCTATTCTAATACCCAATTTTAAAAGAAAAAAAAAAACACCCCAAAATAAAAAAACCCTAATCTATAATAAACTACCAAGGGCCCTTAAAAGGGCCTTTTGTAAGGCATTGACCTAAAGAAATCTGCTCTTTTCCTACAAAAAACAAACCCCCTAACAGTATACAAACCCCCACCCCCAAACCCACAAAATAAAAATAAAGTAAAACGTAATCTACCCATAATAAAAATGATTCCTATTCTAATACCCAATTTTAAAAGAAAAAAAAAACACCCCAAAATAAAAAAACCCTAATCTATAATAAACTACCAAGGGCCCTTAAAAGGGCCTTTTGTAGGGCATTGACCTAAAGAAATCTGCTCTTTTCCTACAAAAAACAAACCCCCTAACAGTATACAAACCCCCACCCCCAAACCCACAAAATAAAAATAAAGTAAAACTTAATCTACCCATAATAAAAATGGTTCCTATTCTAATACCCATTTAAAAAAAAACACACCCCAAAATAAAAGAAACCTAATCTATAATAAACTACCAATAGCCCTTAAAAGGGCCTTTTGTAGGGCATTGCCCTAAATAAATTGGCTCTTTTTCTAAACAAAAATAAAAAAGACCCACAAACATTACAAACCCCCACCCCCCCCCAAACCCACAAAATAAAAAAAACTATCTAAAAAACCTAATCTACCCATTGCCTTGGGAATTAAGAAATGCCCAACCCCTAACCTTAAAAAAAAAAAAAAAAAAACACCCAAAAAACCTTAAAAAAAAACTAACACTAACCCCTCTTTAGGTACTCAAAGTTGCTGAAGTCCCACTTGAACGATCTTCATCCCGGCGGCTCCATCTTCATCCAGGCTGCTCCATCTTCATCCATTGCGGGACCGGCATCTTCTTTATCCCTGCGGAGGCGAAGCGTTCAATGCACGGAGGCGGAGGTCAAGGCGAAGGTCCAAGGCGGAGGTCCAGACGGAGGTCCATCGATCCGACGTTGAGGTCCTCTTCATGCGATTGTCTGCTGCACACTGAGGATTGAAATGCAAGGTACCCCTTTTATACTGGGGGTATCATTGCATTCCTATTGGCTGAAAAATTTGAAGCAGCCAATAGGAATAGAGGTTGCTAAAATCCTATTGGCTGTTCAAATCAGCCAATAGGATTTAAGCAGCTCTTATTCCTATTGGCTGATAGGGGATTTGTAATGTGGGGGTTTGTAATGTTAGTGGGTCTTTGTATTTTTGTTTAGCAAAAGAGCTGATTTCTTTAGGGCAATGCCCTACAAAAAGTCCTTTTAAGGGCTACTGGTAGTTTATTATAGATTAGGTTTCTTTTATTTTGCTGTGTTTTTTTTTTTTTTTTTAAAAATGGGTATTAGAATAGGAATAATTTTCATTATTTTGGATAATTAGTTTGTTATTTAGTGTAATGTTTTTTTTTTCGTTTTGGGGTGGGGTTCTTTTTTAGATTAGGAGTTGGGCATTTCTTAAAAGAGCTGAATGCCATTTTAAGGGCAATGTCAATACAAATGCCCTTTTCAGGGCAATGGGAAGATTAGGTTTTACTTTATTTTTATTTTGTGGGTTTTTGGGGTGGGGGTTTGTATACTTTTATGGGGTGTTTGTTTTCTTTTGTAGGAAAAGAGCTGATTTTTTTAGGGCAATGCCCTACAAAAGGCCCTTTTAAGGGCCCTTAGTAGTTTATTATAGATTAGGGTTTTTTATTTTGGGGTGTTTAGGAATAATTTTTTATTATTTTGGATAATTTTGTTTGTTATTTTTGTAATGGTAGGCTTTTTATTTTTTGTAATTTTAGTGTTTTTTATTTTTTGTAATGGTAGGTTTTTTATTTTTTGTAATGGTAGGTTTTAGTGTAAGGCAGCTTAGGTTTTATTTCACAGGTATGTTTGTATTTATTTTAACTAGGTAGTTAATAACTATTTACTAACTAGTATACCGAGTTAAAATAAATACAAACTTACCTGTGAAATAAAAATAAAACCTAAGCTAGCTACAATATAAGTATTAGTTATATTGTAGCTAGCTTTAGCTAGGTAGTTAGTAAATAGTTAATAACTATTTACTAACTAGTCTACCTAGTTAAAATGTGAAATAAAAATAACACCTAAGCTAACTACAATGTAACTATTAGTTATATTGTAGCTAGCTTATGTTTTATTTTATAGGTAATTAATTAGTTTTAAATAAGAATTATTTAGGTAATGATAGTAGCTTTTATTTAGATTTATTTTAATTATATTTAAGTTAGGGGGTGTTAGGGTTAGACTTAGGTTTAGGGGTTAATAAATTTAGTATAGTGGCAGCAACGTTGTAGGCGGCAGATAAGGGGTTAATAAATGTAGGTAGGTGGCGGCGATGTTAGGGTTAATAATATTTAACTAGTGTTTGCGATGCGGGAGTGCAGCGGTTTAGGGGTTAACATGTTTATCATAGTGGTGGCGATGTTCAGAGTTGCTGATTAGGGGTTAATAATTTTATTTTAGTGTTTGCAATGCGGGAGGGCCTCGGTTTAGGGGTTAATAGGTAGTTTATGGGTGTTAGTGTACTTTTTAGCACTTTAGTTATGAGTTTTATGCTACAGCTTTGTAGCGTAAAACTCATAACTACTGACTTTAGATTGCGTTACGAATCTTGCGGGATAGGCTGTACCGCTCACTTTTTGGCCTCCCAGAAAAAAGCTTGTAATATCGGCGCTATGGAAGTCCTATTGAAAAAAGACTTTATGCAAATTGCGTAAGTTAATTTGCGTTTAGGCCAAAAAGTGTGTGGTACAGCTTTTTTGACAAGACTCGTAATAGCAGCGGTAGTGAAAAAGCAGCGCTATAACCCATAACGCTGCTTTTTCACTCATAACGAAAAACTCACTTTTTTCACTTTTTTGTGAGGGGGGGGGGCGCTTCAGGCTTTTGTGCCTACAGGCCACTGAGATGAAAATCCGGCCCTGGGTGGGTCTGGTTAGAGCAGCTGGGATGGGGGCGTTGTTGGCGAAGGTAGACGTAGACGTAGGCTTTTACCAATGCATTCAAAAGGCCATCACTTGTTGGGTTGTTCTTTTGATGGGGAGTACTTTGTGGACCTCTCTTCCGATGGGATGCTTAATATCCTGCTCCAACTTCGAAAAGTTTAGTTGCTTTCTGGAGTGGGTTGTGAAGCGGTTGTCGGGTTTTAAAATCGCTGGTCCATTATTTGGACTATTTTTTGTTTGTCGGCCCCTTTCAGTCCGATGTTTGTTCGAAGTTGATGTCTTAATTTATGCAGATTGCTGGTGAAATAGGGATTCCGATTGCTGGTGAAAAGTCTGAGGGTCCGTGGACGGTATTGAGCTCTTTGGGGATACAGATAATGGAGTGTAGCTTACCGGTGGACAAAGTAGTTGATCTTGTGGAGGCCCTAGAAATGGTGGTGGGACGTCAGAAGCTGACACTGCGTGAGATGCAGTCGGTTTTGGGAAAACTTAATTTTGCCTGCCGGATTATTCTGGTAGGCAGGGTTTTTTGCAGGAGGTTGTCTTTGGCGATGGCTGGGGTGACTGAGCCTTTTCCCACATCCATGTGACTAGTTAAATTCGGGATGATTTAAGGGTTTGGCTCTTATTTCTTCAGGAATACAATGGCAAGTCCATGATTCAGAGAGTCGGTTTGGGTTCTGATTTGAACTTGTCCACAGACGCTTTGGGGGCTCATAGCTTCATCTAATGACATTGCTGATGTTCTTTCACTTCTGCAGTGGGAGCGTTTCCGAGCTTTGGCACAAGAAGCATCAGTGGAAGGGGATCGATGTCCAGTGGTTTTGTGGAAGGATTGTGGTAAGGGTGGCGTTAGCCGAAAGTACATGGAAGGCGATCATTCAGGTATGGAAGGATTGGCAACTGGTCTTATGGGAGAGGGTTACTCCTTTTTGGAAGGTGATTGGTTTCAGGCATTAGTAGGCTGGATTACGGTTTGGAGTAGGAGTAGTTTCTAAGGCGATGGTGCAGAGACGGTTAGCAGCCCTGGATTTTTTGTGTCAGCTTTTGGGTTTGAGGGATATTACCAAATCATTTGTGGTCAGGATGGCAGGGCATGGCTTGTGTATAGGGTGATCTTGAGTAGATGGAAGGCAACCTGTGATATTTGCTATACTGCAGAAGGTGTTGGGGGTGTTGCCCACGGTGTGTGTGAATGAGTACGAAGTGTTCTTATTTTGCATTGCCTTTGCTCTGGCATTTTTTGCAGCCTTCTGCATATTGGGGATTGTGTTGCTTAATAAGAAGGATATAGGTGGTATTCAGTTGGGAGATGTGGTGATAGAGGAGCGACAGATTGTCACCTGGCTCCAGAGGTCCAAGATGGATCAATCAGGGAGGGGTCAGTTATTCCATTTAAAGGTTATTGAGGGGCCCTGTGGTAAAATTTTTGGAGTTAAGGCCAGTTGTTGATGGACCATTATTGATTCATTCTGACGGTTCGTCATTGTCTGAATTCCGATTTGTTTCTGTGTTTTGGAAGGAGTTAGCGATCGTTGGGTTGCCCGCGGTTGAATTTGACTCCCATTTAATTTCGCATTGAGGCAGCTACTGAGGTGAGAATGTTGGGGATGAGTGATGAGAGGGATCAGGTAATTGGGAGATGGTCGTCAGGAAGGTTTAAGTCTTATGTTAGTCAGTATTTACTTTTATAGTTCTTTATATTGTTGTTTTGTAGGTTCCGTGGAGTGTTGGGTTCTCGGGCACTCATACATCTATTGGGCCTGACGTGCCACAGCAGTAAGAAATGATGGGTGTCAGCTAGGTTTGCCTACGGAGGAGGTGGTTCTGCAATGGTTTGGCGTTAGGGGCTTGAAATGGGATCAGGTCCTTTTGAAGGTTGTTGAATATTAAAGGCTGTTCCATCCTCCAGGTATTTTAGTGATTCATGCCAGAGGCAATGACTAGGGTTTTATGGCACAGAGAGATCTGGTGTCCAGGATGAAGGAGGATTTGGGGAGAATGTGGGAGCTATTTTCTCAGCTACGGGTTGTTTTGTCTGAATTGGAAGCTAGGGTTTTCTGGAGGGTGGCATGGGATAGTAAGAAGTTGGATACCTCTAGGAAGAAAATTGACAGGGTCGTAATACCGGCGCTATGCAAGTCCCATTGAAAAAAGACTTTACGAAATTTACGTAAGTTGATTTGCGTTAAGGCCAAAAAAGTGTGCGGTGCCCATAAACCAGCAAGACTCGTAATACCAGTGGGCGTAAAAAAGCAGTTAGGACGCTGCTTTTTAAGATTACCGTAAAACTTGTAATCTAGCCGATAGAATCTAACATATATATATAAAGTACCTAACATTGATATATTGTTTCTCTATACCTCATGTAACCATCTGATATTAACCATTTTATGATCACCTATACTTTAGAATATTACATGATAACAACCATTGTAAACTCTTATCGAAAAGGTTAATATTTACCAAACTATTTAATAACAATTGTATCTCCATACAGATACTAGTCTAAGATTACTATATTACTCAACAGCTGTGCCATAATACCGATAATATATCCTTTTGGGATAATAACAGACCTGACAAGTGCTGTTTAACCTCCTATAACTGCAGTAGGCCTGCAGAGATTTATAATCTTGATTACAGTGATACAAACCCAACTCATACAGAATTCCACCCGTACATTAGACCAGACAGTATTGATTCATTTAACTTTCTACTACAGAAGGTGACCTAAGTGTGGTTTTAATTAATTCCTAATTTTATAAGTCATTGAATAAAAGTTATGTTTTAATTTATATCACAAGTTTATTCATTACATGCTGTCCTAATACATTTGATTTGCAAAACTACTAACCTCGAGTGCTATCTTGTGTACTCGTAAAAAGAACAGCTTCTTCTTGTTCTTTCCAATAAATATTTAATATCTAAGGTACATTTATCTCTACTATCTAATAAACTGCTAAGTCTCTTAAAGGGACAGTAGAGTCATAATTAGACATTCATGCTTTAGACAGAGCATACAATTTTAAACAACTTTTCAATTTACTTATATTATTTAATTTGCTTCCTTCTCTTGTTATCCTTTGCTGAAAGATGTCATTGGCTCACCGATGTGTTCAGTTAGAAACCAGCAGAATGGAGCAAATTTGATAACCAAAGTAAACTGGAAAGTTGTTTAAAATTGTATGTTCTACCTAAATCATGAAAGAAAAAGTTTGGGTTTCATGTCCCTTTAAACTAAGGCTGTACACAAAATTGCACTTTCCCCATTCCCCAAAATGTTTCTCAGTATGACTTGACATATTATATCAGAACTGCTCGCTCGAATAGATAGAGCTCTACTTTGTGTGTATACTCTCACACGTTCATAACCAGATTGTACTGCTGTTTAGTAAAAAGTTAAAAATGTAGTTCAAATTATTCTTTAAAACTATTTCCTAAAAATATAAAGCGACTTAGGTAAGATTGCAGGGGACCTACTGTAAGTTCTCCCCTCCAGAGGGCTCTTTTGTGTTGTGACCACCTTGTTTCTCAACCCACCAGATGTCCTGCTATTTTCCTGGGACTAAAAACTTGGACAGGCATTCTTAGTTCTGCTTTTCCCAGGGGCCACAAAAACTGATGATTTCTAATAAACTATTGCAGAGTGCCACATGTGGCCCATTAGCCAACAGCTGACGATTTCTAATTTAAATGTTCAGTCAACTTTGCAATAAAGGGTTTAGAAGGTTATATCACCATAAGACCCCTACTCTAATAACCCCTAAAACGCCACATAGCCCACCACAAAGTCCCCACTACTCTCTTAACCCCTAAACTACCAGCCCCCCACATTACAAAGTTATATTCACTATTAACTCTTAAACACGCTCCAGTCCCTCTCATCGCAATGTAATATACAATATAAAACCCCCAAACTGCCAGCAACCACATAGCAAAGATATCTACACTAATAACCCCTTAACCACCAGCCCCCCACATTGCAAAGTAATCTACACTATTAACCCCTAAACCTCCAGCCCCACAACACAAGGTAAGCCACTAACATCTAAACCCCCTAACCTAACACACCCTAAGTTAAAGGGACAGTGTACACCAATTTTCCTACAACTACATGTAATAGACACTACTATAACGAAGAATATGCAAAGATACTCATCTAAAAATCCAGTATAAAACCGTTTAAAAACTTACTTAGAAGCTCCCAGTTTAACACTTTTTATTAGGTTGACCTGGACACCCAGTGAAAGGGTCTGGGAAAACAAGAAGAGCAGTCACTCCCCCTCCCCCAATTCCCTGCATATGAAAAGACAGATAACATAAACAGGAGCAAGCAGGAGTCTGTAAACAAGCGTATACATCGGACACTGTGGGGCTTGATTAGGAGTCTGAAAATCAGCACAATGTTATTAAAAATCAGCAAAACTATAAATTGTTACAAAAACACTACCAGATGGGCTATGTAAATGGATTATCTACAAAACATTTATGCAAAGAAAAATCTAGTGTACAATGTCCCTTTAACCCAAAATAGACTAACCCCACCTTTACAAAAAAGGGGTATAGTAGTATAGAAGCTTACTTTGTAGTGGGGTGTGTAGCGGCTTAAGGTTTAATAGTGTAGAAAGTTACTTTGCATTGTGCGGGCTGGCAGTATAGGGGTTAATAGTGTAAAGAGGTAGTTTGTGATGTGGGGGGTGGTGGTTTAGGTGTTCATAGTGTAGTTTAGTGCAACTGTTTCCTCCGGACAAACTCTTTACCCGACCTGACAGTTTGAGCAGTAAATGCGGGTGCGTTCACACAATCGCATTTACTTTCAGCTTGTAATATGAGCACACGTTACCGCTCAGCGCAACCCATAGAAAATATGGAGAGCGTAAATTACTGCAAGTTTGCGCATAAGAATTTGCAGTCATTTTAACATCGCGCCACTTGAATAAGGATTTGAGTGTAAAGAACACCAAAATCTCGCGATCACGTTTACGCTACTCATGCTAACAATAGCGCTCCACTCATAATCTAAGCCTAAGTATTTTCAGGAATCTTTATTGCTTTCTTAATATTTGTTTATAAAAAAAAAAATACCTCAAGGAAAGCAATGAAAAACAGCTGATTCTAAAACAAGGAGGAAATCACTGATTTTAGTAAAAAAAACTTTGCCACCTACATTTTATTATAGTTCTCCTCCAGTTTTACATTAAATTAACTCTTTATGAAATATCTTCCTCTTTGACGTAACCATCAAGGCTGCAGGAGGTGGCCACTACTAGGTTCATGACCCCAGGAAGGCTCCTTGACATCATGCATGTAATCTCATGAAACCTTAAAGGGATAGGAAAGTCAAAATTAAACTTGCATGATTACGATAGAGCATGTCATTTTAAGGAACTTTTAAATTCACTTCTATTTTCAAATGTGCTTCTTTCTTTTGGTATCCCTTGTTGGGATTTAATGCATCGTTAAAGGACCAGTCAACACAGTAGATTTGCATAATCAACAAATGCAAGATAACAAGACAATGCAATAGCACTTAGTCTGAACTTCAAATGAGTAGTAGATTTTTTTTCTGACAATTTTAAAAGTTATGTCTTTTTCCACTCCCGCTGTACCATGTGACAGCCATCAGCCAATAACAAATGCATACACGTACCATGTGACAGCCATCAGCCATTCATAAGTGCATACACACTTATTCTTGCACATGCTCAGTAGGAGCTGGTGACTCAAAAAGTTTAAATATAAAAAGACTGTGCACATTTAGTTAATGGAAGCAAATTGGAAAGTTGTTTAAAATAGCATGCTCTATCTGAATAATGAAAGTTTAATTTTGATTGAGTGTCCCTTTAAGCTCAAATTCTGAATGTAACGTCTTCAGAAAATGATTTTCTAAATAAGTTATACTAAATTTAATAAAAATACATTGGGCTCAATCCAGTCAAAAGCATCTACTGTAGATTAGAAAACAGGTCTGTGAAGATACTGGGTTACAGAAGTAGAGAACCTGACATCACTTTTGGTTTAGAGCTTACAAGTAGGGGTTAGTAGGATTAGCAGCACAAGAATCCAGGAATAAAATTGTAGACTGGGCTCCATCCTCCAGCCTTCCTATACAATGCTTTCAAATATATGACTATAACATGAATTTCTAAAAGAATGAGGAAAACCTTGGAACAAATCTTCTAAAGTAAATGGTAAAGGAAGCATTCTTGTACTGCTGTCTTTATCGGGAATGGATTTATTGTTTGGACCCCTTTATTAAAGGGAAAGAAACCCCAACATTTTCTTTCACTGTTTACTTCTATTATTAAATTTGCTTCATTCTCTTGGTATTCTTTGTTGAAGAAGCACCATTGCACTAACCTAACCTTATCTTAAAACTAACAAACCTAACATTACTGAAAGAGCAACCTAACATTACAAAAAAATAAAAAAATAACATTACAGAAAACAACAAACAAATTAACAAAAATAAAAGAGTTATGCCTATTCTAAAACCCCAAAATAAAAAAACCTATACTAACACTACACTACAGAAACCTTTTGTAGGGAATTACCCTAAAATGTCAGCTCTTATTCTAAACAAAATAAATCTACAACATTCTACAATTAAAGGGCATTTTGACATTTTGCTGCTCAGAAAAAAAAAAAAACTAATCTAAAAAAAAAAAATACCCCAGAAAACACTAAACCGCAAAGATGGACGAATCCAGGCGGCAGCACTCCATCTTCATCCTGGTGGTGGTCCATCTTCCTCCTGGCGGCCATCTGCATCCATCTTCTTATCTTCCGTCTCTGACGTCCTCTTCATGTGGTCAACCAGCCACACACTGAATTTTGAATGCGAGGTAGCCCCTTTATATAGGGGTACCCTTGTATTCCTATTGGCTGATTTTTTTATTTCAAATTCAAAAAAGCCAATAGAATGAAAGCTTTTTTCTATTGAAATTGAAAAACATCCAATAGGAATGCAAGGGTACCCCTATATGAAGGGGCTACCTCACATTCAAAATTCAGTTTGTGGCTGGTGATCGCATAAAGAGGATGGCAGAGATAAAAAATGGACCCTGCCAGGATGGCGGCCCGTATTTATCTTTGGTGAGTACCATTTTCAGAGATTAGTGTTAGGTTTCTTTGGGTGTTTTTTTTTTTAATTTAGATTATGGTTTTTCTGTTTGCTTTTTTCTGGGCAGCAAAAGACCTAAATCCCCCTTTAAGGGCAATACCCAGCCAAATGCCCTTTTCAGGGCAATTTTTACAGTAGTTTTTTTTTAAAATAACCTTTTTTTGATGGGTAGGGGTGGGGGTTAATTGTAGTGTGTTGTAAGGGCTATTTCTGTAGTTTAGTATTAGTATAGGTTTATCATTTTGGGGTGTTTTTTTTAGAATATGCATCTTTTTATTTTTGGTAATTTGTTTGTTCTTTTCTGTAATAGTAGTTATTTTGTTTTTTGTAATGGTAGGTTTTAGGTTTTGTTTGTTTTTCCAGTAATCATAGGTTTATTAGTTTTAAGGTAACTTTAGGTTTTTTATCTTTTCAGGTAAGTTTTTTTTACAGGTAAGGTTAGTCTGTTTTGGAGTTATGGGGTTTAGATGTTATTGGGTTACTTTGCAATGGGGGTTGTGGCAGTTTAGGGGTTAATAGTGTAGTGGGGACTTTGCAATGCAAGGGTGTGGCATTTTAGGGGTTAATAGTGTAGTGGGGACTTTTCAATGTGGGGGTATTGCGGTTTAGGGGTTGATAGTGTAGTGGGTTACTTTGCCATCTGGGGGTATGTTGTTTAAGGGTTAATGGTTTAGTGGGTTACTTTGCAATGTGGGGTGTGGTGGTTTATGGGTGAATAGAATAGTTTAGTGCAATTGTTTTCTCCAGCCAAAAAAAGTTTGAGTGTTAAATGCAATTGCATTTGAGCGATCACATTTACTTTCAAGCAGACATTGCCGCTCAACCCCAACCATAGAAAATATGAAGAACATAAAATACCGTAAATTCACACAAATTAATTTACGCTAATTTAAACAGTGCACCACTTGTAATATGTATTTAAGCGTAAAGAACACTGCAATCTCACAATCATATTTAAGTGTCTTGTGCTAATAGTAGCACTCCACTTGTAATATCGCCCTAAATTAATTTCATGAAACACCTTATAAACATGGGTTCTGCCATTATGGAACCTATGTTACATCGCAAGTATCTGAAAGAGAGTTGCTGCACATGTGCAAACATATCAGTTCTACAATATAGTGAAAAATTTCAACATGACTTGCAAGCAAATACACAGACTTCCACTCAGCTGTTACACTGCCCTCTGCTAACAAACAGCCTGGGGGCGATCCAATATAGATCCTAGTTTGCGACGTAAGCGAGGGAGCCCCCCGCCGCCCGTAGTTTCAGCTCGCAACTCGAGCTATCCAATATACGGCGCCATCAGATACTAAAGTGCCGTAAGTCGGATAAACCAGCGATGTCCAGAAATCTGCGTAAGTACAAATTTCTGGAGTCGCCAGTGACTTACGGCACTTTAGAAACTGCCGGCGCCTACAAAACCTGACTAAGTTATGAAATCTCCCGTACTGTCTAACACGCCTCCCAAACATAGCCCGACACGTCTAACCCTCTATCCGCTATCCCCCCTCACTCTCCTAATACTAAATGCATTAACCCCTAAACTGCCGCTCCCGGACCCCGCCGCCACCTAATAAAGTTATAAAACCCTAAACCGCCGCTCCCGGACACCGCCGCCACTTAATAAAGTTATTAACCCCTAAACCGCCGCTCCTGGAATTCGCCGCCACCTACATTAACTACCCCCTAATGTGAGTTCCTACCCCGCCGCCACCTACATTAACTACCCCCTAATGTGAGCCCCTATACCGTGGCCAGCTATATTACCTACCCCCTAATGTGAGCTCCTACCCCGTCACCAGCTATATTAAAATTATTAACCCCTAATCTAATCCCCCTACCCCGCCGCCAGCTATATTAAATTAATTAACCCCTAATCTAATCCCCCTACACCGCCGCCACCTATATTAAATGAATTAACCCCTAATCTAATCCCCCTACACTGCCGCCACCTATATTAAATTAATTAACCCCTAATCTAATCCCCCTACACCGCAGTCACCTATATTAAATTAATTAACCCCTAAAATACTAAACTATCCCTACCACTAAACCTAAGTCTAACCCTACAAATAGCCCTGAAAAGGGCTTTTTGCGCTGCATTACCCCAAAGTAAACAGCTCTATTGCCAGCCCTTAAAAGGGTTTTTTGTGGGGCATGCCCCAAAGAAATCAGCTCTTTTACCAGCCCTTAAAAGGGCTTTTGGTGGGGCTTTGTCACAAAGTAATCAGCTCTTTTGCCTATAATCTAAATCCCCCTACACCGCCGCGACCTATAATAAATGTATTAACCCCTAATCTAATCCCCCTACACCGCCGCCACCTATAATACATGTACTAACCCCTAATCTAATCCCCCTACACCGTCGCCAGCTGTATTAACTATATTAACCCTAATTATATTAGGGTTAATATAGTTAATATAGTTATTATATTATATATATATATATATATTTTAACTATATTAACCCTAATTATATTAGGATTAATATAGTTAATATCGTTATTATATTATGTATATATTAACTATATTAACCCTAATTATATTAGGGTTAATATAGTTAATATCGTTATTATATTATATATATATTAAGTATAATAACCCTATCTAACTCTAACACCCCTAAATTCTTATTAAATTAAATCTAATTAATATTAATATTATTAATTAATATATTCCTATTTTAATCTAAATACTTACCTATAAAATAAACCCTAAGATAACTACAATGTAATTAATAACTACATTGTAGCTATTTTAGGGTTTATATTTATTTTACAGGTAACTTGGTATTTATTTTAACTAGGTACAATAGCTATTAAATAGTTAATAACTATTTAATAGCTACCTAGTTAAAATAATTTCCAATTTACCTGTAAAATAAATCCTCACCTAAGTTACAAATACACCTACACTATCAATAACTTAAATAAACTACAAATATCTAAACTAAAATACAATTAAATAAACTAAACTAAATTACAAAAAACAAACAAACACTAAATTACAAAAAATAATAAAAGATTACAAGAATTTTAAGCTAATTACACCTATTCTAAGCCCCCTAATAAAATAACAAAGCCCCCCAAAATAAAAAAATGTCCCTACCCTAATCTAAATTAAAAAAGTTAACAGCTCTATTACCTTACCAGCCCAATCAGCCAATCGGATTGAACTTGAATCTGATTGGCTGATGGCCAATCAGATTTTTCCTACCTTAATTCCGATTGGCTGATAGAATCCTATCAGCCAATCGGAATTCGAAGGACGCCATCTTGGATGACGTCATTTAAAGGAACCTCATTCGTCAGGAAGTCGTCGTGCCGGATGGATGTTCCGCGTCGGAGGAGAGAAGAAAGAAGATTGAAGATGCCGCTTGATTGAAGACATAGCCCGGATGGAAGACTTCTGCTCTGCTGCTTGATTGAAGACATCGCCCGGATGGAAGACTTCTTCTTTGCCGCTTTATTGAAGACATCGCCCGGATGGAAGATATCTTCTCTGCCGCTTAATTGAAGACATCGCCCGGATCGGATGAAGAGTTCAGCCCGGATGGGTGAAGACAAGGTAGGGAGATCTTCAGGGGGGTAGTGTTAGGTTTTTTAAGGGGGGTTTGGGTGGGTTTAGAATAGGGGTATGTGGGTGGTGGGTTGTAATGTTGGGGGGTGGTATTGTGGGGGGTTTTTACAGGCAAAAGAGCTGATTTCTTTGGGGCATGCCCCGCAAAAAGCCCTTTTAAGGGCTGGTAAGGTAATAGAGCTGTTAACTTTTTTTAATTTAGAATAGGGTAGGGAAATTTTTTTATTTTGGGGGGCTTTATTATTTTATTAGGGGGCTTAGAATAGGTGTAATTAGCTTAAAAATCTTGTTATCTTTTTTTATTTTTTGTAATTTAGTGTTTGTTTTTTTTGTAATTTAGTTTAGTTTATTTAATTGTATTTTAGTTTAGATATTTGTAGTTTATTTAATTTATTGATAGTGTAGGTGTATTTGTAACTTAGGTTAGGAATGTTTTTACAGGTAAATTGGTAATTATTTTAACTAGGTAGCTACTAAATAGTTATTAACTATTTAATAGCTATTGTACCTAGTTAAAATAAATACCAAGTTACCTGTAAAATAAATATAAACCCTAAAATAGCTACAATATAATTATTAATTACATTGTAGCTATCTTAGGGTTTATTTTATAGGTAAGTATTTAGATTTAAATAGGAATATTTTAATTAATAATATTAATATTAATTAGATTTATTTTAATAAGAATTTAGTTAGGGATGTTAGAGTTAGATAGGGTTATTATACTTAATATATATATAATATAATAACGATATTAACTATATTAACCCTAATATAATTAGTGTTAATATAGTTAATATATATATAATATAATAACTATATTAACTATATTAACCCTAATATAATTAGGGTTAATATAGTTAATATAGCTGGCGGCGGTGTAGGGGGATTAGATTAGGGGTTAATCTATTTAATATAGGTGGCGGCGGTATAGGGGGATTAGATTAGGGGTTAATACATTTATTATCGGTGGCGGCGGTGTAGGGGGATTTAGATTAGATGCAAAAGAGCTGATTTCTTTGTGACTATGCCCCACAAAAAGCCCTTTCAAGGGCTGAAAAAGAGCTGATTTCTTTGGGGAAATGCCCAGCAAAAAGCCCTTTTAAGGGCTGGCAATAGAGCTGTTACTTTAGGGCAATGTCACGCAAAAGGCCCTTTTAAGGGCTGGTAATAGAGGTGATTATTTTAGGGGGATTAGATTAGGGGTTAATGTATTTATTATAGCTGGTGGCGGTGTAGGGGGATTAAATTAGGGGTTAATACATTTAATATAACTGGCGGTGGGGTAGGGGGATTAGATTAGGGGTTAATCATTTTAATGTAGCTGGCGGTGGGGTAGGAGCTCACATTAGGGGGTAGTTTAATGTAGCTGGAGGCGGTGTAAGGGGCTCACATTAGGGGGTAGTTTAATGTAGCTGGCGGCGGTGTAAAGGGCTCACAATAGGGGGTAGTTTAATATAGCTGGCGGTGGGGTAGGAGCTCACATTAGGGGGTATGTAATGTAGCTGGCGACAGTGTAGGGGGATCACATTAGGGGGTTATACTTTTAATGTAGGTGGCGGTGGGGTCCGGGAGCGGCAGTTTAGGGGTTAAATACTTTATTAAGGATTGCGGCGGGGGATCACGGTTGACAGGTAGATAGACATTGCACATGCATTAGGTTTTAGGTTTTATTTTGCAGGTAGTTTAGGGAGTTACGGGGCTCCAATACACAGCGTAAGGCTTACTATGGCTGCAATTTGTGGCGAGGTGAAAATGGAGTAAGATTTCTCAATTTTCGCCACGTAAGTCCTTATGCTGTATATTGGATACCAAACTGCGCGGGTTTGGTATACCTATCTATGGCCCAAAAAACTACGGGCGAAGGCAGAAATATACGAGCATAACTTCTAGGTTACGCCGTATATAGGATACCAAACCCGCGCAAATTTTGGTGTCGCCTGCTTCTGCATATCAGATCGAGGCCCTGATTCAAAATATATCCTGCCCCAGACTTGCAAGCAAATACACAGACTCAACTGTTACACTGCCCTCTGCTAACAAACAGGTAGCCTTCTGGAAGACAGTTCCTTCATTATTATTTTTTACCTACCCTGTTATTTTTATTATATGTGTTTTTATTGTATGTGTTTTTATATTTGATGGTTATTATTTTTATTTTCTTATTTATTTTTAAAAGTATATATTACCATGACTTTGTAACTACAGCCTGTGCTAGTCATACATTGCATATTTTATCACCTTTATGTCTGCCCATTATGTTAAAAGCTAGTTTAACCAGCTCTGGTCCATATATCTTTCTTATTATTTACTAATGGTTTTATTTCCCCACATGGATACCTCTGTCTTATCTCTGTGATTTTTGATCTTTTGTTTTTGCTTGAATGACCCTTAGCTCAAATGTCCATAAATGCACCCTCCCCATTCCTTAACTTTTTTTGCAGGCCCATCTAACCCTAATATATCTCTCTCCCTCAGCCTGATTTAAAATATATCCTGCCCCAAACTTACAAGCAAATACACAGACTTCCACTCAGCTGTTACACTGCCCTCTGCTAACAAACAGGTAGCCTTTTGGAAGACAGTTTCCCTTCCACCCTACCCAACCCAAGCTCATTTCCTCATTTATAGATAGTCTCCCACACAATTTTCCCTCTCCTGAAATGACAGGTGCAAACACTGATCAGCACATCATTCCATTCACTTAACCCTATAGAATACATACCCTCTCTCACTACAAATAGCTATATATCACACATCAATATTATATACTTGTTTTTTTTTTTACTATTTGTGTTTTATTTTCATCTACATGCCTCATACCACTAATATGAATCCAAATATGACCATACTGTTATTCGTGATAACCCTTTTCTCATTCCAATTTTGTTCACATGACTACCACCATAAGCACACACCTCAAACTGGAAAACAAATTATCATACACCATGGCCTGCTCTGTTGCTGTAACTTATCTGCTGAGTGCTGGTGGAGAGCTATAAAAAAATAGTCCTCTTACTCCTACCTCACAAAATTATAAAGTATCCCATTCACTATATGGCCAAACAAAAATTATGTCCAAATTTCTATTCCTTATGTTACTTGCTCTTGCAAATGATTTAGAGTCTACCCTGGTCCCCCAATAAATTCCATTCATAGCCTTCCAGCTAAAAAAGGCCTCTCCTTTGTGCACTGTAATATCTGCAGCTTACTACCAAAAATTGATACACTGCAAGCATGGTGTAGTAAATGAATCATTGTTGCAGGAATCTACCACCCACCTAGATCCTCTCTGCATAGCCCATGTCCTTAGTGAAACCATAGCTCAAAACCCAAAAAGTGAAATTTTGGTCTTTGGAGATTTTAATATTGATTGGCTGAATCCTAAAAATAATAGTTCTTGCTCACTGCTTAAGACTTTGCAGCTAACGCAATTAATCTCCTCCCCAACTCACATAAACATTAAAAGCCATAACCACACCCTGCTCAATTGGATCCTATCCACTTCTCCTGACCGAATACAGGAGGCAGGTGTTCTCCCTAACAGTTTTAGTGACCACTGCTTAGTGTACTGAGTGTGCAAAATAAAAGCTACTAAATCCTCTCCCAAGATTAAAATCACCAGGTCCTTCAAAAAATTTCATCTTCAATCATTTTTAAATGACATTAAGAACCTCCCCTGGCACAGATTAAACCTAATCCCAGATATAGACTCTGCAGCTGAATTCTTTCAGTCTGAACTCCTACAAGTTTGGAATTTGCATGCCCTGCTGCGTAAGGTGAGAGTAAAAGGAGCACATATGAATTGGATCACAGCTGACCTCATTCAAATGTACCAGTTTCAGGATTCACTGTGGTCAAAGTTCAAGCATACTGGCTCTATGAACGATCACTATGTATATAGACAATGGCAAAATATATGCACTAAACAAACAAAATTGGCCAAGGCCCAATAATTCTGTGAAAATCTGAACAATAACATATCAAACCCTAGAAAGTTTTGAAAAATCATAAATAACTTACATACTCCCCCAATCCACTCCCAACCCTCCACTGTCAAAGTGGACAACCAAACCCTGCAACTTCCCTTAGAAGTAGCAAATGCCTTTAACAATTATTTTGTCAGATGCTCCACAACCCTGATTGACAAACTAATAAATGACACACATCCTGAAACTACAAATGTGGATCAGACCCCACTAAATCTGCAAAGACCCAATATAGAGAAATCCCGTTTTAGACCTGTACCATCAGTGTAATTAGGAAACACCTTAATAATCTAAAAATATAAAAACAGTCTGGACCTTATTAAATCCAGCAATGCTGTTGAAGCTCAGTGCGCCGGCAATTGCTAAACCTGTCACAACCCTAATTAACAAATCCTTGGTGTATGGATACATACCCAAACTCTGGAAGACTGCAAGAGTAGTGCCTATCTATGCCTATCCATAAAAGTGGTGAGATAACCTTGGTTTCTAATTATTGCCCAATATCATTGCTCCTAGTATTGTCAAAAATCTTAGAAAAGTGCATCGATACGCAACTATGTGAGTATTACCAACAATCTAACTATCTGACCCCTGAACAATCAGGTTTTCGCCCGAACCACTCCACTACAACTACCCTCCTAAAAGTTTGCAATGACATCCAAACTGGCATAGAACAAGGAGACCTAACTGGAGCTATTTTCTTTGATTTTGCAAAGGCCTTTGACACAGTAGACCACGACATACTACTGCTCAAACTAAAAAACTCAGGTATTGGTGATCATCTGCTAACCTGGTTTCGATCATATGTATAGGATCGATCACAATATGTCTCCATTTCTGACAGTGACTCCCTCTCTCTCCCAGTCATGTGTGGTGTTCCCCAAGGTTCCATTCTCGGCCCCCTACTATTCACATTATTTATAAATGATCTGCCAAATGTCTGCAAATCCTCGACTGTACACATGTATGCAGACGACACGGTAATCTATGCAAGCAAATCCAATCTGCCGCAACTTGAGGCAGTGCTCCATGACCAGTTCACAGAGGTAGAAAAGTGGATCTCAATAAACAAACTCTTACTAAACACTAACAAAACTGTCACAATGATCTTTGGAACGGGACCTAAATTACACAAACTACAAAATTCCCATCTACGCATCAAAACAAAATCAAATTGCACACTGACAGCAGTCCACTCTTTCAAATACTTGGGTAAATTGTTAGATCCCAATCTATCTTTTGGCCTCCACATAGAAAAACTTGCATCTAAACTCTATCAAAAACTAGGTGCCCTGTACAGAAACAAATCCTGCCTAAGCCCTACAGTAAAGGAAAAGATTGTACAGCAAGTGTTGATGCCAATCATTGATTATGGGGATGTAGTATATGCACCTGCACCGCAAACTCACCTTAATAAACTTATTACATTGTATAACTAGTTCTGCCGCTTTGTGCTACAATGTAACTACAGGACCCACCATTGTGACATGCTAAAAGAACTAAACTGGCTGTTGCTGGAATCCAGACGCACCCTCCATCTTTCCAGCCTTGTGTTTAAGAGCTTTTCTGGGAAGCTACCACCTTACCTGAGCAGAATGCTCTCCCCAGCTGTTGCCACCTCCTATAACCTCCGATCCAGTACCAGCACATTATTTAGTTTGCCTCGATTACAAAAAGAAAGCAGCTCGATCCTCCTTTTCCTACAAATCACCACAATTATGGAACAACCTCCCACACACTTTCAAACCTTCTCCAAGCCTAAAATCCTTTAAGAGATTCCTCTCTACATATCTCAAAACAGAATGCACCTGTCATGGTTGATTATATATTTCCTACCTGTTCTATGTTAAATTTTGCATATATTATGTATTAATATTGTTTTTTTTAATTTTATTGTAACCTGTTGTATAAATGAAATGTTTTGTGGACCCAGGACATACTTGAAAACAAGAGAAATCTCAATGTATCCTTCCTGGTAAAATATTTTATAAATAAATAAATAACATGGCACTCATAACTAGAGGCAGGTGGGGAATAAACTCAGTTCTATGCTTGTAAAATGTATTTAGTGTTTAATGTCCCCTTAAAGCTGGGGTTTATTGGTCAGATGGAACATGCAAGGTTGTTGTTTAGTTTTAAATATCATTTTTGGTGGTTCATCTTTCACTTACAAGCACCTATATTATGAGTTTTGCGCAATATCGGGTGCGTAAAGAACACAAACAAATTAGCGGTATCGCACTTTCCATAGCGCTGCCATTACGAGTTACTGAAAAACCTCCTTGTGCTGTGCGGTATTGTGCGTTAGGCTCCAGATCGCAACAAAAGCCAAGGGCTCAGTTTACGTGCTTGTGAACACTTTCCCCCATAGACATCAATGGGGAGAGAGTGTTAGAAAAAAACTAACACCTGCGATCGCGGAATGGCAAATCGCTGTAATGCAACCCCATTGATGTCTATGGGGAAAAGAAAGTTATGTTTAAACCTAACACCCTAACATAAACCCCTAGTCTAAACACTCCTAATCCACCGCCCCCGACATTGCCGACACTAAATAAAATGATTAACCCCTAAAAGGTCGGCCACCCACATCGGCACCAATAAACTAAATCTATTAACCCCTAAACTGCAGGCCCCCAACATCGCAAAGACTAAACAAAACATATTAACCCCTCAACCTAACACCCCCTAACTTTAATTTAAATTTACAATATAACTATCTTTAAATAAATAAAAACTTACCTGTGAAATTAAAAAAAAAGTTTAAACTATAAACTAACATTACTATTTTAAATAAATAAAATAAACAAAAAATAAAAAAACTTAACATTACAATATTAAAAAATCCTAACACTACGAATAAAATAAAAAACTAACATTACAAAAAATAATAAACACTAAAAATAACGAAAAATAAAAAAACTCTAGATTACAGAAAATAATAAACAAAATTATCCAAAATAATAAAATTTACACCTAATATAATAGACCTATAAAAATAAAAAAGCCCCCCCAAAATAAAAACACCACCTAACCTAACAATAAACTACCAATAGCCCTTTAAAGGGCCTTTTTTTAGGGTATCGCCCTAAATTAAACAGCTATTTTACGTAAATAAATCTACTCACGGTTCCTGAAGTCCAGATATCCATCTTCATTTAGGCGGCGAGAAGTCTTCATCCATGCAGCGACATCTTGATCCATCGCGGGGGCATCTTCTGTCTTCATCCCAGTGTCGCAGAGCTGTAGAGGCGTGAAGCATCTTTGCCGGCGGCGCGGACATTCAACATGGAGGATCCTCTTCATATGATCACAGCCGTACACTGAAGCTTAAATGCAAAGTATCGGTTTAAATATGGGGTACCTTGCATTCCTATTGGCTGACATTTTCAAATCAGCCAATAGGATGAGAGCTACTGAAATCATATTGGCTGTTCAAATCAGTTTATATATATTTTAAGATAGTTATATTGTAACGTTTAATTAGGGAGTTTTAGGTTTAGGGGTTAATAGTTTAATTTAGTGTTTTGCGATGTGGGGGCCGGCGGTTTAGGGGTTAATAGATTTAGTTTATTAGTTACAATGTGGGGGGCTGGTGGTTTAGGGGTTAATAGGTTTAGTTTATTATCTGTGATGTGGGGGGCTGGAGGTTTAGGTGTTAATACTTTATTATAGTGTTGGCGATGTAGGGGGCTGGCGGTTTAGGGGTTAATATATTAATTATAGTAGTAGCAATGTGGGGGGCTGGCAGTTTAGGGCTTAGTAGGTTTATTTAGTGTTGGCTATGTGTGTGGGTGGCAGATTAGGGGTTAATAAGTTTAATATAGTGCGATGCAGGAGGGTGGTGGTTTAGGGGTTAATAGGTAGTTTATGGGTGTTAATGTACTTTGTAACATTTTAGTTATGAGTTTTGTGAAACATTTTTGTTTCGCAAATCCATAACTACTGGTCTCAGATCGAGGAATGGCTCACGGCGGTATAGGCTATAATGCAAGCATTTTAGCCGGACCACACAACCTGTTATACGGTGCTATGGAAAATCCTGCACTCAAACATCATTTTTTGAGTGCGGAATGGACATTGCATTACAAGCTAAAATACTTGCGGTATAGCTATACCGCTGCAACTCGTAATATGCGTTACCTTTCATTCCACGCACAATGGCTAATATTTCATCGGTATAGCCGTACCGCAACATAACGCAAAACTCGTAATCTAGCCCAAGGTTAATAGCAGTTTGGGTGCAGTTTAGGCAAACTTATGGCTAGATTACGAGTTTGGCGTTAGGCTTAAAAAGCAGCGTAAGCCAGTCCTAATGCTGCTTTTTAATGCCTGCTGGTATTACGAGTTTCCCTAACGCCACAAAAATATCCGTCTCTGCTGAAATCATTAACATCAACCCAGACCCAGTATTTAACATTAGTGATGCCGCAAACCTAAAAATTTGGGTTTGCGAACTGCGAACGCGAACTCCCACAAGAGTTTGTGAACCGGCAAACTGGGCGAACCCCCATAGACTTCAATGGGCAGGCGAATTTAAAAACCCACAGGGACTCTTTCTGGCCACAATAGTGATGGGAAAGTTGTTTCAAGGGGACTAACACCTGGACTGTGGCATGCCGGAGGGGGATCCATGGCAAAACTCCCACGGAAAATTACGTAGTTGATGCAGAGTCTGGTTTTAATCCATAAAGGGCATAAAATCACCTAACATTCCTAAATTGTTTTGAATAACGTGCTTTAAAACATCAGGTATGACAAGATATGAGTAGTGGCACTGGGCAAGTGGGCACAGTATACGCTGTCAGCCTGACACAAAAAAGCAGACTGATGTTTCACAGTCCAAAAAGTTTTTATTTTTTTAAATGTACACTTACACTACTATTAAACAAGATATGAGTGGTGGCACTGGGCAAGTGGGCACAGTATACGCTGTGAGCCTGACACAACAAAGCAGACTGATGTTTCACAATCCAAATTTTTTTTTTTTTTTTTAAATGTACACTTACACTACTATTAAACAAGATATGAGTGGTGGCACTGGGCAAGTGGGCACAGTATACGCTGTGAGTCTAACACAAAAAAGCAGACTGATGTTTCACAGTCCAAAAAGTTTTTGTTTTTTTAAATGTACTATTAAACAAGATATGAGTGGTGGCACTGGGCAAGTGGGCACAGTATATGTTGTGAGCCTGACACAAAAAAGCAGACTGATGTTTCACAGTCCAAAAACTTTTTTTTTTTAAATATACACTTACACTACTATTAACAAGATATGAGTGGTGGCACTGGGCAAGTGGACACAGTATACGCTGTGAGCCTGACACAAAAAAGCAGACTGATGTTTCACAGTCCAAAAAGTTTTTTGTTTTTAAATTTACACTACTGTTACACCTGATATGAGTGGTGGCACTGGGCAAGTGGGCACAGTATACGCTGTGAGCCTGGCACACACGCTGGCAGGCAGGCAACTGCAATTAGATTACACAAGCAGACTGATGTTTCACAGTCAAAAAAGTTTTGTTTTTTTTAAATTTACACTACTGTTAAACCAGATATGAGTGGGGCCACTGGGCAAGTGGGCACAGTATACGCTGTGCGCCTGCACACACGCTGGCAGGCCGGCAACTGCAATTAGATTACACAAGCAGACTGATGTTTCACAGTCAAAAAAGTTTTTTTTTTTAACCCCTTAATGACAACAGTACTTTTCCATTTTCTGTCCGTTTGTGATAAAGGCTATTTTTAAATTTTTGCTGTGTTTGTGTTTAGCTGTAATTTTCCTCTTACTCATTTACTGTACCCACACATATTATATATAGTTTTTCTCGCCATTAAATGGACTTTCTAAAGATAGCATTATTTTCATCATATATTATAATTTACTATAACAAAAATTATAAAATATGAGGAAAAAATTGAAAAAAAAACACTTTTTCTAACTTTTAGCCCCAAAATCTGTTACACATCTGCAACCACCAAAAAACACCCATGCTAAATAGTTTCTAAATTTTGTCCTGAGTTTAGAAATACCCAATGTTTACATGTTCTTTGTTTTTTTTTGCAAGTTATAGGGCCATAAATACAAGTAACACGCTATTTCCAAACGATTTTATTTCAAAATTAGCGCTAGTTAAATTGGGACACTGATATCTTTCAGGAATCTCTGAATATCCCCTGACATGTATATATTTTTTTTAGAAGACATCCCAAAGTATTGATCTAGGCCCATTTTGGTAAATTTCATGCCACCATTTCACCGCCAAATGCGATCAAATACAAAAAATTTTCACTTTTTCACAAACTTTCGGTTTCTCACTGAAATTGTTTACAAACAGCTTGTGCAATTAAGGCATAAATGGTTGCAAATGCTTCTCTGGCATCCCCTTTGTTCAGAAATAGCAGACATATATGACTTTGGCGTTGCTTTTTGGTAATTAGAAGGCCGCTAAATGCCACTGCGCACATACGTGTATTATGCCCAGCAGTGAAAGGGTTAATTAGGGAGCATGTAGGGAGCTTTTTGGGGTAATTTTAGCTTTAGTGTAGTGTAGTAAACAACCCAAAGTATTGATCTAGGCACATTTTGGTATATTTCATGCCACCATTTCACCGCCAAATACGTTCAAATAAAAAAAAACTTTACATTTTTCACAATTTTTGATTTCTTACTGAAATTATTTACAAACAGCTTGTGCAATTATGGCACAAATGGTTGTAAATGCTTCTCTGGGATCCCCTTTGTTCAGAAATAGCAGACATATATGGCTTTGGCGTTGCTTTTTGGTAATTAGAAGGCCGCTAAATTCCGCTGCGCTTGTAGGGAGCTTGCAGGGTTAATTTTAGCTTTAGTGTAGAGATCAGCCTCCCACCTGAAACATCACACCCCCTGATCCCTCTCAAACAGCTCTCTTCCCTCCCCCACCCAACAATTGTTCCCGCCATCTTAAGTACTGGCAGAAAGTCTGCCAGTACTAAAATAAAAGGTATATTTGTTTTAATTTTGTGTTTTTATAGCATATTTACATATGCTGCTGTATAGAATCCCCCCTTAGCACCCAACCTCACGGATCCCCCATCGCAGTTCTCTAACCCTCCTCCTCTAGCTTAATGGGCGCCATCTTGGGTACTGGCAGCTGTCTGCCAGTACCCAGTTTAGTAAAAAAAAATATGCTTTTATTATTTTTTTGCCTTTTTTGCCATTTTCTGTAGTGTAGCTTCCCCCCCTCCCAGAACCCTTCGATTGTTTTTTAAATTAAAATCCCCCCTTTTCTCCCAATTTTGTATTAAATTTTTCTGTAGTATAGCAGTCTGCAATACCCTCAGAGCTGCTGGAAGCGATCGCAATTGCTTCCAGCACTCTGTTAGACAACTGACGTACCAGGTACGTCTATTGTCATTAACTGTTTGTTAATGCATGACGTACCTGGTACGTCAGTTGTCATTAAGGGGTTAAATTTACACTACTGTTACACCAGATATGAGTGGTGGCACTGGGCAAGTGGGCCTGGCACACACGCTGGCAGGCAGGCAACTGCAATTAGATAACACTAGCAGACTGATGTTTCACAGTCAAAAATTTTTTTTAAAATTTACACTACTGTTACACCAGAAATGAGTGGTGGCACTGGGCAAGTGGATAATGGGGATCCCCCAAGCGCCTACCAAACCGGAGGCAAAAAAGGGATAATAAGGTGTAATCTGGTAGATAAAAAATGGAGATATTTATAAAATAAACAAAAAACATATATTTCAACTCATGGATCCATGAAGAATAATAAAAAAGAATGGTGAATAAAAGCTAATAAAAACACATATAGAGGTAAAAACAATGAATGGTCACAGGTAAGTGGCCTATCTCCTGCGTAGACCTGGGTACAGAGTTTAAGGTACCAATGTGATAAATACAACAAATAACAAGTGTCGAAAAATAACAAGTGTTGAAAAATATAAAAATCAACGGGATAAAAGTCTCAATTAAAAACCTCAATAAAAAATTCCAATTAAAAATTGTGTCAGTGAATGTCAGTTGAAAAACATCTTATGAATTGCAATTCAGATCCAAAATTTAGGTGAAAATAGTGAAAAAATAGTAAAAAAATAATAAAAAATAATGGTGAAAAAAATGGTGAAAAAAATTAAATGGTGAAAAAAATTAAGTAGAAATAGTCACCCAGACCTAAATGGATATTCCTTGCAGAAGTCCCATATGTAGATATATACTTGGGGGTGTGGAAAGATGAAGAACAGTGCCCACAGACACTGTGGAACAAGAAATCAGATATCGGTGTAGAAGTCAGATTAACTCAAAAAACGATATCCACCTAAAAATATGTGAAAAAAAGGAAAATATAGTGCAGATTGTATCACACAATATTGCATAAATGAAAATAGGCTTACCAATACTCAGTCGACGCGTTTCGGCCCTAGTATAGGCCTTTATCAAGACTGAGTTGACTAAGGAGATTATATCCTTATAAAGGGTATTGTAGCCAATAGGTGTGTCAAATTTTTGCGCAAAAAAATAAGTTCCGCCCACTTCCTGTTAGATGCATTGTGGGTATGGGCATTGTTGTCATGGGTAAGGGCATTCTTAGCAGTAGTAATCCTTTATTCGATTTTGGCCAAGTAATCAGGGGTTCTAGATATACTTGGTATAGTGTGTGTAATATATAATGTAGGGAGACTATTTGCCTAACTTATATTTGTGATTAAAATTGAAATAAATATGAAATGTTGAAATATATGTTTTTAGATTATGTAATACATATCTACATTTTTTATCTACCAGATTACACCTTATTATCCCTTTTTTGCCTCCGGTTTGGTAGGCGCTTGGGGGATCCCCATTATACACTCAATTCTATTGGTGGTTACTAGGTATCACCTCCCCCCTAAGCTCCAAGGGTATTGAGTAGGCGCTAGTCCATATCCCCATTACTTGTTCTCTTACACCTTGTAGGACTTAGCTGCCACTCTCTCTTACACTATCTTACATATCCAGTGATATTTTTCTGCTATTCTATTAGCTCTATCACACCCCAGATGGAGAGTCTAGCTAACCTTAGACAAGATATATCTATAGATGTACAATCGACCACCAAAGCTAATTCAATATTAGAAGATGAGGACACCTTAGATATCCAATCTATATTTAAAGACTTGGAGAAATTGTTAATCTCAGAAGTCAAATTTAAGGCAGAAATTTCGTTCCTTAAAAAATGTCTAGAATTAGAGATTATACCGAAGGGACTCGTTACCCACAAAGATTGCGCGTTCCCTCTTTCAGAGGTTATATCTGAAAAATGGAGAACAGTGCTAATCAACACATCAAGACAACTGATGAAATTGATCATAGAATATAGGGAGTCCCTAACTTTAGAAATGGACCGTGAGATAAAGGTAAATGAAGAAATTTTACTTAATCTAGAAAGCTTAGGACATGAATCTAAAGATATCTCCGATAAGAAAGACAACTTAATCAAAAAGGTTAAGAAGGTAAGAGAGGATATAATTCAGAAAAAAAACAGAAAGTTACGTAGAGAATTAGAAAGTAGAGAAAGCAGGGATGCGGATATGATAGAACAGAGAGAATTAGACACCAAAAGGGAGAACGACATACCACAAAGTGATTCCAAAGGCGACACCCCGGTATACGATCAAGAACACAAAACACATTCTAATCAACCTGGTTCTCACAAAAAGAAAAATGTTTATGATCCACAGAGTGCCCCTAGAGATTATCATAGACAACAATTTGACCGGGGTGGATATACGGAACCACTTTATTATAGAAGGGCTCACTGGGAAAAACCCAGGGGCAAATATAATCATATAAGACACACTAATAAATGGGACTATGATACTAATCCAAATACAAGATGGAGAGAGGAATATTCTCCAGAGAGAAGGAGAGGTGTATGGCAAAATAGAAGGAACCAGACCCATGGGTGGGCACCAGCATATACATCTAAAGAAAAGATATTAAAAAGCGCAGGGTAAAAGCACCAGACTCCTGATATACCTAAAAAGTCCCTAATATAGGTGTATAAAAATGGATAAAATAATGATAAGCAGGAGCGCTATAGCTAAAGGTGTTAGACTAAATGTGACGAAAAATTGTATATAAAAATGTATATGTTTGTAGGAAGTGGAAACTCAAGATATATGTGTGTTAATAAAAGTGACTTAGTGAAAAAGTGAATAGTGCAACTTCTAAACAATTTCAAAGTCTATTAGCTCAAAATTTATCAGATAAACTCAAAATGAGAAAAAACAGTGACATACAAAGTGTATTGTATCAGGCTCTGCCTAAAATATTTAATTCAACATATACAGAATAAAAACACAATATATTTAAAAATGGACGTCTCCGTATATGGCAAATTATACCCGTACTTTCATAAAATATCTCCTTATGGCCCAATAAGGGATCAAACAGTCCAAGTCAATTATATTGTATGAATAGATAATGCAGGCTTACCCCCGGATAGATGCGGTTCTCAGTGGGGAAAAAAAGAAAGTTACCGCCGTAGCGGAAGTGACGTCACTTGTAGGGGCGCTGGCCCGATTGAGTACTCTGATTGGTCCTTGTTCCGATCGCTCTCAGATATCGGCTTGTTCGTTCCACAATAGCGAAGTATCCGCTCTTTATGTGCTCAAACGCACGCAGGATACTATTGGAGGCTATTATATGTTAAATAGAACAATTAAATGCAAAATTCCATTTGAATCCCTCATTCAGGCTTATAATATCGGTACAGCAGCAGGTACCAAGTAGTCGTACAGTTTCGAAAATCCACAGATGACAAGCAGCATCAATCTGTTACAGCAACTGGAGGCTGTGAGGTAATCCTTGTAGTTAAAAGTTGGCAACAAATATCAACGCGTTTCTCCCTCTGCAGGGCTTTTTCAAGATAAGGTGCTGCCACAGGTGTACCTTTTTTAAAGGTGTATCTTAGTCTCTCATTGGTTACATTTATTTAGCCATAGAGAAAGGGGTGTATATCATTATATAAAGGTGGTATTGGCAGATCCATGTATATTCAAAGCAATCATATATCAGCTACAGTACTATAATTTAAATACAAAATCTGAACTCCATATATTTATTCAAAGTAATCATTAATAAATTAATTGTAAAGTGCAATAGTAAAAGTGGTATTCTAACTTAGTGTAAGAAATAGGAAGATTTATTGAACAAGTTTCATAATGAAGTAAGACCCTAAGTAAGACCCTAAAGGCTATATATAAACAAAGTGTATAAAACTTGATTATCGATAAAATGTATCTGTACTCATTTTTAAAAACCTTAAGGATAAGATGTCTACACCGTTTGAAAATATGATAAAATGCATCTATATTAGAAGTTATCTGTATAAAAACTGTCTAATCTAAAAGGGGACACAGGTATGAATCAGGGGACACAGCTGATAAAAGATCGGTTATATAAAAATCATCTACTAAAAAATCAATCTAATAAAACTAAATTTAATAAAAATTAGTCTAATAGAAACGGGGAGATATCTAATTCTGAATTCAGGCCGGCGGGAAATAGAGTATCATATTTATATATGAGTTCTGCTTCTTTGAGTTTTTAATTTTTTTCTATATTCCCACCCCTCCAATTTTGCCTAAAATGTGCTATCCCCCAATATTTTAAATCTGACGTTCTGCCATTGTGCACTAGTTTAAAATGTTTATAAAGATTGGTGTCTTCTACTCCCTTTTCAATACAGAGGAGGTGTTCCCTTATCCTGTCTTTTATCATTCTTTTCGTTTCCCCAAAATATATCAAATCACAAGTACATTTTAAAATATAGATGACCCCTTTAGTAGTGAATCTAATACACTCTTTAATACTAAATTCCTCTCCAGATTTCTGAACTTTTACTGTGCTTCTTTTGTCACTGTGTTTACAGGCTTTACAGGAGTAACAGGGAAAGAAGCCTACTACTTTTCCTCCTTGCAAATTTTTTTGTATAGGCGCCATTATTTTAGTATTATGTGCACTTGGTGCCAAAATGGATTTGAAGTTTTTAGATTTTCTGAAAATCATTTTTGGTTTTGGTGGTAGAGAGTCTCCTATAATAGGGTCTGCTTTCAGTATGCCCCAGTTTTTATTTAAAATCTTTCTCATGAGGCCATGATCTGCACTATACTCTGTGATAAATGGGACATTAATTACCTCTGTATTTTCTAGATTAGTCTTTTGTTTGTATGAAAGCAAGGTTTTTCTATCTGTCTCCCTAGCTCGTGATACAGCCTTATTTACAGTCTCTTTATTGTATCCTCTATCTAGGAATTTCTCCATTAGAATCCCAATCTGGTTTTCAAAATCTTGGGGTCTAGAACAATTTTTCTTAATTCTTAAACTTTGACCAAACGGGATATTGTCTTTCCATTGCTGGAGATGACAACTGTTGGCATGTATGAAACTGTTCGAGTCCACTTCCTTAAAGTGGGTTTTTGTTTCCACTGCATTATTTACCAACATAATTTCTAAATCTAAGAATATGACAGCTTCCTTACTATAATTAAAGGTAAATTTTAGGCCCCTATCATTGGCATTCATATTGTCAAACAATCTTAATAGCTCTAATTCAGACCCTCTCCATATTAACAGGACATCGTCGATATATCTTCTATAGAGCACGAGGTTTGCACCATAGCTACCTTCACGGAAGAAAGATTCTTCCCAATTGCCAACAAACAGGTTGGCGTAGCTAGGTGCAAACCTCGTGCCCATAGCCGTACCCTCTATCTGTAAAAAGAATTTGTTATTGTGCATAAAATAATTATTTTTTAATATAAAAGCTATACTTTTTAATAAAAATTGCTTTTGTTCAATTTTCATATCCGGATCGGTGCTTAAAGATTGATCAATAGCTAAGATCCCTTTCTCATGATCTATTACTGTATATAAAGATGTTATATCTCCTGTAGACATGTGCGGTTCGTTTCGGATTAATTCGGAAATTCGGTAAATTCGGTAAATTCGGAGATTCGGATCGATTCGGATTTCCGAATTAAAATACTTCCGAATCTACCGAATGAATCCGAAATAGCTGCCGTATTTCCGAATAAATCCGAATTAGCTCGTTAAAATTCGGCATTTCCCCATAGGAAACAATGGGAGTTTCGGCTGAAAAAAAACTAACACTGCAGCCACATTGTTTCCTATGGTGAAACACTAAGTCTGCACCTAACACCCTAACATGTACCCCGAGTCTCTAAACACCCCTAATCTAACACTTATTAACCCCTAATCTGCCGCCCCCGCTATATGACACCTGCATTATTTTATTAACCCCTAATCTGCCGACCCGATATCGCCGCCACCTACATTATAACTATTAACCCCTAATCTGCTGTCCCTAACACCGCCGACCCCTACATTATAGTTATTAACCCCTAATCTGCCCCCCCCAACGTCGCCGCAATCTAACTACAAGTATTAACCCCTAATCTGCCGACCCGATATCGCCGCCACCTACATTATAACTATTAACCCCTAATCTGCTGTCCCTAACACCGCCGACCCCTACATTATAGTTATTAACCCCTAATCTGCCTCCCCCAACGTCGCCGCAATATAACTACAAGTATTAACCCCTAATCTGCCGACCCGATATCGCCGCCGCCTACATTATAGCTATTAACCCCTAATCTGCTGTCCCTAACACCGCCGACCCCTACATTATAGTTATTAACCCCTAATCTGCCCCCCCCAACGTCGCCGCAATCTAACTACAAGTATTAACCCCTAATCTGCCGACCCGATATCGCCGCCGCCTACATTATAGCTATTAACCCCTAATCTGCTGTCCCTAACACCGCCGACCCCTACATTATAGTTATTAACCCCTAATCTGCCCCCCCAACGTCGCCGCAATCTAACTACAAGTATTAACCCCTAATCTGCCGACCGCAAATCGCCGCAACTATAATAAATGTATTAACCCCTAAACCGCCGCACTCCCGCCTCGCAAACACTATAATACATTTTATTAACCCCTAATCTGCCCTCCCTAACATCGCCGCCACCTACCTACAATTATTAACCCCTAATCTCCCGCCCCCAACGTCGCCGCTACTATAATAAGGTTATTAACCCCTAAACCTAAGTCTAACCCTAACACTAACACCCCCTAACTTAAATATAATTTAAATAAAACGAAATAAATTTACTATAGTTAAATAAATGAATCCTATTTAAAACTAAAGACTTACCTGTAAAATAAACCCTAAGATAGCTGCAATATAACTAATAGTTACATTGTAGCTATTTTAGGATTTATTTTTATTTTACAGGCAACTTTGTATTTATTTTAACTAGGTACAATAGCTATTAAATAGTTAATAACTATTTAATAACTACCTAGCTAAAATAAATACAAATTTACCTGTAAAATAAATCCTAACCTAAGTTACAATTACACCTAACACTACACTATCATTAAATAAATGAATCATATTTAAAACTAAATACTTACCTGTAAAATAAACCCTAATATAGCTGCAATATAACTAATAGTTAAATTGTAGCTATTTTAGCATTTATATTTATTTTACAGGCAACTTTGTATTTATTTTAACTAGGTACAATAGCTATTAAATAGTTATTGACTAATTAATAGCTACCTAGTTAAAATAATTACAAAATTACCTGTAAAATAAATCCTAACCTAAGTTACAATAAAACCTAACACTACACTATCATTAAATAAATTAACTACAAGTACCTACAATTATCTACAATTAAATAAACTAAAGTACAAAACCCCCCCACTAAATTACAAAAAATAAAAAACCACTAAATTACAAAAAATAAAAAAATATTACAATAATTTTAAACTAATTACACCTAATCTAAGCCCCCTAATAAAATAACAAAGCCCCCCAAAATAAAAAAAAATGCCCTACCCTATACTAAATTACAAAAGTTAACAGCTCTATTACCTTACCAGCCCTGAACAGGGCCCTTTGCGGGGCATGCCCCAAAGAAAACAGCTCTTTTGCCTGTAAAAAAAAAACACAATCCCCCCCCCACATTACAACCCACCACCCACATACCCCTACTCTAACCCAAACCCCCCTTAAATAAACCTAACACTACCCCCCTGAAGATCTCCCTACCTTGAGTCGTGTTCACCCAGCTGGGCCGAAGTCTTCATCCGATGGGGCAGAAGAGGACATCCAGACCGGCAGAAGTCTTCATCCAAGCGGGGCAAGAAGAGGTTTTCCATCCATCAGAAAAGTACAAAAAAACAAACAAACACTAAATTAGCAAGAATAATAAAATATTACAATAATTTTAAACTAATTACACCTAATCTAAGCCCCCTACTAGCTATTAATATAGCTACAATATAACTAATAGTTACATTGTAGCTATTTTAGGATTTATATTTATTTTACAGGCAACTTTGTATTTATTTTAACTAGGTACAATAGCTATTAAATAGTTAATAACTATTTAATAACTACCTAGCTAAAATAAATACAAATTTACCTGTAAAATAAACCCTAACCTAAGTTACAATTACACCTAATACTACACTGTCATTAAATTAACTAAATAAATTAATCCTATATAAAACTAAATACTTACCTGTAAAATAAACCCTAATATAGCTACAATATAACTAATAGTTACATTGTAGCTATTTTAGCATTTATATTTATTTTACAGGCAACTTTGTATTTATTTTAACTAGGTACAATAGCTATTAAATAGATATTTACTGTTTAATAGCTACCTAGTTAAAATAATTACAAAATTACCTGTAAAATAAATCCTAACCTAAGTTACTATTAAACCTAACACTACACTATCATTAAATAAATTAACTACAAGTACCTACAATTAAATACAATGAAATAAACTAAACTAAAGTAAAAAAACAAACAAACACTAAATTACAAAAAATAAAAAAAATTACAAGAATTTTAAACTAATTACACCTAATCTAAGCCCCCTAATAAAATAACAAAGCCCCCCAAAATAAAAAAATGCCCTACCCTATACTAAATTACAAAAGTAATCAGCTCTATTACCTTACCAGCCCTGAACAGGGCCTTTTGCGGGGCATGCCCCAAAGAAAACAGCTCTTTTGCCTGTAAAAAAAAACACAATACCCCCCCCAACATTACAACCCACCACCCACATACCCCTACTCTAACCCAAACCCCCCTTAAATAAACCTAACACTACCCCCCTGAAGATCTCCCTACCGTGTCTTCACCCAGCGGGCCGAAGTCTTCATCCGATCGGGCAGAAGAGGACATCCAGACCGGCAGAAGTCTTCATCCAAGCGGGGCAAGAAGAGGTCTTCCATCCATCAGAAGTCTTGATCCAGGCGGCATCTTCTCTGTTCATCCATCGGGAGCGGAGCGGCAGCATCCTGAAGACATCCCACGCAGAGCATCCTCTTCTTTCTTGATCCGACGACTAGGTGACTGTACCTTTAAGTGACGTCATCCAAGATGGCGTCCCTTGAATTCCGATTGGCTGATAGGATTCTATCAGCCAATCGGAATTAAGGTAGGAAAAATCTGATTGGCTGATTCAATCAGCCAATCAGATTCAAGTTCAATCCGATTGGCTGATGGAATCAGCCAATCAGATTGACCTCGCATTCTATTGGCTGTTCCGATCAGCCAATAGAATGCGAGCTCAATCTGATTGGCTGATTGGATCAGCCAATCGGATTGAACTTGAATCTGATTGGCTGATTGAATCAGCCAATCAGATTTTTCCTACCTTAATTCTGATTGGCTGATAGAATCCTATCAGCCAATCGGAATTCAAGGGACGCCATCTTGGATGACGTCACTTAAAGGTACAGTCACCTAGTCGTCGGATCAAGAAAGAAGAGGATGCTCTGCGTGGGATGTCTTCAGGATGCTGCCGCTCCGGATGGATGAACAGAGAAGATGCCGCCTGGATCAAGACTTCTGATGGATGGAAGACCTCTTCTTGCCCCGCTTGGATGAAGACTTCTGCCGGTCTGGATGTCCTCTTCTGCCCGATCGGATGAAGACTTCGGCCCGCTGGGTGAAGACACGGTAGTTAATTTATTTAATGATAGTGTAGTGTTAGGTTTAATTGTAACTTAGGTTAGGATTTATTTTACAGGTAATTTTGTAATTATTTTAACTAGGTAGCTATTAAATAATCAATATCTATTTAATAGCTATTGAACCTAGTTAAAATAAATACAAAGTTGCCTGTACAATAAATATAAATGCTAAAATAGCTACAATGTAACTATTAGTTATATTGCAGCTATATTAGGGTTTATTTTACAGGTAAGTCTTTAGTTTTATATAGGATTCATTTATTTAGTTAATTTAATGATAGTGTAGTGTTAGGTGTAATTGTAACTTAGGTTATGATTTATTTTACAGGTAAATTTGTATTTATTTTAGCTAGGTAGTTATTAAATAGTTATTAACTATTTAATAACTATTGTACCTAGTTAAAATAAATACAAAGTTGCCTGTAAAATAAATATAAATCCTAAAATAGCTACAATGTAACTATTAGTTATATTGCAGCTATCTTAGGGTTTATTTTACAGGTAAGTCTTTAGTTTTAAATAGGATTCATTTATTTAACTATAGTAAATTTATTTCGTTTTATTTAAATTATATTTAAGTTAGGGGGTGTTAGTGTTAGGGTTAGACTTAGGTTTAGGGGTTAATAACCTTATTATAGTAGCGGCGACGTTGGGGGCGGGAGATTAGGGGTTAATAATTGTAGGTAGGTGGCGGCGATGTTAGGGAGGGCAGATTAGGGGTTAATAAAATGTATTATAGTGTTTGCGAGGCGGGAGTGCGGCGGTTTAGGGGTTAATACATTTATTATAGTGGCGGCGATTTGCGGTCGGCAGATTAGGGGTTAATACTTGTAGTTAGATTGCGGCGACGTTGGGGGGGGGCAGATTAGGGGTTAATAACTATAATGTAGGGGTCGGCGGTGTTAGGGACAGCAGATTAGGGGTTAATAGCTATAATGTAGGCGGCGGAGATATCGGGTCGGCAGATTAGGGGTTAATACTTGTAGTTAGATTGCGGCGACGTTGGGGGGGCAGATTAGGGGTTAATAACTATAATGTAGGGGTCGGCGGTGTTAGGGACAGCAGATTAGGGGTTAATAGCTATAATGTAGGTTGCGGCGATATCCGATCGGCAGATTAGGGGTTAAATAATGTTATTATAGGGTTTGCGATGTGGGGGGGGCCTCGGTTTAGTGATTCATAGGTAGTTTATGGGTGTTAGTGACTTAGTGTACTAAATGGGTGTTAGTGTACTAAAAACATACCGAATTTCGGAACGGAATAGAACCGAATTCAGCCGAATCCGAATAAATCCGAAACGAATTTATTCGGATCCGAATAAATCTGAAACGAATTTATTCAAATTTTGCTGAATCCGATTCGATCCGAAACGAAATTTGAAAAGTCCGAATCGATCCGAACCGAAAACGAACCGAATTTTTTAGCAGTGCACATGTCTATTCTCCTGTTACTATAATAAAATTATCCTCCCAAACTAAATTTTCCAAAATATTTAAAACAGCAAATTTCTGTAGAAAGATGTCCACATATTGTGATAAGTTTGAGGATAATGCCCCTATTCCCGAGATAATTGGTCTACCCGGTGGTTGTTCTATACTCTTATGTATTTTAGGAAGGAAGTAGAACACCAGGACCCTAGGATATTTCGGGTCCAGGTATTCCACCTCCTTTTCATTAAGTATTCCCAGGTCCCTTCCTTCTTTTAAAAGTTTTTTAAGTAATGCTGCAAATTTATTAGTGGGATTTAAATCTAATTTCTTGTAAGTTTTTGTCTCACTTAACAGTCTATTTGCTTCAGATTCGTAATAGCTCGTGTCCATTACTACAATCCCGCTGCCCTTGTCGGCGGGCTTGATGGTCACTCTATTATTCTTTTTTAGATTCTCTAAAACCAAATTTTCCTTTTTTGTCATATTCATTTTTGTAAATTTTGATGGCTGACTGTTTCTTAAATCTCTCAGAGCCATTTTTTCAAAAGTCTCTAGATGACTTCCTTTAGAGGAGACAGGATTAAATTTGGATTTAGATTTTAAATTGCTATGGACAAAGTTGTCCTGTTTTATTTCTACTCTTTTGGTAGATGCTATTTCTAATGGACTTCTCATATAGAACCTTTTTAGAGTAAGATTTCTTACAACCTTTTTAATGTGTATATGCGTGTTGAATTTATTTAATCTGGTACTCGGGGCAAAAGAGAGTCCATAACTTAATATTTTAATTTCCTCTTCTTCTTTAGAGAAAGAAATAATAGAAATCAAAGAGAAATTAAAAGATAGGAAGACTTTGGAGTTCAAACAGAAACAAAAAACTATGATTGAAAGAATTGATACCTTAAATAAAGAAATTTTAAAAACTAAATGGAAAAAATTGGACAGAGACACAAAGGAGCCTAAGACAGATATTAATAATGAAACCACAAATATGGAAAGTAATGCTCCTAAAGATGAGTGGACAGTAGTGAATCATAATAAAAAGAAGGAGAATAACAATCCGATATATCCTAGACAATATAACTATAGAAATAAAACTAGAGATAATAGAGATTACAATGTATCATGGAGATCCGAGTACTCCAATAATGATAGAACACAAAATAATGGGTATCATTATCATAGAAATTACAATACTTATAACAGATATAATGATCACTACTCAGAGACCAATAGGGGATACCATAATAATGATTACTATAGGAACAGACACGTACCGTATAGATCAAACAGACTAAATAGACCTATCTGGGAAAATAGAGATAATTGGGAAACACCTGTTAGGAATAGATACACTCCCCTAAACTATGAAGAAGAGAGACCCATATATAAAGGCAATGAGACTCCTTTTTTAGTGAACAGCCCTCTGAGGGAGGGCACGTCAAAAGATCTGTCAGAACAAAACAAAACAAACACATGGGGATACAGAAACAACAAAAAAAGTCCTCTAGAGGAACAAGAGGGAGCGGCTCCAACAAACGAAGCCAAAAGAGGGAGGTAAATACAAATGGAGTATTCAATATTAGCAGTACTACTCTAAAAGAAGAGGAAATTAAAATATTAAGTTATGGACTCTCTTTTGCCCCGAGTACCAGATTAAATAAATTCAACATACATATACACATTAAAAAGTTTGTAAGAAATCTTACTCTAAAAAGGTTCTATATGAGAAGTCCATTAGAAATAGCATCTACCAAAAGAGTAGAAATAAAACAGGACAACTTTGTCCATAGCAATTTAAAATCTAAATCCAAATTTAATCCTGTCTCCTCTAAAGGAAGTCATCTAGAGACTTTTGAAAAAATGGCTCTGAGAGATTTAAGAAACAGTCAGCCATCAAAATTTACAAAAATGAATATGACAAAAAAGGATAATTTGGTTTTAGAGAATCTAAAAAAGAATAATAGAGTGACCATCAAGCCCGCCGACAAGAGCGGCGGGATTGTAGTAATGGACACGAGCTATTACGAATCTTAAGCAAATAGACTGTTAAGTGAGACAAAAACTTACAAGAAATTAGATTTAAATCCCACTAATAAATTTGCAGCATTACTTAAAAAACTTTTAAAAGAAGGAAGGGACCTGGGAATACTTAATGAAAAGGAGGTGGAATACCTGGACCCGAAATATCCTAGGGTCCCGGTGTTCTACTTCCTTCCTAAAATACATAAGAGTATAGAACAACCACCGGGTAGACCAATTATCTTGGGAATAGGGGCATTATCCTCAAACTTATCACAATATGTGGACATCTTTCTACAGAAATTTGTAAAAAATTTGGACTCGTACCTTAAGGATTCCACCGCTGTTTTAAATATTTTGGAAAATTTAGTTTGGGAGGATAATTTTATTATAGTAACAGGAGATATAACATCTTTATATACAGTAATAGATCATGAGAAAGGGATCTTAGCTATTGATCAATATTTAAGCACCGATCCGGATATGAAAATTGAACAAAAGCAATTTTTATTAAAAAGTATAGCTTTTATATTAAAAAATAATTATTTTATGCACAATAACAAATTCTTTTTACAGATAGAGGGTACGGCTATGGGCACGAGGTTTGCACCTAGCTACGCCAACCTGTTTGTTGGCAATTGGGAAGAATCTTTCTTCCGTGAAGGTAGCTATGGTGCAAACCTCGTGCTCTATAGAAGATATATCGACGATGTCCTGTTAATATGGAGAGGGTCTGAATTAGAGCTATTAAGATTGTTTGACAATATGAATGCCAATGATAGGGGCCTAAAATTTACCTTTAATTATAGTAAGGAAGCTGTCATATTCTTAGATTTAGAAATTATGGTGGTAAATAATGCAGTGGAAACAAAAACCCACTTTAAGGAAGTGGACTCGAACAGTTTCATACATGCCAACAGTTGTCATCTCCAGCAATGGAAAGACAATATCCCGTTTGGTCAAAGTTTAAGAATTAAGAAAAATTGTTCTAGACCCCAAGATTTTGAAAACCAGATTGGGATTCTAATGGAGAAATTCCTAGATAGAGGATACAATAAAGAGACTGTAAATAAGGCTGTATCACGAGCTAGGGAGACAGATAGAAAAACCTTGCTTTCATACAAACAAAAGACTAATCTAGAAAATACAGAGGTAATTAATGTCCCATTTATCACAGAGTATAGTGCAGATCATGGCCTCATGAGAAAGATTTTAAATAAAAACTGGGGCATACTGAAAGCAGACCCTATTATAGGAGACTCTCTACCACCGAAACCAAAAATGATTTTCAGAAAATCTAAAAACTTCAAATCCATTTTGGCACCAAGTGCACATAATACTAAAATAATGGCGCCTATACAAAAAAATTTGCAAGGAGGAAAAGTAGTAGGCTTCTTTCCCTGTTACTCCTGTAAAGCCTGTAAACACAGTGACAAAAGAAGCACAGTAAAAGTTCAGAAATCTGGAAAGGAATTTAGTATTAAAGAGTGTATTAGATGCACTACTAAAGGGGTCATCTATATTTTAAAATGTACTTGTGATTTGATATATTTTGGGGAAACGAAAAGAATGATAAAAGACAGGATAAGGGAACACCTCCTCTGTTTTGAAAAGGGAGTAGAAGACACCAATCTTTATAAACATTTTAAACTAGTGCACAATGGCAGAACGTCAGATTTAAAATATTGGGGGATAGCACATTTTAGGCAAAATTGGAGGGGTGGGAATATAGAAAAAATTTTAAAACTCAAAGAAGCAGAACTCATATATAAATATGATACTCTATTTCCCACCGGCCTGAATTCAGAATTAGATATCTCCCCGTTTCTATTAGACTAATTTTTATTAAATTTAGTTTTATTAGATTGATTTTTTAGTAGATGATTTTTATATAACCGATCTTTTATCAGCTGTGTCCCCTGATTCATACCTGTGTCCCCTTTTAGATTAGACAGTTTTTATACAGATAACTTCTAATATAGATGCATTTTATCATATTTTCAAACGGTGTAGACATCTTATCCTTAAGGTTTTTAAATATGAGTACAGATACATTTTTATCGATAATCAAGTATTATACACTTTGTTTATATATAGCCTTTAGGGTCTTACTTAGGGTCTTACTTCATTATGAAACTTGTTCAATAAATCTTCCTATTTCTTACACTAAGTTAGAATACCACTTTTACTATTGCACTTTACAATTAATTTATTAATGATTACTTTGAATAAATATATGGAGTTCAGATTTTGTATTTAAATTATAGTACTGTAGCTGATATATGATTGCTTTGAATATACATGGATCTGCCAATACCACCTTTATATAATGATATACACCCCTTTCTCTATGACTAACTAAATGTAACCAATGAGAGACTAAGATACACCTTTAAAAAAGGTACACCTGTGGCAACACCTTATCTTGAAAAAGCCCTGCAGAGGGAGAAACGCGTTGATATTTGTTGCTAACTTTTAACTACAAGGATTACCTCACAGCCTCCAGTTGCTGTAACAGATTGATGCTGCTTGTCATCTGTGGATTTTCGAAACTGTACGACTACTTGGTACCTGCTGCTGTACCGATATTATAAGCCTGAATGAAGGATTCAAATGGAATTTTGCATTTAATGGTTCTATTTAACATATAATAGCCTCCAATAGTATCCTGCGTGCGTTTGAGCACATAAAGAGCGGATACTTCGCTATTGTGGAACGAACAAGCCGATATCTGAGAGCGATCGGAACAAGGACCAATCAGAGTGCTCAATCGGGCCAGCGCCCCTACAAGTGACGTCACTTCCGCTACGGCGGTAACTTTCTTTTTTTCCCCACTGAGAACCGCATCTATCCGGGGGTAAGCCTGCATTATCTATTCATACAATATAATTGACTTGGACTGTTTGATCCCTTATTTGGCCATAAGGAGATATTTTATGAAAGTACGGGTATAATTTGCCATATACGGAGACGTCCGTTTTTAAATATATTGTGTTTTTATTCTGTATATGTTGCATTAAATATTTTAGGCAGAGCCTGATACAATACACTTTGTATGTCACTGTTTTTTCTCATTTTGAGTTTATCTGATAAATTTTGAGCTAATAGACTTTGAAATTGTTTAGAAGTTGCACTATTCACTTTTTCACTAAGTCAGTTTATTAACACACATATATCTTGAGTTTCCACTTCCTACAAACATATACATTTTTATATACAATTTTTCGTCACATTTATTCTAACACCTTTAGCTATAGCGCTCCTGCTTATCATTATTTTATCCACCAGCATATACACACAGACGGAGAAACCATTTCAACCAGCCAAGGACGAATTACTATGATCAACCAAGAAGCAACTATAATGAGGATAGCTTCTATCAAAAAAGATGAGGAGGCTATGAAAAGCCCCATGAATACAACAGAATGGACTCCTATTCAGATGATTTTGGAGCAAGACAAGAGACCAACTATAGCTACGACAATAGAGATATATACAAGACCCTTGTATGGAAAGGAGGACCGAGAGCTATGAATAACCAATCTGGAGAATCTCCAAGAGAAATAAGGATAAGAGATGAATGGAACACTCAACGTGCAACGAGGACAGAACCACGAGACAACTACAACAATCCTACTACCACTGGAGCAGAGTCATCTTCTTCTCCTTTTTTAGGGGTGGACCACACTCACAACAGAGAGAGATTCCAGAGATCACAAAAAACTGTAGAATGGGAAGAGCCAACGTCCTCCAGAACAGGAAGAAGACCCATAGAGGAAGCAGAGGAGGGGTCAAAATAAAGAAGAATAAATCTGATGCAGATGTAATTGATTCAGAAAATCAAAAGAGCACTGATGGCATCTTCAATCTAAGTGACTATACACTGACCAGTGATGAGACAACAATTCTGAAATTTGGGCTCTCATTTGCACCCACTAGGAGCCTTGATAAATTTCAGACCTTTATTAACGTAAAGGAATTCATTAGAAAACTCACCCTTAAGAGGTTTTTTTCTAAATCGCCATTAGAAAATTCTACTTTGGTACCAAAGAGACAGACCATCACTGAAGAGGGAGACCCATATATACATACTGGGCTGAAACCTAAGTAGGTGTTCTATCCGACCAATAGTAAAGGACCGGCAATCGAAGCCTTCGAGACCATCGTATGTAAAGAAATAAAGGATCTCCAACCGAAAAGATTGAAGATCAAGAAACATAACCTTACAGACCATCAGATCAAGACAATCACAAATTTGGAGAAAAAACACAAAATAGTAATTAAGCCAGCAGACAAAGGGGCATTGTCATCCTAAATGAGAGTGACTATAGAAGGGAAAATGAAAGGATCCTTGGCGATCAGAACACCTACAAGAGATTACCAACAAATCCAGTGAATATATACAACAAGGAACTAGTAAATATGTTAGATGGAGCCAAAGAACTAGGAATTCTGAATGAGAAAGAATTCAGTTATATCAAAGTGAATTATCCCATCACTCCAGTGATGTATCATCTTCCTAAAATTCACAAATCCATTCAGAATCCACCAGGGAGACCAATAATATCCGGTATTGGCTACCTAAGCAGTAACCTATCCGAGTACGTCAATCAAAATCTACAAAAGTATGTTAGACGACTTCCATCCTATCTCAAAGACTCGACCCAAGTATTGAATCTGTTGGAAGAATTTGCTTGGGAAGAAGGATTCATTATGGTTACATGCAATGTGGCATCCTTGTATACCAGCATACCACACCAACAAGGTATAGAGGCAGTTGAATTCTTTCTCACAAAAGATCCTGATATGCCGACAGATCAAATGGAATTTATATTGGAAAGTATTGGATTTATTCTGAATCACAACTACTTCTACGATAATGGAAGCTATTACCAACAATTCTGTGGCACGGCTATGGGGACCAGGTTCGCGCCAAGTTACGCGAACCTCTATATGGGGAGGTGGGAACAAATATTCTGGGAGTCTTGCCCAGCGAGCGCGGACCTGGTCCTCTACCGTCGCTACATAGACAATATCCTAATGATATGGAAGGGGACGAAGGAAGATCTGGATTTCACCATTGAAGTGATGAATAACAACTTAAACAACCTGAAATTCACGTATGAGTGTAGCACTACAGAAATGACCTTCCTGGATCTAAAGATAAAGATCAACAAAGGAGAGATAGAAACTTCCACATACTTCAAAGATGTGGATAGCAACAACTATATCCACATGATGAGCTGCCACCATAACAACTGGAAGACCAACATACCAAAAGGGCAGCTGTTGAGGATGAGAAAGAATTGCTCGAACCATGAAAAATGGGAAGAACAGGCCCAAGTGATCAAATCGAAATTCCTTGAGAGAGGATACTCTGAAAGGATGTTGGATCAAAAAATATCTGAAGTAGAAAAGATTGAACGCTCAGACATGATCAAATACAAGAGGAAGATAAAAGAGGAGAAGAGTGACCTTCTAGACATCCCAATGATTACCGAATATAGTCAAAACAGGGACATTATTGAGAACATCTTCAATAAACATTGGCCCCTTCTGAAGGAGGATGAATTGATTGGTGAGAAACTACCTCCCAAACCTAGATTTATATATAGGAAAACTAAGAACTTAAGGAACAGAATTGCACCTAGCATATCTAAAAAGGAGACGGTCGGAGTAAAAGATGAATTTGGAAAGTTGATTAGAGGATTCTTTCCCTGACCGTCCTGCAAAGCCTGCAAATGTGGAATAAAATCTGCAACTTTCAAATGCCACAACACAGGAGTGACACATAAGATCCATGATATGATACGTTGTCAAGATAAAGGGGTTATATATATGTTGCAATGTCCATGTGATCTACAATATGTGGGCCAAACATCGAGACTTTTAAGAGACAGGATACAAGAGCATCTGTTACAAATTGAGAAATGCAGCATGGAAACATCACTATACAAACATTTTACCCTAAAACACAATGGTAATATTAGAGATCTGAGCTTTATGGGCATTCAGAAAGTCAACAAAGGATGGAGAGGAGGTAATTTTGAGAAAAAACTACTTATTAAAGAATCCAAATGGATTTTTACTCTGGACTGCCTTCATCCTAAGGGGTTAAATAACAAAGAGGATGTTTCCCATCTGTTTAAAATTACCTAAATCCTGCCCCTAAATATTCTCCCCTCTCCTCCTAAATCTCTAGGAGCACCTGTATATCTTAATCATCTCCAACCTCTGGTTATGTGTGTGTTCCTCCCTTTGACTGGGTACCCATTGAAGGGTTTTTTTTTTTTTAGAGAACATACCCGTTATGATATATGCAGCCCTCTGCAGTCCACTGAATATGATCATCACCATTAGCACATTACGTTTGTCTAATTACATTAGTAGTTTTTATCTAACATCAGACTAATCCACTATGTGATAGCCCTATGATACAAGTTCTCTTTCTCCTCTAAGTAAATAGCTGTTCTTTACGTGTACATCCACCTCTATATCCTATCCTGATATGGATACATTATCCTGATATTCACACAATATTGTGGATTGATTTCTTTGATAATATATTGACCCATCGGTTATAACCGACCCTAGATTTACACCAGTCCCCTACAGTGCTATGCCAGTAACCTCGTCTCCACATTGCTAGATCTAAACAAGGTCATAATCTCTTACAACTATACTAAGACTTATGTTTATTTATTTTTAAGCCTATGAATTAGCCCCCTGTGATCTAAAATTATATCAACCACCAATGGCGTTGTCTGTACTATCGTGATGCCACACCCAGTCAGAGCTATTCATCATCTCAATTTAACCTATTGCTACACCACTATTATCGAAATTTAGTCTTGATGCATAGTTAATATCTATTTTGGTTTAGAGGTGGTATCCACCAGTTCCCCGGCTTATTCGCCCACTCTAGCTACCAGCTAGAGTGACTTAAATTAAAGCTCAAGTCTGGTAGTGTCGTCACGATCCTGGGTGATACTATTACAGAACATATGAGGACTGATGTCCCTTATATGATATTCTCTAGTAAAGTTTGATATACCATTATTGGTAACTCTATTATTCCATGCAATACGAAAGCTTTTAACTGTATCCACAGCTTATTAGCTTATTAGCTGTATATCTGTATATATGCTATCTTCTACTCCTTTATATGGTACTACTTATATTTGACGTTGCTAAGATTAGCCAATTGTGGCCTCGCTTCCATTGAGTCGTTAAAAGTGGAGCCGTAAGCTACCGAAGCGGACGACAGCTAAAATAATTTACGGCTCCATTTTAGTACCAGGTTTCCATTCAAAAGATTAGCGTGTTGCGCGCAGTCGCTCTTTTCGGCCGTACGTAAGTTTGCGTTGCCAACCGATGTTGGATTTGTCGAAAAGCGCGCCATAACAAGTGCATTGCCATGGTAACCCGACCTCTGTCTATAAGAATAACGGTTTGCGCCTGTGCTCTTTACCTGTGATCGCCTCTAGAGAGAAAGACACGGGAGCTAGTTGCGTTGGTAGGAGTTTTGGGTTTTTGAGAGTTGTTTGAGAGTTAGTGGAGAGTTTGATATTTGATTTTCATATATTCTTATTGTAGGCCTCATATAATATTAGGAACACACACACACATCCATACATTAGTTAATTAACACACATTAGTTTATACACACAAATACACACACACACACATACACACTTTTATTTGATACAAACACATTCACATTTTTTTTTTTCATTAACCCCCATATCCCCATCTTCCTTTATTACTCCTTTCATTAATCCCCTTATTCCACTTCCCATCCCCCCTTTGACTACCCTTCCCTTCCTCACTATATAACTTGTTTTTTTATATATACATTTTGCCCATCCTATTTTTTTTTTTTTAACATCCCATATTTTTTGTTTCATTTGACTATATAGCTCACCCCTTTCTTAATTTGCATCCCTTATTATTTTTCTCTAATTTTGTTCTAATCCTCCTTAGTTTTTCCTTTTTCATTTACATCCCTTTGTTTATTTTCACCCCCACATTTTATTTTTATTTTGAGGGATATAGAATAGAGATAGTTAGGGTCTAGATAGGTTAGGTAGTTAGTTTTGGGGCTATTTAATTTAGGGTTTAGTTAGGTGAATTAGTGTAGTTAGGTAAGCTAGGGACTTTAGTGTTAGGTTAGAGTTAGGGAGGAAGGAGAAAGGGATGGATAGGCCTAGTGGAGTTGGGAAGGGGGTGGCTAGGGGGAGGGCAGTGGTGAGGGTGGATAGAGGGAGGGGGAGGGGGGAAGTAGGGAGTAGTATGGGCAGGAATAGGGGCCGAGGTTTGGGTGGAGGATTTGTCCTTCCTCAAACCCTGGCAGAGGAGGGAAGGAGAGAGGGTGGAAAAGGAATGGAGGGGGGAGGAGTGAGGAGGAGTCAGCCTCAGCTAGGCACAAAAAGAAAAGAGAAAGTGGGGCAGACTGTGGCAACTGGGGGTGGGGCTGGTGGTAGCCTGTCACAGCCTGCAGGGACAGAGGAGGTAGAGAGGGCTGGTCCCCAGTCACAGGAGGGAGAGTCTGTGTCTGCTGGCCCTTCAGGTGTGAAGGGCAGGCTAAGAGAGGAGAGGTACTCTGAGGAGGAGAAGGAGGCTCTTGTTGAGGCATACTTGGAGAGGGCAGCTCAGCTGGAGAACCCTAACCTGAGGCCGGCTGTCCGGAATAAGCTGTGGGAGGAGATTCGAGTGGCAGTCAGCTGCTTAGGACGTAATCGTTCTACTGCCAGCATTAAACACCGCTATCATGACTGCAGGAGGGAAACCAAAGCTAAGCTGGCACAGCAGGCCAAATATGCACGTGGGACAGGTGGTGGTCCTAGCAAGAGAATACACCTAAGGTCATGGGAGGAGATGCTGTCCAATGTCATCTCGGATGAATCTGTTTACGGATGTAAGGGGACAATGGACACCTCTGTGCCACCTGAAGAGGTGTTTGAAGGTGAATATTCAATATTAAATATAACCATATATGTGATGTATATATGTTGTATATCATAAATACCCATCTGTGTTTAGCTATGAATCTAAATTTACATAGTTGTATTTAATATGTTCAGCAAGCACTCTGTATTGTATATCTGCTCCGACAAGCAAGAATATTGATAATATAATATCCAAGAATATTAAGCATTTCATATAAATCATGTGTCATTGTCCTTAAAGGGACACTGTACCCAAAATTTTTATTTTGTGATTCAGATACAGCATGCAATTTTAAGCAACTTTCTAATTTACTCCTATTATGAATTTCTCTTCATTCTCTTGCTATCTTTATATGAAAAATAAGACATGTAAGCTTTTTTTCTAGGTTCAGAACTCTGGACAGCAGTTTTTGATTGGTGGATGCATTTATCCACCAATCAGCAAGGACAACCTAGGTTGTTCACCAAAAATGGGCCACCATCTAAACTTACATTCTTGCATTTCAAATAAAGATACCAAGAGAATAAAGAACATTTGAAAATAGGTGTAAATCCGAAAGTTGAATAAAATTGCATGCTCTATCTGAAGCACAAAAGAAAATATTTGGGTACAGTGTCCCTTTAACAATGTTCCTTTAAGACACAGTCTATAAAGATTCCTCAGTTATGGTCATATATGCTTTGATTTTATCCCAAACACACTATATGTGTGTGTGTGTGTGTGTGTGTGTGTATGTGTGTGTGTGTGTATGTGTGTGTGTGTGTGTATGTGTGTATGTGTGTGTGTGTGTATGTGTGTGTGTGTGTGTGTATGTGTGTGTGTGTGTGTATGTGTGTATATGTGTGTGTGTGTGTGTATATGTGTGTCTATGTGTGTGTGTACATATATACACATAAATATGGAATATAATAGTCTGTATTGTTATGCTACAAAGTAATATATTCTATTAGATAGATAATGTAAACATACCGTATATTTATTTGTAGGTTCCGAACAGGAGGAGTATGAAGCTGCACCAACACCACAGCAGGATGTTCCTACATTCACTGAGGAGGATGAGGATATCTATGGTGACACTACCTCCTATATCAGCCTCTTAGAAGATGATATGCAGCAGCCTAGGGCATATGAGGTGGAGGATGTATCATGCCCTTCTCCATCTACTTCGGAGACAACATTTCATGTTTTGGGTTCTGAACCCCAGCAGACTCATCCTCCTCAACAATGGCAGTTCATGCATACTTCGCAGAAACAAATGGCACAGCCCCCACAGCTGCACCCACCGCAGCAGATGATGCACCCCCCACCACATCCTCCTCAGCAGCAGATGATGCACCCCCCACAACATCCTCCTCAGCAGCAGATGATGCACCCACCACAACATCCTCCTCAGCAACAGATGATGCACCCACCACGACATCATTATCCTCAGCAGCAGATGATGCACCCACCACAGCAGCATACAGATCTGCATCATCTGTACTATATGCCTCCCACTCCTATGGCACAACAGGAATCCACACCACCACCCACTGCACCCACCAATGTATTGCCAACAGTGCCATCACAGACAACCTCACAGTCACCAATACGGAGAGACAGCCCTGGAACCAGCCAATTATTAGTTCCTGAGACACCAAATGTACAATGTACAGTCCCAGCAGGATGATCTACTGAGGCTCATACATAGAGAGCTTAGGCTGTCCAGGCTCCAGCAGCAGCAGGATTTGAGAAGGATACAGAGCCAAATGGACATCCATAATGCCTCACTCGTCCGCCTGGCAGAGGCAGTGGAGAGGCTCGCGGATAGGCCCCAAACTCCATCCTCCCTTGCATCCTCTGTCATCTCCCTGCAGGACCCTGAATCCCGGTTATTAGCCTCACATTCAGCTGGTGGGCGTCGCACAAGACACCACACTGCCCCCCTAAGTACCTCTCCTCCAAAGGCAAAATCCCGCTGCAAGAATTAATTAATATTCTTTTTTTTCAACCCATATCATATCTAATTTTTGCACTAAAGCACTTTTTTAAGTGCGATTTTCATCTCATAAATATGCATCCATTTTTCTAATCCAAATTTGAACATATATCTTAATATTATTCTAATAGCTGTTTATCTGCTAAAAATGAACAGCTTTATTCTTTTTTATTTCACATGATGTCAATTAATATGCAGGTGTACATTGTTGATAAATTTATGTGTCCTTTTATTGAGGATATCATATTATGCCGTTTAAGAATACTTGGGGATACGTGTCTGAAATTTATACAGTATATGCTATCTAACATTAGTCAACGTGACATGTGTAAATGTTATGATTTATATTCCACAAGCATATGTTGTTTGCTCCTTCAGATGAAGCTAATAAGGGTTATACAGTTATAGAAGAGTTGAAAAGTAAATACTCCTTCCTGTTGATATGGCCAAATACCTTGCATTCATTCTTATAGTCCTATGTGGAATGTAATATCTGAAATATATACCTATCATGACTAATACCTATCATGACTAATGCACTCCTTTTTGTCAAGATTATTATTCAATATTTAGAATAATTAGATAAATGTATCTTTAGGATATTTAAGCACTGATGTATATACAACATATATGTGATTGCCATGATATAGAGGTGATTAATACATTTTAATTGACATCATATGAACAGACACAGACTCTCCCTGGGACCAATGCACAATGCACTTTTAAAATGTTTCAATAACTCCATGTTAAAGACAATACTTCATATCTCTTGAAGTATGTAATATTAAGCACTTATGTATTTTGGTTAATAGTCTAAATATTGCAAATGTATTATCTGCTTTAGCAGACATGACATTACATATATTTTATAAATATTAGTACTATGACACATTATAACTTTAATGTGTCATCGTTTTGTATTGAATAAATATGATTTTCACATTGAAAATTACATTTAAATGAGGGTAAATCTGTAATAATAAAACTCATCTTCATGATAAACAACTTATTTCCTTTGAATTATTTTTCTATATGTATTGAGATTATATATAGCATCCCTGGGCAAAGGTTTCATTTTGAATAGGTAGATATTTTATTTATTTTTATAATATTTTACCAGGAAAGATACATTGAGATTTCTATAGTTTTCAAGTATGTCCTGGGTCCACAAAACATTGCATTGATACAATGGGTACAATAAAATAAAAATAAATAATAATACACCATATATGCACAAAAATTTAACATAGAACCGGTAGGAAATATATAATCAACAATGACAGGTGCATTCTGTTTTGAGATATGTAGAGAGGGATCTCTTAAAGGATATTAGGCATGGGGAAGGTTTGAAAGTGTGCGGGAGGTCATTCCATAATTGTGGTGCTTGCATATATTTTTATATGCACATACATATTGAAATTTCTATGACAACATGGGTGCAAATATTCCTATACATAGGACCAATAAATGTAGCATATATAATGTTATTTGTACATTGAAACACTCATAATTTTTTTGTGATTTGCTATTTCAATGAGAAACAGGCCTCAAAAAGCTCATTTTTCCTCCTTTACACCTAGTTGAGCTGGGGGTAATATTTCTCAATGTATCGACAGCCTCCGACAGTGTATTAACGGTTAGCGCTTTCAATGGAAACCTGGTATAATTTATCGATTAACGGCTTCTATTACTTTCTATGGGACGCGAAAATCTTTTCGGCAGCCGAAGTCCGGCAGCCGATATTGAGGTATAACGCGCCATTGGAAACAGTCGTTAAACGCTATTGCTTTCGACAGCATATTTAACGGTTTGCAAGTGCACGCAAACTGAATTACGACTCAATGGAAGCGAGGCCTGTGTATCTATTTAGGATATGTTTTGGAATATGTCTCTGCTATATCACTACTGGTTTTTGAGTTCCTAAGTATATTATAAGCTATGTGTAGCCATTAACAGTTTCTATTGTCTCTGAACATACTGTATTATATGCTCACAAGTGATACACTAACAAGTGTTATCTCTATAAGCTACATCCCTCACATTGCAAACTATGCAAAATGTTTCCACTAACTATAAGGTTATATCTTACAATTGCAAGCTATGCTAAATGTTTTTATTTATTTCCTATATATCTTTCTATATATCTTATTATTACTGGTCCTGATACGGTTTAAAGTTCTGTCAAGTACTCTAGTAATTCGATGGGACTACTTGTGCTATGACAATCTACATCAGATTCCTCATGAGAGAGTGCCACCTTATGTATTTAACATCTAAAACAGAAATATCCTCACGATCTTCCGAAACCGGAAGTGATACTCAGCAAGCACTCCTGAACCGGAAGTGACGTCAGAATTTGCCGTAATCGGAAGTAAAACTCTGTGGGCAATATTTAATTTTATTTAATTTTATTCAACTTCAGAACCTATCCTCTGACAGTTATATTAGGATCTACCATTGGTATCTGATATTAGGACTTGTCTTCTGAGAATAAGTGAAGTTAGATAGAGTATGTCACAATATGCTACTGCACAGGAAGTGACATCATAAACCGGAAGTCAGATTCCGGTATCAGTTTTAAAAACAAAATTTATTTCAATTTTAATCACAAATATAAGTTAGGCAAATAGTCTCCCTACATTATATATTACACACACTATACCAAGTATATCTAGAACCCCTGATTACTTGGCCAAAATCGAATAAAGGATTACTACTGCTAAGAATGCCCTTACCCATGACAACAATGCCCATACCCACAATGCATCTAACAGGAAGTGGGCGGTGCTTATTTTTGGCGCAAAAATTCGACACACCTATTGGCTACAATACCCTTTATAAGGATATAATCTCCTTAGTCAACTCAGTCTTGTTAAAGGCCTATACTAGGGCCTTTTTTTCACATATTTTTAGGTGGATATCGTTTTTTGAGTTAATCTGACTTCTACACCGATATCTGATTTCTTGTTCCACACGTCTGTGGGCACTGTTCTTCATCTTTCCACACCCCCAAGGATATATCTACATATGGGACTTCTGCAAGGAATATCCATTTAGGTCTGGGTGACTATTTCTACTTAATTTTTTTCACCATTTAATTTTTTTCACCATTTTTTTCACCATTATTTTTTAATAATTTTTACTATTTTTTCACTATCTTCACCTAAATTTTGGATCTGAATTGCAATTCATAAGATGTTTTTCAACTGACATTCACTGACACAATTTTTTATTGGAATTTTTTATTGAGGTTTTTCATTGAGACTTTTATCCCATTGATTTTTATATTTTTCAACACTTGTTATTTTTCGACACTTGTTATTTGTTGTATTTATCACATTGGTACCTTAAACTCTGTACCCAGGTCTACGCAGGAGATAGGCCACTTACCTGTGACCATTCATTGTTTTTACCTCTATATGTGTTTTTATTAGCTTTTATTCACCATTCTGTTTTATTATTCTTCATGGATCCATGAGTTGAAATATATGTTTTTAGATTATGTAATAAATATCTCCATTTTTTATCTACCAGATTACACCTTATTATCCCTTTTTTGCCTCCGGTTTGGTAGGCGCTTGGGGGATCCCCATTATACACTCAATTCTATTGGTGGTTACTAGGTATCACCTCCCCCCTAAGCTCCAAGGGTATTGAGTAGGCGCTAGTCCATATCCCCATTACTTGCACTGGGCAAGTGGGCCTGGCACACACGCTGGAAGGCAGGCAACTGCAATTAGATTACATAAGCAGACTGATGTTTCACAGTCAAAAAAGTTTGTTTTTTTTAAATTTACACTACTGTTACACCAGATATGAGTGGTGGCACTGGGCAAGTGGGCCTGGCACACACACTGGCAGGCAGGCAACTGCAATTAGATTACACTAGAAGACTGATGTTTCACAGTCAAATTTTTTTTTTTTTTTAATTTACACTACTGTTACACCAGATATGAGTGGTGGCACTGGGCAAGTGGGCCTGGCACACATGCTGGCAGGCAGGCAACTGCAATTAGATTACACTAGCAGACTGACGTTTCACAGTTAAAAAAGTTTTTTTTTTTTAAATTTACACTACTGTTACACCAGATATGAGTGGTGGCACTGGGAAAGTGGGCCTGGCACACACGCTGGCAGGCAGACAACTGCAATTAGATTACACAAGCAGACTGATGTTTCACAGTCAAAAAATTTTTTTTTAAATTTACACTACTGTTACACCAGATATGAGTGGTGGCACTGGGCAAGTGGGCCTGGCACACACGCTGGCAGGCAACTGCAATTAGATTATACTAGCAGACTGATGTTTCACAGTCCAAAAAGTTTTTTTTTTTTTTAAATTTACACTACTGTTACACCAGATATGAGTGGTGGCACTGGGCAAGTGGCTTGGGAGGCAGGCAACTGCAATTAGATTACACAGGGAAAAAAAATGATGTTCTAGCCCTAAAAAGGGCTTTTTGGGGTGCTGTCCTTACAGTAGAGATCAGATGAGTCCTTCAGGACTGTAGTGGACACTGAATACACTACCCTAGCTATCAATTTCCCTATTAAATCACCAGCAGCTACACTGTCCCTCCTCTCACTAACAATGCAGCTTCCGAATGAATCTAAAATGGCTGCTGTCCAGGAGCTGGGAGGGTCTGGGAGGGAGGGTCTGCTGCTGATTGGCTGGAATGTGTCTGCAGACTGTGAGATACAGGGTCAAAGTTTACTCAATGATGACGAATAGGGGGCGGATCGAACATCGCACATGTTCGCCCGCCGCGGCGAACGTGAACATGCTATGTTCGCCGGGAACTATTCGCCGGTGAACTATTCGCGACATCACTAGTTAACATATACAGCAAAAAAAAACATCCATGAATCAAACAAAAAACATTACACAAAGTACACTTACACTCATACAAACACTACACTATATTTATTTTTAAGATTTCATTTTTTCAGGTCAAAATAGAACGGATCAAAGTTACGAGATCTCGGGTGTTTGAAAAAAAAAAGCCACAGAAATCCATTCTCCATTGACTTACATAGACAGACGGGAACATACACTCATATAGCTATATCTAACTACAAATATTATCACATACATACACTAATCGATACATACAAACAATATACAGCACATTACATACACAAATAAGATTTTGAATAGGAATTTAACACGATTTAGCTACTTTTTCACATAAGACCATGACGTCACTCACTTTACGCTCAAAACAAGTCTTGGATTTTATTTCTACACACATTTTTCTCCTCCATTGACTTCTATGGGGAAGACGTGCTCGTGCATACGACAGCCAGATTTACCTAACGCACGGAAAAAGCGTAGACAAGAAAACTTGTAATACCAGCGTTAAAATTGTGAAACTAACTCATTCTTTCTTGCGTTACTTCCGCTTTGACAAATAGATCAAGAAATGGCTATTTCTCTATGGAGTTATGACTTTTACTTGTGTGAAATTCACTACAGCATCAAATTGTTATACAAATTTACAATACATCAACTACAAATCACCATCAACTATACAAAATATATTTAATAAATTGCATCATATTTAAACGGACAGAAAAATAATTTGAACATTTCATTATTCACAAACAGTAGACAATTGGAAACACCTCTCATTTACCTCTATTATAGCATTTCATTTATTCAACTCATATACGTGCATGAACAGCATATCTACATAGGCTTAACACATGATCATTAATGGATGCACATACATGACTTTTATCATTCACTCATACATGTGCATTGATATTATGGGGGAAAAACACATTAGATTCTCTCTATGAATCATGAAACATAAAATAGGGATTTACTGTCCCTTTAACATCACGATTCACTCAGAATATAACATTAGGAATTAAGTACAATAAGAACATCATTAGAACAGATTACAGCTGTCACTTTCTGGGAAGGAACAACAATCCTATACTGCTTTATAGAAGTCAGCATATGTGGGAGAGAATAACAATACATACGTATATGTACATAACACGCATCACACAACCACAAAGCACACATTAATATTTGAATCATCACACAATAACAATGTAGTAAAATACAACAACACAATGAGCATTTGATAACTAGACAGGCAGGTTGATAATATGATAACGTCATTAGAAGCTTCAACCATACACATTACAGCTTTAGCACTGTACCGCCCCTTTCAGAAGTTTAGCACTCAATACTACAATACTACATATACGTAAACGAGAGTTTGGAACATTATTATTATTGTGATTTTACTGGGACGCGTACAATATTGACATCTCGCCAATCACTTATATATACAATACTAGAGATGTCAGCCGGAAGATCTTCATTATTATTGTGATTTTAATGGGACACGTACAATTTTGACATCTCGCAAATCACTTATATATACAATATTAGAGATGTAAGCTGTTACTTTATCGTTTACAAACAATATTGCAGCAACATTGATCGATTCTATGCCATTATACACAAATATGCACTTTCATTCATGTTAGCGTATATATGTTACATTTTACACTTTCACATTGCAATTCAATGGAGGAAAACAAAATTTCAGCAAAAACCTAAAAAACCGCCCACTTTGAAAGCATTCGCGCCGCTCACATACAATCAAGTGCATACAATCAGCAATCATTATGAACACGCTACCATTGGACTAATTGCACTATAAAACCCCCAAACAACATGGCCAAAGCGTCCCTTGTGATTGACATTGTATCAAATCGCTTTTGCGTTTTTGAATACCTTGTTACTCCTTGTGCATTTGCTCTGCTGTTTGGCTTTGTGCTGCTTAGCTTGGCAAATATGGATGATGCTCAGTTAGATGCTGCTGGTGCTGCTGCACAAGTAGCGTTCAATAGAATCAGGCGGGCTCGGCGGCTCCAAGAGAGACAAAGGGCTTGTTTGGTTCGAGGTCCTCGTGTTCACAGGGTGAGGCCCACCTTGGACAACATGAGTGACTTTGAGGTTTATGACAAGTATAGGCTCAATCACGAACAGCTCATTGGCCTTTACGATGTTCTTAGACCTCATATGGAGCCACGTAGACGTATGGCAACGGCAATCCCTGGTATGACCAAGATGCTTAGTTGCATAAACGTCCTGGCCTCCGGGAGTTTTCAATCTGGAGAGGGGTACATGCATGGGCTTGCTCAGGATACTTTCTCTGTGGTTTTTGACAACTTTCTGCACGCCATGGTACGAGTCAGTAAGCGTTACATAGGATTCCCTCAGAATGATGGTGATTGGAGGCGCCTGAAGAGGGAATTCTTTGCTATCGCTTGAATGCCCAATGTCTTGGGAGCAATAGATTGCACCCACATTGCGCTGCATGCTCCTGCCGATGACTTGCCCTTCCGAAATCGCAAACACTTCTATAGTCTGAACGTGCAGTTTGTTTGTGACGCACGGATGCGGATTATGAACGCGTGTGCGAATTTCGGCAGGGCTTGTCATGATGCCCGCATCCTCAGACAGTCGTCCCTGTGGCGGCAGTTTGAGGGCAGACAGTTTCCACCTGGGGGGCTCGTTGGTGAGTATTTGTGCACAACATGGTTAATGGCAGATAGAGAATGCAATTTAACATGTTATTGTCTCTTTCCGCAAATGTCTAGTTTTGGCTCCAAACAGATATGTAGCATGTCTTAGCTTAAATGGCCAGATAGAGAATGCAATTTAACCATTTTGTTTTTATTTTAGCAAATGTCTGGTTTATGCAAAATATGCATATGTAGCATGTCTTAGCTTAAATGGGCAGATAGAGAATGTAATTTAACCATGTCATTGTCTCTTTCCGCAAATGTCTAGTTTTAGCTCCAAACAGCTATGTAGCATGTCTTAGCTTAAATGGCCAGCTCTAGGATGCAATTTAAACATTTTGTTTTTATTTTAGCAAATGTCTGGTTTATGCGAAATACGCATATGTAGCATGTCTTAGCTTAAATGGGCAGATAGAGAATGCAATTTAACCATGCCATTGTCTCTTTCCGCAAATGTCTAGTTTTAGCTCCAAACAGATATGTAGCATGTCTTAGCTTAAATGGCCAGATAGAGAATGCAATTTAACCATGTCATTGTCTCTTTCCGCAAATTTTTAGTTTTAGCTCCAAACAGATATGTAGCATGTCATAGCTTAAATGGCCAGATAGAGAATGCAATTTAACCATTTTGTTTTTATTTTAGCATATGTCTGGTTTATGCAAAATACGCATATGTAGCATGTCTTAGCTTAAATGGCCAGATAGAGAATGTAATTTAACCATTTTGTTTTTAGTTTAGCAAATGTCTGGTTTATGCGAAATACGCTTATGTAGCATGTCTTGGCTTAAATGGTCAGATAGAGAATGCAATTTAACCATTTTGTTTTTAGTTTAGCAAATGTCTGGTTTATGCGAAATACGCTTATGTAGCATGTCTTGGCTTAAATGGTCAGATAGAGAATGCAATTTAACCATGTCATTGTCTCTTTCTGCAAATGTCTAGTTTTAGCTCCAAACATATATGTAGCATGTCTTAGCTTAAATGGCCAGATAGATAATGCAATTTAACCATTTTGTTTTTAGTTTAGCATATGTCTGGTTTATGCGAAATATGCATATGTAGCATGTCTTAGCTTAAATGGCCAGATAGAGAATGCAATTTAACCATTTTGTTGCGAAATATGCATATGTAGCATGTATTAGCTTAAATGGGCAGATAGAGAATGCAATTTAACCATGTCATTGTCTCTTTCCGCAAATGTCTAGTTTTAGCTCCAAACAGCTATGTAGCATGTCTTAGCTTAAATGGCCAGCTCTAGGATGCAATTTAAACATTTTGTTTTTAGTTTAGCAAATGTCTGGTTTATGCGAAATACGCATATGTAGCATGTCTTGGCTTAAATGGTCAGATAGAGAATGCAATTTAACCATGTCATTGTCTCTTTCCGAAAATTTCTAGTTTTAGTTCAAAACAGATATGTAGCATGTCTCAGCTTAAATGTGCAGATAAAGAATTTAAACATATAATTCTTTTTTAAGGAAAATGTTTATTTTAGGGGATTTTCATGTACACAAATGAAAAGTATTTTAATATAATAATTATAAATAAATTATTAATATTTGTCATTTTGTTATGTTCATTATTTATAGGTGATTCAGGTTACATGAGCCGGCCTTGGCTCATCATTACGCCGTTGCGTAACCCGACCGATGAGGCCAAGGAACGCTATAATAGGGCGCACAAGTGGACTAGGGCTGTAGTGGAGAGACTAAGATGCCTGGACAGGTCTGGAGGAGCCCTCCAATACAGCCCTAGTAAGGTGGAGAAGATTGTTATAGCCTGCAGTGTCCTGCATAACATTGCACAGGGGATGCTGCAGGCCGTCCAGGAGCCCCAAGGCCTCCTCCAAGATGAGGAGGACGACCCTGTTCTAGAGGGGCCATTCCGGGACGAGGGGCTCAATGTCAGAGCAAACATAATCAACCGCCACTTCAGACCGTAAATAATAGAAGTTAGATAGGATTATTGCGAATATATGTGTGAATTCTAGGGAAATGAGAAGTAGAGAATTGTGCAAACATGTTAGGATTGTTCATCAAATGAGTATAAATTTTTTTTTGGATTATTATAGGTGGTGCTCCTGGCATTGGGTCCTGTAATGACTTCACCACCTGGTTTTTTAAAGACATCAGCTGGTAAGTATAAATAATGTATGGACTGTGGCTGGCGGGAATTTGGCACAATCACCCATCATATGGCATACATTTTACAAAGTAGTATTTAGTTTACACATTACTAGAAATTTGTATACTTAGAAAGGGATCCTCTAGCAAGACTATATGCTTCAAAGTCATATTCAAAATCACACATCAGAGGTTAGGTCTGCACAATGTATGACTCATCTTCACACTTGATTGATAGAACATAACACAAGATGCTACACATGCTTAGTAAGCTAGTGATAGAAATAGTTTCAGAAATGGGGGGGGGTGCAGAACTAATTCACACATTTCTATTAATATTTTTACTTTCTCTTTTTCAGCCATTAGGGAGATGACTTAATCTAAAGACTGAAAGTGAAGAGTTCAAGACTGAAAGTGAAGAGTTCAAGACTGAAAGTGAAGAATTCAAGACTGAAAGTGAATTATCCCAGACTGAAAGTGAAGTATCCCAGACTGAAAGTTTAGAATCCCAGATTGAAAGTGATGAATACCAATGTGATCATGTCTGGCATTGTCTTTCAAATGTGCTGACCTTGAAAACCATACAAAGACATGTTCACATGGTAAGTGGCAACAATTTTATGGACTAAGGCTGTGGATGCATCCTATTGGAGACACTTAGGCCTAGATTTGGAGTTTTGTCGGTAACGACCCGAGTAGCTAACGCCGGCTTTTTTCTGGCCGCACCATAAAAATAACTCTGGTATTGAGAGTCCACATAAAGGCTGCGTTAGGCTCCAAAAAAGGAGCGTAGAGCATTTTTAACGCAGCTTCAACTCTCGATACCAGAGTTGCTTACGCAAGCGGCCAGCCTCAAAAACGTGCTCGTGCACGATTCTCCCATAGAAAACAATGGGGCTGTTTGAGCTGAAAAAAAACCTAACACCTGCAAAAAAGCCGCGTTCAGCTCCTAACGCAGCCCCATTGTTTGCTATGGGGAAACACTTCCTACGTCTGCACCTAACACCCTAACATGTACCCCGAGTCTAAACACCCCTAACCTTACACTTATTAACCCCTAATCTGCCGCCCCCGCTATCGCTGACCCCTGCATATTATTATTAACCCCTAATCTGCCGCTCCGTAAACCGCCGCTACTTACATTATCCCTATGTACCCCTAATCTGCTGCCCTAACATCGCCGACCCCTATATTATATTTATTAACCCCTAATCTGCCCCCCACAACGTCGCCTCCACCTGCCTACACTTATAAACCCCTAATCTGCAGAGCGGACCTGAGCGCTACTATAATAAAGTTATTAACCCCTAATCCGCCTCACTAACCCTATAATAAATAGTATTAACCCCTAATCTGCCCTCCCTAACATCGCCGACACCTAACTTCAATTATTAACCCCTAATCTGCCGACTGGAGCTCACCGCTATTCTAATAAATGTATTAACCCCTAAAGCTAAGTCTAACCCTAACACTAACACCCCCCTAAGTTAAATATAATTTACATCTAACGAAATTAATTAACTCTTATTAAATAAATTATTCCTATTTAAAGCTAAATACTTACCTGTAAAATAAATCCTAATATAGCTACATTATAAATTATAATTACATTGTAGCTATTTTAGGATTAATATTTATTTTACAGGCAACTTTGTAATTATTTTAACCAGGTACAATAGATATTAAATAGTTAAGAACTATTTAATAGTTACCTAGTTAAAATAATTACAAAATTACCTGTCAAATAAATCCTAACCTAAGTTACAATTAAACCTAACACTATACTATCATTAAATTAATTAAATAAAATACCTACAATTACCTACAATTAAACCTAACACTATACTATCATTAAATTAATGAAATAAAATACCTACAATTACCTACAATTAAACGTAACACTACACTATCAATACATTAATTAAAGGGACACTCAGGCTTTATTAAATTTTCTTGATTCAGATATAGCATGTAATTTTAAACAACTTTCCAATTTACTTCCATTAAAAAAAATGTGCACAGTCTTTTATATTTACAATTTTTGAGTCACCAGATCCTACTGAGCATGTGCAAGAATTCACAGACTATACGTATATGAATTTGTGATTGGCTGATTGCTATCACATGGTACAAGGGGAGTGGAAATATACATAACTTAAAAATTTATTATAAAAAAATCTACTACTCATTTGAAGTTCAGACTAAGTGCTATTGTATTGTCTTGTTATCTTGCATTTGTTGATTATGCAAATCTAATGTGTTGACTGGTCCTTTAAATACAATACCTACAAATAACTACAATGAAATAAACTAACTAAAGTACAAAAAATAAAAAAGAACTAAGTTACAAAAAATAAAAAAATATCTACAAACATAAGAAAAATATTACAACAATTTTAAACTAATTACACCTACTCTAAGCCCCCTAATAAAACAACAAAGCCCCCCCATAATAAAAAATGCCCTACCCTATTCTAAATTACTAAAGTTAAAAGCTCTTTTACCTTACCAGCCCTGAACAGGGCCCTTTGCGGGGCATGCCCCAAGAAGTTCAGCTCTTTTGCCTGTAAAAAAGACATACAATACCCCCCCAACATTACAACCCACCACCCACATACCCCTAATCTAACCCAAACCCCCCTTAAATAAACCTAACACTAAGCCCCTGAAGATCTTCCTACCTTGTCTTCACCATACCAGGTTCACCGATCGGTCCTGAGGAGCTCCTCCGATGTCCTGATCCAAGCCCAAGCGGGGGGCTGAAGATGTCCATGATCCGGTAGAAGTCTTCATCCAAGCGGGGCAGAAGAGGTCTTCCATCCGATTGAAGTCTTCATCCAGGCGGCATCTTCTATCGACATCCATCTGGAACGGAGCGGCAGCATCCTGAAGACCGCCGACGCGGAACATCCATCCTGGCCGACGACTGAACGATGAATGATGGTTCCTTTAAATGACGTCATCCAAGATGGCGTCCCTCGAATTCCGATTGGCTGATAGGATTCTATCAGCCAATCGGAATTAAGGCAGGAATATTCTGATTGGCTGATGGAATCAGCCAATCAGAATCAAGTTCAATCCGATTGGCTGATCCAATCAGCCAATCAGATTGAGCTCGCATTCTATTGGCTGTTCCGATCAGCCAATAGAATGCGAGCTAAATCTGATTGGCTGATTCCATCAGCCAATCAGAATATTCCTATCTTAATTCCGATTGGCTGATAGAATCCTATCAGCCAATAGGAATTCGAGGGACGCCATCTTGGATGACGTCATTTAAAGGAACCGTCATTCGTCGTTCAGTCGTCGGCCAGGATGGATGTTTTGCGTCGGAGGTCTTCAGGATGCTGCCGCTCCGTTCCAGATGGATGTCGATAGAAGATGCCACCTGGATGAAGACTTCAATCAGATGGAAGACCTCTTCTGCCCCGCTTGAAAACTTCTACCGGATCATGGACATCTTCAGCCCCCCGCTTGGGCTTGGATCAGGACATCGGAGGAGCTCTTCTGGACCGATCGGTGAACCTGGTATGGTGAAGACAAGGTAGGAAGATCTTCAGGGGCTTAGTGTTAGGTTTATTTAAGGCGGGTTTGGGTTAGATTAGGGGTATGTGGGTGGTGGGTTGTAATGTTGGGGGGGGTATTGTATGTTTTTTTTACAGGCAAAAGAGCTGAACTTCTTGGGGCATGCCCCGCAAAGGGCCCTGTTCAGGGCTGGTAAGGTAAAAGAGCTTTTAACTTTAGTAATTTAGAATAGGGTAGGGCATTTTTTATTATGGGGGGGCTTTGTTGTTTTATTAGGGGGCTTAGAGTAGGTGTAATTAGTTTAAAATTGTTGTAATATTTTTCTTATGTTTGTAGATATTTTTTTACTTTTTGTAACTTAGTTCTTTTTTATTTTTTGTACTTTAGTTAGTTTATTTCATTGTAGTTATTTGTAGGTATTGTATTTAATTAATGTATTGATAGTGTAGTGTTACGTTTAATTGTAGGTAATTGTAGGTATTTTATTTAATTAATTTAATGATAGTATAGTGTTAGGTTTAATTGTAACTTAGGTTAGGATTTATTTGACAGGTAATTTTGTAATTATTTTAACTAGGTAACTATTAAATAGTTATTAACTATTTAATAGCTATTGTACCTGGTTAAAATAATTACAAAGTTGCCTGTAAAATAAATATTAATCCTAAAATAGCTATAATATAATTATAATTTATAATGTAGCTATATTAGGATTTATTTTACAGGTAAGTATTTAGCTTTAAATAGGAATAATTTATTTAATAAGAGTTAATTAATTTCGTTAGATGTAAATTATATTTAACTTAGGGGGGTGTTAGTGTTAGGGTTAGACTTAGCTTTAGGGGTTAATACATTTATTAGAATAGCGGTGAGCTCCGGTCGGCAGATTAGGGGTTAATAATTGAAGTTAGGTGTCGGCGATGTTAGGGAGGGCAGATTAGGGGTTAATACTATTTATTATAGGGTTAGTGAGGCGGATTAGGGGTTAATAACTTTATTATAGTAGCGCTCAGGTCCGCTCGGCAGATTAGGGGTTAATAAGTGTAGGCAGGTGGAGGCGACGTTGTGGGGGGCAGATTAGGGGTTAATAAATATAATATAGGGGTCGGCGGTGTTAGGGGCAGCAGATTAGGGGTACATAAGGATAACGTAGGTGGCGGCGCTTTGCGGTCGGCAGATTAGGGGTTAATAAGTGTAGGTAGCTGGCGGCGACGTTGTGGGGGGCAGGTTAGGGGTTACTAAATATAATATAGGGGTCGGCGGTGTTAGGGGCAGCAGATTAGGGGTACATAAGGATAACGTAGGTGGCGGTCGGCAGATTAGGGGTTAAAAAAATTTAATCGAGTGGCAGCGATGTGGGGGGACCTCGGTTTAGGGGTACATAGGTAGTTTATGGGTGTTAGTGTACTTTAGAGCACAGTAGTTAAGAGCTTTATAAACCGGCGTTAGCCCAGAAAGCTCTTAAGTACTGACTTTTTTCCTGCGGCTGGAGTTTTGTCGTTAGAATTCTAACGCTCACTTCAGACACGACTCTAAATACCGGAGTTAGAAAGATCCCATTGAAAAGATAGGATACGCAATTTACGTAAGGGGATCTGCGGTATGGAAAAGTCGCGGCTGAAAAGTGAGCGTTAGACCCTATTTTGAGTGACTCCAAATACCGGAGGTAGCCTAAAACCAGCGTTAGGAGCCTCTAACGCTGGTTTTCACGGCTAACGCCAAACTCCAAATCTAGGCCATAGATTATTTTTCTTTTAAATGGTATTTCACAATCCTCTATTTTGAAAATGATGAATAAGACACCTAATGAAGATAAACTGATATTTTGAAGATAATTGCCTTTTAAAGACCATACATCCAGGTTAGTTTGCACAATGCATGCTAGTTAAGAATCACAGGAGGAAGAATGTTAAAAGAATTAGGAATAGATACATGTTCTATATTAGAATATGTTTATTTTACATACATTACCCCTACTTTGTGCTAGAGAGGACTCACATTCTGACCAATCAGACAAAGGAATACATTTTATAGTTGATATAGAGGTACATTATTTGAAGGGACATGAAATATTACATTCAATTATGTTCAGCATACAATATAAATAGATTTTTATAATGTGATATGCATTATTTTGTCTAATTTAAAATGCTAATGTTTAATTCTAAGATTGATTATACAATATAATGGTATTTCTAATTATGGATAGATATAGATTTCATGTCTGAACCTTTTTTATTTAATATCAAGACCAAAAAAATACATGTTAGAGCATAGACACAAGATGATTTAACAATTATTCTATTTAATGAATATTTTAAGACATGGGTTCAGGAAATAACTAATGTTTATAATATTTTTCTTTCTTTTTCAGTTTCATATGTGATGATTTTTTTTTAAAGAAATTTTATTTATTTTCTTGTCAATAAATTTATTTTCATACTATATCTTCTATTTTTTGTATTAAAATACATATTCTTAGAGACATATCTCTATCACAGTAAGATAAGAAGAAATAAATCCATCTAATCTGACAAGTAAACTAAATATTACTCCCATGACTGTTAGTCATCTATTTGACAAGCACATGCCTAATATAAAATAGAATAATTTTGGTTAATTTATTGAATTTAAAATATCAACACAGCTTATTCAGATAATGTTAAAGTCAAGTATCTTTCAACAATTTAATTTGGACTTAAATACATCTATGCTTTTATTTTGTGATTTATAGATGTTAAAATCATAAAATGTTTATGACGAGGATATGTAGTCTAAATTATACAAAACAACTTTGTTCATTTCACTTTTAAGAAAGGAAAGTGTTTAACTTACATTAAAGTGACAGTGTATTTGAATGTTAGATTTACATAATAATATCTGGGATTTTCCTTAGGTATACAAAAACATTATTATAATAAATATAGGTTATTCATTTTTAATTCTTTTTTAGGTAATATGCTAGAAATTATATGTAAATGAAAAGTAAGTTAATTTCATATTTAGACCAAGCTAATTATTGTATGACATATTGATTACTTTTCAGTTCTAGTGGAGTCATTTGAAGGGTCATTTAACTATAGATAGATCAAAAGATTACTTATAGCAATTATTCTCCTTACCTCTTGGATAGATATCACATAACTAGGGCCCCGATCCGATATGCAGCGTCGCCCGCAAAAGCCGGCGACGCCAAAATTTGCGCTGGTTTGGTATCACATATACGGCGTAACATATAAGTTACGCTCATATATTTCTGCCTTCGGCCGTAGTTTTTTGGCCCATAGACAGGTATATCAAACCAGCGCAGTTTGGTATCCAATATACAGCGTAAGGACTTACGTGGTGAAAATGGAGAAATCTTACTACATTTTCACCTCGCCACAAATTGCAGCCGTAGTAAGCCTTACGCTGTGTATCGGAGCCCTGTAGCTCCCTGAACTAGCTGCAAAATAAAACCTAACACCTAACGCATGCGCAATGTCTATCTACCTGTCAACCGCGAACTGCTAAATAAAACCTAACACTAAACGCATGCGCAATGTCTATCTACCTGTCAACCGCGATCCCACCACCACCTACATTAAATGTCTAACACCCTAATGTGAGCCCCCTACACCGTCGCCACCTACATTAAAATTATTAACCCCTAATGTAATCCCCCTACACTGCCGCCATCTATATTAAAATTATTACCCCCTAATGTGAGCCCCCTACCCCGCCGCCACCTATTTTAACTATATTACCCCATATCTAATCCCCCTACACCGCCGCCACCTATTTTAAATGTATTAACCCCTAATCTAATCCCCTACACCGCCGCCACCTATTTTAAATGTATTAACCCCTAATCTAATCCCCCTACACCGCCGCCACCTATAACAAATTTATTACCCCCTAAAATACTAAACTGTCCCAACCCTAAACTAAATTAAAAATAGTCCTGAAAAGGGCTTTTTGCGTGGCATTGTCTCAAAGTAACCAGCTCTATTATCAGTCCTTAAAAGGGTTTTTTTGCGGGGCATTGTCACAAAGTAATCAGCTCTATTTCCTCTAATATAATCTAATCCCCCTACACCGCCGCCACCTTTATTAAATATATTAACCCCTAATCTAATCCCCCCACACCGCCGCCACCTATATTAAAATTATTAACCCCTAATCTAATCCCCCTACACCGCCACCTATATTAAATGAATTAACCCCTAATCTAATCCCCCTATACCGCCGCCACCTATATTAAATTAATTAACCCCTAAAATACTAAAATTTTCCTACCACTAAACCTAAGTCTAACCCTACAAATAGCCCTGAAAAGGGCTTTTTGCGTGGCATTGCCCCAAAGTAACCAGCTCTATTGCCAGCCCTTAAAAGGGCTTTTTGCGGGGCATTGCCCCAAAGTAATCTTCTCTTTTACCAGCCCTTAAAAGGGCTTTTTGCGGGGCATTGTCACAAAGTAATCAGCTCTTTTGCCTGTAATCTAAATCCCCCTATACCGCCGCCACCTATATTAAATATATTAACCCCTAATCTGACCCCCCTACACCGCTGCAACCTATATTAAATATATTAACCCCTAATCTAATCCCCCTACACCACCGCCACCTATATTAATAATATTAACCCTATTTATATTAGGGTTAATATAGTTAATATAGTTATTATATTATATATATTAACTATATTAACCCTATCTAACTCTAACACCACTAACTTCATTATTATTAAAATAAATCTAAATAATATTTATAATATTAACTAAATTATTCCTATTTAAAACTAAATACTTACCTATAAAATAAACCCTAAGATAGCTACAATATAATTAATAATTACATTGTAGCTATTTTAGGGTTTATATTTATTTTACAGGTAACTTGGTATTTATTTTAACTAGGTACAATAGCTATTAAATAGTTAATAACTATTTAATAGCTACCTAGTTAAAATAATTACCAATTTACCTGTAAAATAAATCCTAACCTAAGTTACAAATACACCTACACTATCAATAAATTAAATAAACTACAAATAACTAAACTAAAATATAATTAAATACACTAAACTAAATTACAAAAACAAACAAACACTAAATTACAAAAAATAAAAAAAGATTACAAGAATTTTAAGCTAATTACACCTATTTTAAGCTTCCTAATAAAATAACAAAGCCCCCCAAAATAAAAAAAATTCCCTACCCTAATCTAAATTACAAAAGTAAACTTAAAAGGGCCTTTTGTGGGGCATTGCCCCAAAGTAATCAGCTCTTTTGCCTGTAAAAAAAACAACAACCCCCCATTACAACCCACCACCCACATACCCCTACTCTAACCCACCCAATCTCCCCTTAACCCCAAGTGCTCCTTACCTGTCCTGAAGACCGGCGGAGAAGGTCCTGTTCCAGGCGGAGAAGTCTTCTTCCAGGCGGCGACCTCTTCTTCTTCCAGGATCCAGCCGGCGTGGAGTGGAGGAGTTGAAGACCGATGACCGCGGAGCTGAAGACTGTCCATCTGGAACTGAAGACCGGCGATGCTGGAACTGAAGATCGGCGACACTGGAACTGAAGACCGGAGCCGGAGTGTGGAGGATCCTCTTCATATGATCGCCGCCGTACACTGAATAGGAATTCAAGGTACGCGATTAAAAATGGCGTCCCTTAAATTCCTATTGGCTGATTTGAGCCTTCAAATTCAAATCAGCCAATCAGATGCAACCTACTTTAATTCTATTGGCTGATTTGAATAGCCAATAGAATAAAAGCTACTGTAATTCTATTGGCTATTCTAATCAGCCAATAGAATTACAGTAGCTCTTATTCTAGGATCCTCCACGGCTCCGGTCTTCAGTTCCAGCGTGGCCGGTCTTCAGTTCCAGATGGACGGTCTTCAGCTCCGCGGTCATCGGTCTTCAACTCCTCCGCTCTGCGCCGGCTGGATCCTGGAAGAAGAAGAGGTCGCCGCCTGGAAGAAGACTTCTCCGCATGGAACAGGACCTTCTCCGCCGGTCTTCAGTACAGGTAAGGAGCACTTGGGGGTTAGACTTAGTTAGAGTAGGGGTATGTGGGTGGTGGGTTGTAATGGGGGGGGTTGTTGTTTTTTTTACAGGCAAAAGAGCTGATTACTTTGGGGCAATGCCCCACAAAAGGCCCTTTTAAGGGCTGGTAATAGAGCTGTTTACTTTTGTAATTTAGATTAGAGTAGGAATTTTTTTTTTATTTTGGGGGGCTTTGTTATTTTATTAGGGGGATTAGAATAGGTGTAATTAACTTAAAATTCTTGTAATCTTTTTTTATTTTTTGTAATTTAGTGTTTGTTTTTTTGTAATTTAGTTTAGTGTATTTAATTGCATTTTAGTTTAGATATTTGTAGTTTATTTAATTTATTGATAGTGTAGGTGTATTTGTAATTTAGGTTAGGATTTATTTTACAGGTAAATTGGTAATTATTTTAACTAGGTAGCTATTAAATAGTTATTAACTATTTAATAGCTATTGTACCTAGTTAAAATAAATACCAAGTTACCTGTAAAATAAATATAAACCCTAAAATAGCTACAATGTAATTATTAATTATATTGTAGCTATCTTAGGGTTTATTTTATAGGTAAGTATTTAGTTTTAAATAGGAATAATTTAGTTAATATTATTAATATTATTTAGATTTATTTTAATAATAATTAAGTTAGTGGTGTTAGAGTTAGATAGGGTTAATATAGTTAATATATATAATATAATAACTAAATTAACTGTATTAACTCTAATATAATTAGGGTTAATATATTTAATATAGGTGGCGGCAGTGTAGGGGGGTCAGATTAGGGGTTAATATATTTAATATAGGTTGTGGCGGTGTAGGGGGATTAGATTAGGGGGTAATATATTTAATATAGGTGATGGCAGTGTAGGGGGATTAGATTAGGGGTTAATATATTTAATATAGGTGGCGGCGATGTAGGGGGATTAGATTAGGGGGTAATACATTTATTATAGGTGGCGGCGGTGTAGGGGGATTTAGATTACAGGCAAAAGAGCTGATTACTTTGTGACAATGCCCCGCAAAAAGCCCTTTTAAGGGCTGGTAAAAGAGCTGATTACTTTGGGGCAATGCCCCGCAAAAAGCCCTTTTAAGGGCTGGCAATAGAGCTGGTTACTTTGGGGCAATGCCACGCAAAAAGCCCTTTTCAGGACTATTTGTATGGTTAGACTTAGGTTTAGTGGTAGGAAAATTTTAGTATTTTAGGGGTTAATTAATTTAATATAGGTGGTGGCGGTATAGGGGGATTAGATTAGGGGTTAATTAATTTAATATAGGTGGCGGCGGTATAGGGGGATTAGATTAGGGGTTAATTAATTTAATATAGGTGGCGGCGGTATAGGGGGATTAGATTAGGGGTTAATTAATTTAATATAGGTGGCGGCGGTGTAAGGGGGTCAGATTAGGGGTTAATATAGTTTAAATAGGTGGCGGCGGTGTGGGGGGATCATATTAGGGGTTAATATAGTTTAAATAGGTGGCGGCGGTGTAGGGGGATCATACTAGGGGTTAATGTAGTTTAAATATGTGTCGGCGGTGTAGGGGGATCATATTAGGGGGTAACTTAGTTAATGTAGGTGGCGGCGGGGTAGGGGGCTCACATTAGGGGGTAATATAGTTAAAATAGGTAGCTTTCGGATTAGATTAGATTAGGGGTTAATTAATTTAATATAGGTGGCGGCGGTGTAAGGGGGTCAGATTAGGGGTTAATATAATTTAAATAGGTGGCGGCGGTGTGGGGGGATCATATTAGGGGTTAATATAGTTTAAATAGGTGGCGGCGGTGTAGGGGGCTCATACTAGGGGTTAATATAGTTTAAATAGGTGGCGGCGGTGTAGGGGTATCATATTAGGGGGTAACTTAGTTAATGTAGGTGGCGGCGGTGTAGGGGGCTCACATTATGGGGTAATATAGATAATGTAGCTTTCAGCGGGGTCCGGGAGCGGCGGTTTAGTGGTTAATATATTTATTATTAGGAGTGAGAGGGGGGATTGATAGAGGGGTATACGTGTCGGGCTATGTTTGGGAGGCATGTTAGACAGTACGGGTGATTTCATAACTTAGTCAGGTTTTTTATGCGGCGGCAGTTTCTAAAGTCACTGGCGACTCCAGAAATTTGTACTTACGCAGATTTCTGGACATCGCTGGTTTGTCAGACTTACGGCACTTTAGCATCTGACGGCGCCGTATATGAGATAGCTCTAGTTGCGAGCTGAAACTACGGGCGGCGCAGGTTTACACGCTTGCGCCGAAACCTGCGCCGTATATCGGATCGCAGCCTAGATGTATTTTCAGTCCCCTTTAGTTTCTTTATACAATGTTAACTCCACATATTCCTAATGGTTTGGTCCTTAAAGGGACATTCCAAAAATATTTCATTTAGTGAATTATAGACAATACAAATTTTATTTAAACACCATTTAAATGTACTATTATTATCTAATTATATTCAGTCTTTAGATATCCTTTGTTAAAGAAATAGCAATGCACATGGGTTAGACAATGACATAAGGCATCTATGTGCAACCAACAATCATCAGAAAAAGAGCCTATCTAGATATGGTTTTCAGTCAAGAATATCAAGCAAAAAAAGCTATTGAGAGAATAAAACTAAATATGATGTTGTTTTAACATTGTATTATCCATCTAAATCAGTATAGAACATATAACTTAATGTCACTTTAAGGTAAAGCTGTATAAATAGAGCCATTAGAAGATATTTCATTCACAGTGGGGCAAACAATACAGAAGGTAATACAAATATGCTTGATTCTCATGTTATACTAATTTTTAGAAAGGGAGGTGCATAGGTTTATGATCAGCAAAGCATTACTGGGAAATATCTACTTAATTGTGGCTGGCCAACAATGCATATTTACAATGTTTAGACAGATGTATTTAGATCAAGTTCAAGATTGCATATTAGCTCATTAAAGGGACGGTAATTAAAAAGCATTTCTTTCTGGAATCATAAAAAAAAATTAATTTTAAACATTAACATTTAATTCTATCATCGATTTTAAATCATTCTTTTTGGATTATTTCCTTTACAAACATATCTAGATATGCTCAGTAGCTGAAGATTGGTGGATGCACAGAGATGCCTTGTGTGATTGGCTCAACCATGTGCATTGCAATTTCTTCTGTTAAGGATATCTAAAGATTAATCTAAATTGATAGTTTAATTTTAAGGTATAAAAATGTATTCTCAGGATAATTTTAAGAAAATATTTTTTGTAATGTCCCTTTAAAAATAAAGACGCCATTGCCCAATAACAGATGTGAGCAGTTCAGACAAATAAAAGCTCAAGGTTTATTTACTAATAAACAAACATGTAGTTTAACATTTATAAACAGATTATAACCATTATAACCAGAAATTACGCATTTCAGAAATCTCGCATGGGAAACGTATCTTGCAACATGAGATTCGCATATTTAAAAATTCGATTAGAATGTCATGCAATAGCACACAATCGATGTGCATTATAAATACATTTAATAGAGCAATGTCAATACTTCACAATAAGTCACAAAATTTATTTAATAAACAATAAATACATACAATGTTAAATTTGTATTATTACAACTTATTTGTGTTAAAGAACATGATTGATATTAAACATCGAAATGTGTAAAACATTTAATAATGTGACAGGATTATATATATTTTTAATAAATTGTAAAATTAATATTTAATGGATCATGGATATTACATCTGCGTCACACATATCCGCATAACAATCCCATGAGTTACAAATAAGTCTACATGAAAAATGTAGTAACAGCACCCCCAGGAGGTATGTGTATGAAAGTTACTAAGATATGAAACATTAAGGAACAACCAATCAGAGTTCATCACACAAACATAACTTGAGTCATTATGGTCTCACAGACATGATAACAACATTTCAATATTTTATTCAATCAGATGTACAGATACCATGTCCCATGGTGCATCTCATATTTACTTCACCATATAAAAGTCCATTACATGTTGCCATCTTTGTCAGTTCTCTAATGCCTGCTGACAGATATATATATATTTACTGTATATATTATATTAATATTTGGACTAGCAGGCATGATGCCTCCCAGGTTCAACAAGCCGGAGAGTGCAGCACTGGTCAACGCCGTCCAGGACTTCTATCCACAGCTGTTTGGGAACAAGAAGAAGTCGACAAAGCAGAGTATTAAGAAGGACCTCTGGGTGTCTATCACCAATGATGTTAATTTGGTGTTGGGCGTCCAGAGGAGCCAGGATCAAATCATGCAGAGGTTCGGAGATATGAGGTTGCGTCTGCACAAAAAAGTCGACCTCATAAGGGACTGGGTAAAAGCCTGTAAGAGGGATGGGGGAAAAATGAAGCCCCAACAGAAACTCTACCTACTCCCATATGAGGTGACTTTATGCGACCTCCTCAATCTCCGAGTCCCCCGCAGATTTAGATCCTCTCGCACCTCTGCCTCTTCTTCTTCCCCCCCAGCTGCAGAATCAGAAAGTCCTGACCCGAAGGCCAGTGCAGCTGCTTTACCGTCCGGTGGCCTGGGAGAAGAAAATAGACAATCTGAACCAGGTAAATATCCGACTTCATATAATATATTAATATTTGAGTAGACTTTTTAAGAAATGTGTATTTAGTCATATATTCAACCTATATAGATCTCACAACATACGCTACATATGATGTTCAGATATCTGATTTAAGATTCGTCACACATGAAATAGGAGTGATGTTTCTTGTGCTCTACAGAATATGCGTCACAGAGCAAAAAAGGAATTGCGCATCTGTGAAATCCCTATCATGCGCCATTTCATACATTGACTATCGAATCATAACACATTTCAAAATATTATTTGTTATTGTTCAATATTAACAAATATATGATTTGAATCTCGTAATGCACCCAATTGCCAATATATTTGAAGTCTTTATAAATGTTACTCATCACACTATTTCCAAAACAATTCTGAATCACGGATGTGCAATTCTGCTTGGAATCATTGCGCAATGATCATAAAAGATAGAATTGCGCACACACGTGAACATGTGTTTGCTGTAACTGGCATGGCTTTAGACATGTTGGTCAAATCACGGATGCGCAATTCCGCTTGGAATCATTGCGCAATGATCACGAAAGATAGAATTGCGCACACACGTGAACATGTGTTTGCTGTAACTGGCATCGCTTTAGACATGTTGGTCAAATGTATACGTTAATTAGTATATATGGGAAGAATACAGTATCCTTATTTACAATCTTCTACATTATAAAAGCTATACTAGCAAGATCAAAATAAACAATGAACTATCTCTATCAATTGTTGAGAATGCAAGAAGACACAAAATGAATTAAAGCTACAGTCAACAACATAAAAGATTGAAAATAAGAATACAGGATCTCTTTATTTAGTCCTTAATTGAGGAAACAATGAACTCATTTGAATACAAATAGATTTGTACTTTGTCAATTAGAATTGAAAAATCAGATTGTTTGTCTCCATGACCTGATTTGTATTAATGATATCCAATCCTCATTGAATATTTTACAGATCCTGATGTTGGTGCTGGAACCACAAGCCAGGGTTCGTCACAGCATGGTATGTCTCATATTAATTTACCTTTGTCTTACAAACCTGGACATAACATTACATAATACATTCACATTGATCAATATTTTTATGGATACTCTTATTATCTTTTCTGGTTATTTTAAAATAAGAATCACAAATCAAAGTTGGGATTACATTGTAATACGAATCTAAAATTATGAGTATTTGAAGATATCCCTTCTATTCTTGATATCTTCATTTTAATGTAAGCTTAGGTTCCTGCCTTTTTTATATTCTGCCCCTGTGTAGTTCTTGCAATTTTTTGGATACATTTAGACAACACTAACACATTTTTTAAAAAGTGCCGAATCTAAAAATATAAATTTCATAAATTTTTTTGTTTATTCTTATCATTAAAGGGACATGAAAACAAACATTTCACTTTTAGGATTTAGACACATGTGATTTCACAATAATTTCAAATTGTATTTGATTATCTAAATTGCTTCAGTCTATTGTTATCCTTATTAGAAAATCATATCACATGATGTCATGATGACATTTTTCATAATAACTTCAGTTTTGCATTGTGATCAATATGTGTTGTGTCCAAAAAAAGATTAATGTACATTGCATAAATGGATCTATGTGCCACATGGCTTTGGTTTGATTTTTCACCAGTTGTTATTCAAAGTGTTGTTTGTGTGTATTATTTCAAAAACAACTATCAATAGGTATATTTAGATATGCAATAGAATCATATGAGATGAATAGTCTGTCTAATTTATTAAGAAATTAAACATATGTTAAAGACATCATTTTCTTTATAATCACCTTGATTAACTCATGCATTTATTGTTCATATTAGTGGTCTATTCTTCACATTTCTAAGTATATTATTTAGAAAATTCGATACTGATAGGATTTAGTGATGTCCAAACTGTGTTCACTGATATATATCTATATCATTAATTAATTATAATTGTTGTGGGGAGCCCAGAGGGATCCGGCACCAATGATGAGATGCCTTTGCAGGCTTTGGGTAAGTCCATTGACTCATGAATATATCATTGAAGGTGTTTTTGTAATAAATATTATGAATACAATTCTGATGAAGCATTACATTTGAATAAAACAGTTAATTTACTCCTCTGATTTATATATCTATTTATTTTTAATCTGGAAAGATTAAGATCTCAAAGCTTCTTAGTCTATACCTTTGTTCTTTAGAACATGGATAGCATATGTTTCTTTTTATTATAAATTTAGACAACAATCATCAAGTGATACACACATGAGAACTCTTAAATGTTCCATGGACTCTGCTGTTGATATAATTGTAAAAATACAGACACTAAAATGTAATTATTACTCATCGAGAATAACAAATCTAATGTCATTTGTATGCTCCATCAAAATGATGTAATTCCTAACTTTGGCTCAGTATATCTTTAATGCAACATTGATGTGTGTCCTTGAGCAACAGTAACATATGTTATAATATCTGATTTTAACGTGTACACAACATGTTATGTTTTACAGAGATTGATATAACATGTGAGACGTAGGAGGAAGAGGCTCCCTTGGAGTCTGATGGTATGTCAAATATATATAACATGTATCCAACATGTATTATTGTTTGAAAACATTCTCTGGAAGAAAATCAAAGTCTACAGCTTTGGCACTTTAAAAATTATTATTCCATTATTTTTAGAAAACACTACTGCCCCCCTTTTTATATCATGCAGCATGAACATATGTTTGTATTTTTCTTTCATTTATGTATGATTTGTCATTAATGACATCATGATATCACATGCATATTCCATGCCAAACTACAATAATTATCTTCTGATTGTACAGACAGTCATTGCTATTCATCGGAGTGCCTATATGCAGACCATATCCTTATGTCATCATTGCTTAGAAATTCAAAAGCACTTCTAAGTATACATAAAACATAATCATGTTTAAATGCCTTGATTTCATTTCATGATGTATGAGATGTTAATATATTTTTATTATATATTTCAGATGGACCTTCCTCTTCTGGGCATCAGCTTCCCGACCCTCCCCAGGCCCCTCCCAAGGTAGAAGTCCCTCCCCAGGTAGAAACCCCTCCTGGACCTTCCCATTCCTCCTGTCCTGTCCCACCAGAAAAATGCCCCTTTGCCCCCCCCTCGCCGCTCTCCCCGTATTTTGAACTGTACAGCTCCCCCACCTGACCAGCCCCCAATTCACCAGGCCCCTGACTCCCCAGCTGTACGGTCTAACCCAGAGCAGCAGCCCAGTTCTGTATTGAGTTTTATTGCGTCTCTACACTAGCCAGGACACCTGGGGGCTTAGCGCTATTGTCTTGCTACTAAAAAGGTTTTGGTTTCAGCGGTCACACTCCTGCTGATCCATTTACCTCTTTGTAAGTTTGGCGATTTGAAGCATTTGTTACAGCATATCTGCTTTTGTACCCTTACATTGTGGTGTTATCAAGGCTTATGTGACGCTTTTATATATTTTAAAATAAATTTGTATCCAAGTTTTGCCTAGTGTACTGTTTTCCCATCAGTATAAAGTGGGAGTGCGCATATCCTTGAGCTTAGTGGAAAGCTCCAACAAATGTGAGTAGTCATTTGTTACAAAACAACTACTTCCTCAAAGTGCCATTACAGATTCACACTATGTTGCAATTTTCTGTTTCCTTTTTTATGGGATCTCACTGAGGAATGCTAACAAGCTGAAAAACTCATCCAGAGGACACAGACATATCCTTGATTCAGAACTTTATTTGGTTTTCCTTTTATGATTTTTGTTATCACATTTATTTCACATTTTTTTCTTTGTGATATTCGGTATATTTATTGTAGTGTTAAGTAGTACTATTCCTATCAGTTTAATCCCTGTTATGTGCCTTTTTTGGTTTTGTTTTTAAAGCCACAGTGCAGCACCAGAGGCCAGAAAAATTAGGCATGTACACATGCCTGAAAAATTAGGTATTGTTGCAGCCGCTGCTGTAGCAGCGGCCAGAAAAATTGATGTTTGTTTCCCAGGCAGAAAGTGTTCTAAAACATTGCGGCTTGAACCGTAGTTGGTGGCGGATAAGTCACGCAAGCCATCCGGCATTCAGAGATAAAATACAGCAGCGTGTGGACCATTTTTAGCCCAAGGCAGCTCATCTCATCAGGCCTTTTTTAGTCGAATGTATCACCCACTTTCAGTCCCTTCGGGATCCATCCCTCATTCATCTTAATAAAGGTGAGCTAGGCGACTTCTCTTCTCGGTGACAATACCTCCTGCTGCACTGAAGGTCCGTTCTGACAGGACACTTGAAGCGGGGCAGGCCAGAAGTCTATCGCAAATTGGGATAGCTCAGGCCACAGGTCAAGCCTGCACACCCAGTAGTCAAGGGGTTCATCGCTCCTCAGAGTGTCGATATCTGCAGTTAAGGCGAGGTAGTCTGTTACCTGTCGGTCGAGTCGTTCTCTGAGGGTGGACCCCGAAGGGCTGTGGCGATGCGTAGGACTTAAAAAGCTCTGAATGTCCTCCATCAACAACACGTCTGTAAAGCGTCCTGTCCTTGCCGGCGTGGTCATGGGAGGAGGAGGATTACTTTCACCTCTTCCCCTGTTAGATTCCCGTTGTGCTGTGACATCACCCTTATACGCTGTGTAAAGCATACTTTTTAATTTATTTTGGAACTGCTGCATCCATTCCTCCTCTGACTCCTCTTCCTCACAATCCTCTTCCAACATTGCCACAGGTCCAGCAAGCAATGCTGATAAGGCTGTTTCTGGTGGTGATGGTGACCACACTTCTTCCTCTTCACGCTCATCTACGGCCTGATCCAGCACTCTTCGCAGGGCACGCTCCAGGAAGAAAACAAATGGTATGATGTCGCTGATGGTGCCTTCGGTGCGACTGACTAGGTTTGTTACCTCCTCAAAAGGACGCATGAGCCTACAGGCATTGAGCATGAGCGTCCAGTAACGTGGCAAAAAAATTCCCAGCTCTGCAGAGGCTGTCCTAGCACCCCGGTCATACAAATAGTCGTTAACGGCTTTTTCTTGTTGGAGCAGGCGGTCGAACATTAGGAGTGTTGAATTCCAACGTGTCGGGCTGTCGCAAATCAAGCGCCTCACTGGCATGTTGTTTCGCCACTGGATATCTGAAAAGTGCGCCATGGCCGTGTAGGAACGCCTGAAATGACCACATACCTTCCTGGCCTGCTTCAGGATGTCCTGTAAGCCTGGGTACTTATGCACAAAGCGTTGTACGATCAGATTACACACATGTGCCATGCACGGCACATGTGTCAACTTGCCCAAATTCAATGCCACCAACAAATTTCTTCCATTGTAACAAACCACTTTGCCGATCTCCAGTTGGTGCGGAGTCAGCCACTGATCCACCTGTGCATTCAGGGCGGACAGGAGTGCTGGTCCAGTGTGACTCTCTGCTTTCAGGCAAGTCAACCCCAAGACAGCGTGACACTGCCTTATCCAGGATGTGGAATAGTACCTGGACAGCTGGGGGGTGCCATTGATGTGGAGCAAGACACAGCAGCAGAAGAGGACTCAGCCGAGGAGGTTATGGAAGAGGATGGCGGTGTCACAACTCCTCTGCAGAGCCACGCATTCCATGCTTTGCAGACCAGGTATCAGTGGTCAGATGGACCCTTGCCCCAACACTGTGTGCCAGACATGCCATTACTTCCTTTTGCACAATCGAGTACAGGTTGGGGATTGCCTTTTGTGCAAAGAAATTTCGGCCGGGTACCTTCCACTGTGGTGTCCCAATAGCTACAAATTTTTTGAATGCCTCAGATTCCACCAGCTTGTATGGTAAAAGCTGGCAGGCTAAGAGTTCAGACAAGCCAGCTGTCAGATGCCGGGCAAGGGGGTGACTTTGTGACATTGGTTTCTTACGCTCAAACATGTCCTTGACAGACACCTGACTGTGGGCAGATGAGCAGGAACTGCTCAAGGTGAGACATGGAGTGGCGGATCGTTGAGAGGGGGCAAGGAGGACAGCAGTGGTTGACGTGGCTGAAGATGCTGGACCAGGAGGAGGATGGCGGCTTTGAGTTTGTGTGCTTCTTGTACTCATGTGTTGATCCCATAGGCGTTTGTGATGTGCAATCATGTTCCTTCGCAAAGCAGTTGTACCTAGGTGGGTGTTGGACTTCCCACGACTCAGTTTCTTTTGGCACAGGTTGCAAATGGCATTGCTGTTGTCAGAGGCAGACGCACAAAAAAAATGCCACACTGCTGAGATCTGCAATGACGGCATTCTGGTGGTGGCAACAGCATGCATTGATTGGCGTGCTGTCTGGCTGACCCCGGGTGCCGATGCATGCTGTCTGACTGTGCCACTAGCTCCATGCGATGACCTCCCCCTGCTTCCAACTCGTCTCCTCCTCCTCTCTGTCTCCCCATCTGAACTTTCCCCCTCTTCTTCTTCTCTTCTAGCGGGCACCCACGTGACATCCACGGACGCATCGTCATCATCAACCGCTTCACTTGTATCTGACAACTCAGCAATGGAAGCAGAAGCGGGTACAACATCATCATCATCATCACACCGTACGTCCATGTGTGTAATGCTGCCTGGCTGAGACATATCCCTGTTATCTACATCCTCTGGCAATAATGGTTGCGCATCACTATCACTCATTTCTTCCAACTGATGTGTAAATAACTCCTCTGACAAATCAAGTGAAGCGGCTGTGGTGCTAGTGTTGGTGGTGGCGGCAGGCGGGCGAGTGGTAACTTGAGACGTGCCCGAAGCTAAGCTGGAGTAGGATGCTGCGTCAAGTTTCCGAGCGGAAGCTGTAGAAGATTGGGTGTCCTGTGTTAGCCAGATTGGGTGTCCTCAGAACTGTTCGAGTTCGTGGTACGTGGCCTCTGAACACTGGGCATTATTCTAGGGCCAAAGGGAATCACAGCACCATGAACACGACGGCCCCTGCGGGGTGGCCTGCCTCTACCTGTCATTTTTTTTCAATTAGTGGTACTATGTGTGCAAGCTACTGTGACAACAGATATGAGTGGCACTGTGCACTGGCAGAAGTTGGCAGAGTAGACGCTGTAGGCCTGACACACACGCTTGCAGACAACTAACTGCGATTCAATCTATTACATTCAAAATTGTATTTTTTTTTTTAAATGTACACTATTGTTACACCAGATATCAGTTGCACTGGGGTGACACTGTGCCCTGGCAGGCACTGAAACACACACGTGTGAAGGAAACTGACTGCTATTATTTAACACAGTCAAAAAAGTGTTGTTTTTTTTAAATGTACACTACTGTTACACCAGATATAAGTTGCACTGGGGTGACACTGTGCCCTGGCAGGCACTGAAACACACACGTGTGAAGGGAACTGACTGCTATTATTTAACACACTCAAAAAAGTGTTGTTTTTTTTAAATGTACACTACTGTTACACCAGATATAAGTTGCACTGGGGTGACACTGTGCCCTGGCAGGCACTGAAACGCACATGTGTGAAGGAAATTGACTGCTATTATTTCACAGTCAAAAAAGTGTTTTTTTTTTTAAATGTACACTACTGTTAAAAAACCCACCTAAAAAGGTGTTAGTATGATAGCGCCCTGTGGGTGTAGGCGTGATATGTTGCTAAAACTTATAAACAAGAATTTCAAAACAAAGGCTCCTTGGCACATATAATAAATTAGAGTGAAAAAGGATATGTTGCATCAAAGATCCTAGGGATTCAATCAATCACAAATCACGGTTGCAGCTTCCCCCATAACACAGCACTGGAGGCTGGATAATAACTAGTAAAGACAAAAAATGGAAAAAGGGGATGCGCAAACCCCTCTAAGTGCAGACGTATGAACAGATAAAATATTTTATTAAAATGACGATATCACACTCACACTCTGAACCCTCAAACATATGAGGTATGTGAACAACACAGCAAAAAACACAGCACACAGATGCTCCAAGTGACAATTGACAACTTGCTTCTTCCCCAGAACGATCCGTATGTACAAAAAGCACCAGGAAAAAACAGCAAAGTTCATGTGAAAAGTCACTGATTAGAAGTCTCTTAAAAGTTCGCGCTAGAGGCCAATACTACACCAGACTGTCAGGAAAAAGCCGGCTCCCATTCAGCTGGTGTGTACGGCGTAGCGTGAAAACGGTGGACGGGGCCTAACGCGTTTCGTAGGACGTCTTCCTACTTCGTCAGAGGCTGCCCACACATTGTCTCAACCGTCTATTTGTCCAAGCTGCTGCTCCAGGATGTCGCTCCTTATTGGATGTCTGAGAAACAGCTAGTCAGGGATAAGAAACCCCTAAGTGCACATTACGTTAGTATTCTAAGCAATTAATGTACATGTTAAAACCGCTACTAAAAATATCTTTTACCCTTGATAGAACAAGTAGTCTACTAAAATGTTTATTATTATGTACCAACCTAAATAAAAAACAATTTGCTCCAGAAGTTTTATAATTCATAACTCTATTACACATTGCGTCTTGTAAACAATCCATATAACCGTCATTGTACTAAATAAAAATATACATCAGATATAAATGATAACCACTAATTGTGATATATAAATAAATAAAACGCAATTTATTATACATAAACATTACATATAATAGGTTGTTCACATACCTCATATGTTTGAGGGTTCAGAGTGTGAGTGTGATATCGTCATTTTAATAAAATATTTTATCTGTTCATACGTATGCACTTAGAGGGGTTTGCGCATCCCCTTTTTCCCTTTTTTGTTTGTACACTACTGTTACACCAGATATGAGTTGCATTGGGGTGACACTGTGCCCTGGCAGGCACTGAAACGCACACGTGTGAAGGAAACTGACTGCTATTATTTAACACTGTCAAAAAAGTGTGTTTTTTTTTTAAATGTACACTACTGTTACACCAGATATGAGTTGCACTGGGGTGACACTGTGCCCTGGCAGGCACTGAAATGCACACGTGTGAAGGAAACTGACTGCTATTATTTCACAGTCAAAAAAGTGTTGTTGTTTTTTAAATGTACACTACTGTTACACCAGATATGAGTTGCACTGGGGTGACACTGTGCCCTGGCAGGCACTGAAATGCACACGTGTGAAGGAAACTGACTGCTATTATTTAACAAAGTCAAAAAAGTATTGTTTTTTTTAAATGTACACTACTGTTACACCAGATATGAGTTGCACTGGGGTGACACTGTGCCCTGGCAGGCACTGAAAGGCACACGTGTGAAGGAAACTGATTGCTAATATTTCACAGTCAAAAAGGTGTTTGTTTTTTTAAATGTACACTACTGTTACACCAGATATGAGTTGCACTGGGGTGACACTGTGCCCTGTCAGGCACTGAAATGCACAAGTGTGAAGGAAACTGACTGCTATTATTTCACAGTCAAAAAGGTGTTTTTTTTTTTTTAAATGTACACTACTGTTACACCAGATATGAGTTGCACTGGGGTGACACTGTGCCCTGGCAGGCACTGAAACGCACACGTGTGAAGGAAACTGACATCTATTATTTAACACAGTCAAAAAAGTGTTGTTTTTTTTTTTAAATGTACACTACTGTTACACCAGATATGAGTTGCACTGGGGTGACACTGTGCCCTGGCAGGCACTGAAACGCACATGTGTGAAGGAAATTGACTGCTATTATTTCACAGTCAAAAAAGTGTTGTTTTTTTTAAATGTACACTACTGTTAAAAATCCCACCTAAAAGGTGTTAGTATGATAGCGCCCTGTGGGTGTAGGCGTGATATATTGCTAAAACTTATAAACAAGAATTTCAATACAAAGGCTCCTTGGCACATATAATAAATTAGAGTGAAAAAGGATATGTTGCATCAAAGATCCTAGGGATTCAATCAATCACAAATCACGGTTGCAGCTTCCCCCATAACACAGCACTGGAGGCTGGATAATAACTAGTAAAGACAAAAAATGGAAAAAGGGGATGCGCAAACCCCTCTAAGTGCAGACGTATGAACAGATAAAATATTTTATTAAAATGACGATATCACACTCACACTCTGAACCCTCAAACATATGAGTTATGTGAACAACACAGCAAAAAACACAGCACACAGATGCTCCAAGTGACAATTGACAACTTGCTTCTTCCCCAGAACGATCCGTATGTACAAAAAGCACTAGGAAAAAACAGCAAAGTTCATGTGAAAAGTCACTGATTAGAAGTCTCTTAAAAGTTCGCGCTAGAGGCCAATACTACACCAGACTGTCAGGGAAAAGCCGGCTCCCATTCAGCTGGTGTGTACGGCGTAGCGTGAAAACGGTGGACGGGGCCTAACGCGTTTCGTAGGACGTCTTCCTACTTCGTCAGAGGCTGCCCACACATTGTCTCAACCGTCTATTTGTCCAAGCTGCTGCTCCAGGATGTCGCTCCTTATTGGATGTCTGAGAAACAGCTAGTCAGGGATAAGAAACCCCTAAGTGCACATTACGTTAGTATTCTAAGCAATTAATGTACATGTTAAAACCGCTACTAAAAATATCTTTTATCCTTGATAGAACAAGTAGTCTACTAAAATGTATATTATTATGTACCAACCTAAATAAAAAACAATTTGCTCCAGAAGTTTTATAATTCATAACTCTATTACACATTGCGTCTTGTAAACAATCCATATAACCGTCATTGTACTAAATAAAAATATACATCAGATATAAATGATAACCACTAATTGTGATATATAAATAAATAAAACGCAATTTATTATACATAAACATTACATATAATAGGTTGTTCACATACCTCATATGTTTGAGGGTTCAGAGTGTGAGTGTGATATCGTCATTTTAATAAAATATTTTATCTGTTCATACGTATGCACTTAGAGGGGTTTGCGCATCCCCTTTTCCCCTTTTTTGTTTGTACACTACTGTTACACCAGATATGAGTTGCACTGGGGTGACACTGTTCCCTGGCAGGCACTGAAACGCACACGTGTGAAGGAAACTGACTGCTATTATTTAACACTGTCAAAAAAGTGTTGTTTTTTTTTAAATGTACACTACTGTTACACCAGATATGAGTTGCACTGGGGTGACACTGTGCCCTGGCAGGCACTGAAATGCACACGTGTGAAGGAAACTGACTGCTATTATTTCACAGTCAAAAAAGTGTTGTTTTTTTTTAAATGTACACTACTGTTACACCAGATATGAGTTGCACTGGGGTGACACTGTGCCCTAGCAGGCACTGAAATGCACACGTGTGAAGGAAACTGACTGCTATTATTTAACAAAGTCAAAAAAGTGTTGTTTTTTTAAATGTACACTACTGTTACACCAGATATGAGTTGCACTGGGGTGACACTGTGCCCTGGCAGGCACTGAAACGCACACGTGTGAAGGAAACTGATTGCTAATATTTCACAGTCAAAAAGGTGTTTGTTTTTTTAAATGTACACTACTGTTACACCAGATATGAGTTGCACTGGGGTGACACTGTGCCCTGTCAGGCACTGAAATGCACAAGTGTGAAGGAAACTGACTGCTATTATTTCACAGTCAAAAAAGTGTTGTTTTTTTTAAATGTACACTGCTGTTACACCAGATATGAGTTGCACTGGGGTGACACTGTGCCCTGGCAGGCACTGAAAAGCACACGTGTGAAGGAAACTGATTGCTAATATTTCACAGTCAAAAAGGTGTTTGTTTTTTTAAATGTACACTACTGTTACACCAGATATGAGTTGCACTGGGGTGACACTGTGCCCTGTCAGGCACTGAAATGCACAAGTGTGAAGGAAACTGACTGCTATTATTTCACAGTCAAAAAGGTGTTTTGTTTTTTTAAATGTACACTACTGTTACACCAGATATGAGTTGCACTGGGGTGACACTGTGCCCTGGCAGGCACTGAAACGCACACGTGTGAAGGAAACTGACATCTATTATTTAACACAGTCAAAAAAGTGTTGTTTTTTTTAAATGTACACTACTGTTACACCAGATATGAGTTGCACTGGGGTGACACTGTGCCCTGGCAGGCACTGAAACACACACATGTGAAGGAAACTGACTGCTATTATTTAACACACTCAAAAAAGTGTTTTTTTTTTAAATGTACACTACTGTTACACCAGATATGAGTTGCACTGTGGTGACACTGTGCCCTGGCAGGCAGGCACTGAAACGCAAACGTGTGAAGGAAACTGACTGCTATTATTTAACACAGTCAAAAAAGTGTTGGTTTTTTTAAATGTACACTACTGTTACACCAGATATGAGTTGCGCTGGTGTGACACTGTGCCCTGGTAGGCAGGCACTGACACACACACGTGTGAAGGAAACTGACTGCTATTATTTCACAGTCAAAAAAGTGTTGTTTTTTTTAAATGTACACTACTGTTACACCAGATATGAGTTGCACTGGGGTGACACTGTGCCCTGGCAGGCACTGAAATGCACACGTGTGAAGGAAATTGACTGCTATTATTTCACAGTCAAAAAAGTGTTGTTTTTTTAAATGTACACTACTGTTAAAAAACCCACCTAAAAAGGTGTTAGTATGATAGCGCCCTGTGGGTGTAGGCGTGATATGTTGCTAAAACTTATAAACAAGAATTTCAATACAAAGGCTCCTTGGCACATATAATAAATTAGAGTGAAAAAGGATATGTTGCATCAAAGATCCTAGGGATTCAATCAATCACAAATCAAGGTTGCAGCTTCCCCCATAACACAGCACTGGAGGCTGGATAATAACTAGTAAAGACAAAAAATGGAAAAAGGGGATGCACAAACCCCTCTAAGTGCAGTTGTATGAACAGATAAAATATTTTATTAAAATGACGATATCACACTCACACTCTGAACCCTCAAACATATGAGGTATGTGAACAACACAGCAAAAAACACAGCACACAGATGCTCCAAGTGACAATTGACAACTTGCTTCTTCCCCAGAACGATCCGTATGTACAAAAAGCACCAGGAAAAAACAGCAAAGTTCATGTGAAAAGTCACTGATTAGAAGTATCTTAAAAGTTCGCGCTAGAGGCCAATACTACACCAGACTGTCAGGAAAAAGCCGGCTCCCATTCAGCTGGTGTGTACGGCGTAGCGTGAAAACGGTGGACGGGGCCTAACGCGTTTCGTAGGACGACTTCCTACTTCGTCAGAGGCTGCCCACACATTGTCTCAACCGTCTATTTGTCCAAGCTGCTGCTCCAGGATGTCGCTCCTTATTGGATGTCTGAGAAACAGCTAGTCAGGGATAAGAAACCCCTAAGTGCACATTACGTTAGTATTCTAAGCAATTAATGTACATGTTAAAACCGCTACTAAAAATATCTTTTATGCTTGATAGAACAAGTAGTCTACTAAAATGTATATTATTATGTACCAACCTAAATAAAAAACAATTTGCTCCAGAAGTTTTATAATTCATAACTCTATTACACATTGCGTCTTGTAAACAATCCATATAACCGTCATTGTACTAAATAAAAATATACATCAGATATAAATGATAACCACTAATTGTGATATATAAATAAATAAAATGCAATTTATTATACATAAACATTACATATAATAGGTTGTTCACATACCTCATATGTTTGAGGGTTCAGAGTGTGAGTGTGATATCGTCATTTTAATAAAATATTTTATCTGTTCATATGTCTGCACTTAGAGGGGTTTGCGCATCCCCTTTTCCCCTTTTTTGTTTGTACACTACTGTTACACCAGATATGAGTTGCACTGGGGTGACACTGTGCCCTGGCAGGCACTGAAACGCACACGTGTGAAGGAAACTGACTGCTATTATTTAACACTGTCAAAAAAGTGTTTTTTTTTTTTTAAATGTACACTACTGTTACACCAGATATGAGTTGCACTGGGGTGACACTGTGTCCTGGCAGGCACTGAAATGCACAAGTGTGAAGGAAACTGACTGCTATTATTTCACAGTCAAAAAAGTGTTGTTTTTTTTTAAATGTACACTACTGTTACACCAGATATGAGTTGCACTGGGGTGACACTGTGCCCTGGCAGGCACTGAAACGCACACGTGTGAAGGAAAATGACTGCTATTATTTAACACAGTCAAAAAAGTGTTGTTTTTTTAAATGTACACTGCTGTTACACCAGATATGAGTTGCACTGGGGTGACACTGTGCCCTGGCAGGCACTGAAAGGCACACGTGTGAAGGAAACTGATTGCTAATATTTCACAGTCAAAAAGGTGTTTGTTTTTTTAAATGTACACTACTGTTACACCAGATATGAGTTGCACTGGGGTGACACTGTGCCCTGTCAGGCACTGAAATGCACAAGTGTGAAGGAAACTGACATCTATTATTTAACACAGTCAAAAAAGTGTTGTTTTTTTTAAATGTACACTACTGTTACACCAGATATGAGTTGCACTGGGGTGACACTGTGCCCTGGCAGGCACTGAAACACACACGTGTGAAGGAAACTGACTGCTATTATTTAACACAGTCAAAAAAGTGTTGTTTTTTTAAGTGTACACTACTGTTACACCAGATATGAGTTGCACTAGGGTGACACTGTGCCCTGGCAGGCACTGAAACGCACATGTGTGAAGGAAATTGACTGCTATTATTTCACAGTCAAAAAAGTGTTTTTTTTTTTAAATGTACACTACTGTTAAAAATCCCACCTAAAAAGGTGTTAGTATGATAGCGCCCTGTGGGTGTAGGCGTGATATGTTGCTAAAACTTATAAACAAGAATTTCAATACAAAGGCTCCTTGGCACATATAATAAATTAGAGTGAAAAAGGATATGTTGCATCAAAGATCCTAGGGATTCAATCAATCACAAATCACGGTTGCAGCTTCCCCCATAACACAGCACTGGAGGCTGGATAATAACTAGTAAAGACAAAAAATGGAAAAAGGGGATGCGCAAACCCCTCTAAGTGCAGACGTATGAACAGATTAAATATTTTATTAAAATGACGATATCACACTCACACTCTGAACCCTCAAACATATGAGGTATGTGAACAACACAGCAAAAAACACAGCACACAGATGCTCCAAGTGACAATTGACAACTTGCTTCTTCCCCAGAACGATCCATATGTACAAAAAGCACCAGGAAAAAACAGCAAAGTTCATGTGAAAAGTCACTGATTAGAAGTCTCTTAAAAGTTCGCGCTAGAGGCCAATACTACACCAGACTGTTAGGGAAAAGCCGGCTCCCATTCAGCTGGTGTGTACGGCGTAGCGTGAAAACGGTGGACGGGGCCTAACGCGTTTCGTAGGACGTCTTCCTACTTCGTCAGAGGCTGCCCACACATTGTCTCAACCGTCTATTTGTCCAAGCTGCTGCTCCAGGATGTCGCTCCTTATTGGATGTCTGAGAAACAGCTAGTCAGGGATAAGAAACCCCTAAGTGCACATTACGTTAGTATTCTAAGCAATTAATGTACATGTTAAAACCGCTACTAAAAATATCTTTTATCCTTGATAGAACAAGTAGTCTACTAAAATGTATATTATTATGTACCAACCTAAATAAAAAACAATTTGCTCCAGAAGTTTTATAATTCATAACTCTATTACACATTGCGTCTTGTAAACAATCCATATAACCGTCATTGTACTAAATAAAAATGTACTGTTACACCAGATATGAGTTGCACTGGGGTGACACTGTGCCCTGGCAGGCACTGAAACGCACACGTGTGAAGGAAACTGACATCTATTATTTAACACAGTCAAAAAAGTGTTTTTTTTTTTTTAAATGTACACTACTGTTACACCAGATATGAGTTGTACTGGGGTGTCACTGTGCCCTGGCAGGCACTGAAACACACACGTGTGAAGGAAACTGACTGCTATTATTTAACACAGTCAAAAAAGTGTTGTTTTTTTTCAATGTACACTACTGTTACACCAGATATGAGTGGTGTCACTGGGCAAGTGGGCACAGTATGCGCTGTGAGCCTGACACACACGCTGGCAGGCAGGCAGGCAGGCAACTGCAATTAGATTACACAGGAAGTAAAAAAAAAAGCAGACTGATGTTCTAGCCATAAAAAGGGCTTTTTGGGGTGCTGTCCTTACAGCAGAGATCAGATGAGTCCTTCAGGACTGTAGTGGACACTGAATACACTAGCCTAGCTATCGATTTCCCTATTAAATCAGCAGCAGCTACATTGTCCCTCCTCTCACTAAGAATGCAGTTTCCGAATGAATCTAAAATGGATGCTGTCCAGGAGGTAGGAGGGTCTGGGAGGGAGGGTCTTCTGCTGATTGGCTGGAATGTGTCTGCTGACTGTGAGGTACAGGGTCAAAGTTTTACTCAATGATGAAGAATAGGGGACGGATCGAACATCGCATATGTTCGCCCGCCGCAGCGAACGCGAACAAGCTATGTTCGCCGGGAACTATTTGCCTGCGAACTATTTGCGACATCACTAATGGATATGCATTTCTAATGTATTTGTGTCCTTTTTTACATCAACATGGACATATAATATTTATAAAAACAGACTATTGTTTGAATGTTGACAGCACATGTATTCCAATTTCACTTATATCTTATTGTAGTAGTGTACCAAAATCAATCACTGTGTGTAATGCGCATATTTTAGATGATTAATATCTTTCTCTTATTTTTTTTCTCTTTAATTATCCTACGATATATTGCTATAGGTAGGCTGACCATATTTCAACTTGAATAAGTGACACGTTTGATCAATACATGTGTCATTATTGTTATTCCAAATAAATCTTAACATATCTTAAAACATCCCTGACATATGTATTTCTCATGTGTCCCTTTTTAAATGGTAAAGATGGACACCATAGCTATAGGTAACATATAATGTATAAACAATTCCTATTTTCATAATGTATCTCCTAGAATTATTTCTCATTTAAAGGGACATGAAACACAATAATCCAAAGATTAAAATTCAATGTGAAAATGTATTTCAAATTGCAATGTCCTACATAATCGTATAACATAAAATGTTGTTTTCAGGTCTATTTAAACCCTGCTGCTTGCTAAATAGTTAATAATCCTCTGCTTCTAGTGAAATATATCCTTAGTTTCAACAATGGATTCTATTTCATATATCACAGTATTACGTTATCTAGCGGGACATTGCTAGCTACCAATATAGCACATACTAGTTTATAAAATATAAATACGTTTCTTATTGACATGCCAAGCTGTCAAATGAGTCCTTGTATTGGCTGACGTTTTTACGCAATCTCGGATGCGCCATGTTGCTTAAGACGTCACCTGCCGCTAACTTTATATTAAATATTAACTCATTACTATCTTATAATAAATTTAAACTTAACTTTAGATTTAAATTAAACTATATTAAACTATATTAAACTAATAATTAATCTACCCTAACTGTTTTACTAAAATTACATTAAACTACAAATTAAATTAAAATATATTATATAGTTAAAAACCTAACCCTACGCAAATAATTTAAATCTACTATTAATAATTACAAAGTTACAAAAAGCTAAGTTACACAAAATAACAAACACTAAGTTAAAAAAAAAATAAACACTGTTACAAAAAATAAAAAAATAATTATCAAATACTTAAACTAATTACACCTAATCTAAGAGCCCTATGAAAATAAAAAAGCCCCCCAAAATGAAAAAAAAACCCTAGCCTACAATAAACTACCAATAGCCCTTAAAAGGGCCTTTTGCAGGGCATTGCCCCAAAGAAATCAGCTCTTTTACCTGTAAATAAAAAATACAAACAACCACCCCAACAGTAAAACCCACCACCCACACAACCAACCCCCCAAATAAAACCTAATCTAAAAAACCTAAGCTCCCCATTGCCCTGAAAAGGCATTTAGGGCATTTAGCTCTTTTTCAAAAGCCCAAATCCTAATCTAAAATTAAAACCCACCCAATAAACCCTTAAAAAGCCTAACACTAATCCCCGAAAATCCACTTACAGTTTCTGAAGAGCTGACATCCATCCTCAACAAAGCGGCAGAAGTCCTCATCGAAGCCGGAAGAAGTCTTCATCCAAGTGGGCCGACGTCTTCATCCAACCGGGCACAAGTCTTCATCCAGACGGCATCTTCTATCTTCATCCATCCGGCGCAGAGCAGCTCCATCTTCAAGACATCCGATGCGGAGCATCCTCTTCTTTCGATATCTTCTTCAACAATGATTGTTCCTTTAAATGACGTCATCCAAGATAGAATTCTATCAGCCAATCGTAATTAAGGTTGAAAAAATCCTATTGGCTGTTGCAATCAGCCAATAGAATGCGAGCTCAATCCTATTGGTTGATCCAATCAATCCTATTGGCTGTTGCAACAGCCAATAGGATTTTTTCAACCTTAATTCTGATTGGCTGAATCTAAGGGACGCCATCTTGGATGACGTAATTTAAAGAAACATTCATTGTTGAAGAAGACGTTGAAAGAAGAGAATGCTCCGCATCGGATGTCTTGAAGATGGAGCCGCTCCGCGCTGGATGGATGAAGATAGAAGATGCCGTCTGGATGAAGACTTCCTTTTAAGGGCAAAGCCCATCCAAATGCCCTTTTCAGGGCAATGGGGAGCTTAGGTTTTTTTAGATTAGGTTTTTATTTGGGGGGTTGGTTGTGTGGGTGGTGGGTTTTACTGTTGGGGGGTTGTTTTTATTTTTTATTTACAGGTAAAAGAGCTAATTTCTTTGGGGCAATGCCCCGCAAAAGACCCTTTAAAGGGCCATTGGTTGTTTATTGTAGGCTATGGCTTTTTTTTATTTTGGGGGGCTTTTATTTTCATAGGGCACTTAGATTAGGTGTAATTAGTTTAAATATTTGATAATTTATTTTTTATTTTGTGTAACTTAATTTTTAATAGTAGATTTAAATTATTTGAGTAGGGTTAGGTTTTTAACTATATAATATATTTAATTTAATTTGTAGTTTAATGTAATTTTAGTATAACAGGGTAGATTAATTATTAGTTTAATATAGTTTAATGTAATTTTAGTCTAATAGTTAGGGTAGATTAATTATTAGTTTAATATAGTTTAATATAGTTTAATTTAAATCTAAAGATAAATTTAAATGTATTATAAGATAGGGATGAGTTAATATTTAATATAAAGTTAGTGGGTTGTTAGGCTTAGGGGTTAATAGGTTAATTTAGTTTATGGTGATGTGGGGGGCTGGCAGTTTAGTGGTTAATAGGTTTAGTAAGTGGTAGTGATGTGGGAGGCCAGGGGTTTAGGGGTTAATACATTTAGTTAGTTGCGGCAGTGTCGGGGAACAGCGGGATAGGGGTTAATATCTTTATTAGAGTTGTTGCGGTGTCGGGAAGCAGTGGGATAGGGGTTAATACTTTTATTTAGTTGTGGCAGGGTCTGGGAGCAGCGGGATAGGGGTTTATAAGTTTATTTAGTTGCGGCAGGGTCCGGGAGCAGCGGGATAGAGGTTAAACATTTTAGTATAGTGGTGGTGTTTAGTGACAGGGTATAAATAAAGCTGTGAAAAAGCCGAATAGCAGCGAGATTGATGACTGTTAGTTAACAACAGTCCACTGCTCATCGCCCCGTACTTGGTGCGCAGATTTTTCACAGCTTTTTTGTTAAATATGGAGAGCGTAGTCAGGTCCGCGGCCGCGATCTTAGGCGATGTCAGTCGAGCGTATTGGTGCCGTCAAATGCAAGTAAGTTGACGGCTTGATAAATAGGCCTCATAGTGTTTTTTAATTTGGAAAAAAATACTAAGTATCATAAATGGCTTAAACTTATCATTTTTGGTCAATAAATGATTGTAATGGAATATACATGAGTTATATATGTATTTAAAATATACCCCACAGGCAAGGCTCAGGTTCAGAAGAAAATTTCTTTGGATTGATGATTTCCTTAAACAATTAAATGGTCTAACTGAATTTTTCAGAGACGTTTTATGAGGAGTGAATCAGTCCTATAACAAGTCATTCCTTGAAATCTTAGTTTCGTTTTATTTCTATTACCTCATAATTCATCTGCAACACATTCCTCATTAATACTGACTATGCTGTGGGATATTGTAAAGTATCCCAGTTTGCAAAACCAACTCTCTTCCAATTCTAAATTATTGTTACAAAAAGCCACAAACGTAAGAAATGTTATCCGTTTGTCTTGTAAAATTGCAAATATAAGATGTTAGTTTTCTGCTGGTAACTTTATGGGTGGAAAATCAATGCTTTATACATAGATACTCTTAATAATGCTTAGAATTTTTTTGGAGAACAAAAATACTTCTGAGCTTAATAATGTATTGCAGTATAATCTATTTTCAGAACTTGTGTGATATCCTGTCATTAAGGACTCCAGTATGGTAGATGTACAAAGGGACCTTCAAAATTTAATAAAACAATTACATTCATATTTGGAATGCCTGCCATAAAGTGTACATAATAGTTGTAAACTACATTAAAGGGATATGAAACCCAAATTATTTTCTTTCAGGATTCAGATAGATCGTGCGATTTTAAGCAACTGTCCAATTTACTCTTATTATCAATTTGTCTTTGTTCTCTAGGTATCTTTATTTGAAAAAGCAGGAATGTAAGCTTAGGAGCCGGACCATTTTTGGTTCAGCACCTGGGTAGCGCTTTCTGCTTGGTGGTTAAATGCCACCACCAATTAGCAAGTGCTACCCAGGTTACTGAACCAAACATTTCTTGACTCCTACGCTTACATTCCTGCTTTTTCAAATAAAGATACCAAGAGAATGAAAAAAAAAATGGTAATACAAATAAATTAGAAAGTTGCTTAAAATTGCATGCTCTGTCTGAATTATGAAATAAGAAATTTGGGTTTCATATCCCTTTAAAGGACAATGTACTTCAGTATTTAAATGACCACTAAACACGGTAGACCAGCTCTTCTCTGACAAAGTAGGAACATAAAAACAAGCAAAGATAGACTCCTAGAGATCGCGGTTGCTCTGAGGAGCCCAAAACTGCTTAGAAACAACAGGGGTGAGGTAGTAGGGGGTAGGGGTTTAACCCTTGCAGCCCGGTGCCTGTGACACACACTTTCTGAAGTGCACGATTTGCAGGCTACACATATATGTATTTTGTGATTGGCTGATGGCTATCTCATGATGCATTAGGAAGGAAAATATAACTAACGTTGACATTTGTCACCAAAAAATCAACTACTCATTTGAGATTCAAACTAAGTGCTTTTGCATTATCGTTTTATAATGCATGTATTAAATATGGGATTCTATTGCATTTAGTTGTCCTATAACATGTTGTATAAATTAACTTTATTCTATAAAAAGCATTTCAGAATTCTATGGGTTTATGCGGTTTCTTAATCCCAACTGAGTTTCAAAACATTATACATTCATAGATGCAATGTTTAAACAAATGTATACATCTAAATATATAATTATCTTTACAATAAAATTCTTCCCAAGCTTAAACAACGTTAATGGCTGGTTAAGTATAAAGGGCACATTTTTTTTTACACTTTTCAGTTATTACATGCAGTTATTACATGCATTTACTCTACATTTAATTTTTTTTTTATTCTGATACTGACATTGTTGTGTATCATGGTTCACTAGCAAAAGAAGTCAATTATTCAAATATTTCAGTTAAAGGGACAGTAAACACCTTTAGATGTTTATATACAATGTTTCATTATGTGTATTAAAACGTTGCGCTATAATTTCATTATTATTTTTTCTCCTTTTCATGTAATTTAGATCTTAAAATTGTGGATTTTCAAATTCTCAAAACTTGACACTCTGCTGACTTATTAAGGATAACCCTGCTACACATTCTTCCATAGTTGGCTTTAACTGATAACAACTGCAAAACAATATACTTTTTATTAATAGTATCAACATGGTTAGCCTTGTTGTCTGCAGACTGTAGGGTAGATTTAACAATGTACGGACGTACATGATCCACTGTAGGCATTTATCATTGCACAAGCATTTCTAGTGAATTGCTTGTGCAATACCGCCCCCTGCCCATTCGCGGCCAATCGGCCGCTAGCAGGGGGTGTCAATCATTTATTTATTTGTTCTGTTGCTATTTTTATTTGAAAAGCAGGAGTGCAAAGCTTGGGAGCAAGCCCATTTTTGGTTCAGCACCTGGGTTGCGCTTGATGGCAACCCAGGTGCCAATTTTAAGCAATAGATAGTTCCTTAAAATTGCATTCTCTATCTGAACCATGGAAGAATAAAATATGGGTTTAGTATCCCTTTAAGGGTATGTTCTGTGTTTAGGACATTTTTAGAAACAACACTGACAGAGTCACAGACCATTTACTGAGGTTAGATGCATTCTGCTATGGTTAACCTAGTCAATGTGCTGAATCATTTTAACAGCATAAGAGAATTCTGCAGAAACTAAAAACAGGAAAACAAACAGGAATTGTTCAGTATCGCTATTATCTTGACAAATATGAAAATATAATTGTACTAACAAATTTAGTGAAAATAACAAAGCTCTCATGTGTTTGGACTGTTCAAAATAGTAAAAAATGAAAAACAGAACTTAACTAAATAAACAAATTAAGAAATAAAAATAACACACATTAAGATCAAGTATAAAATATAAAAGTAACAAGCAAATTTTGTTAATTTAGGTATATCTATATCTATCTATACACATAAAGTACTGCTGTTAAGACATTCATGCCTAGATTACAAGTGGAGGGCTATTGATAGTACAGGCTGTGATATCAATATCTCTGGAGCACACTAGGATTACCGAGCAATCTGATATTACAAGTCCATGATAAAAATAAATAACCAGAAATAACCAAAACCAAAACATGGAAAACAAATCAAAATTAAGTATTATAGTCATATTTATACATTTTAAATATAAAATATAAGTTTAATATTAAAATAAAAAATATTTTAAATATATATATAATAACATGTTCTGCTAAGTGTAGAGCAAATGTATTTGAAGTATTTCTTAACGCGCCTTCAGCTTTAGTGCAATTGTCCTAGCGCACCTTCAGCATAGCAAGTGAACCCAAGCCAGAAGAAGTTTTTGTAGCACGCCCCATAGAAGTCTATGGGAAAGGGAGTTAGAGTGGTCCTGCTATCTGACCTTCAGATGTTCGCGCGTCTGATGCCTTTGCTCGCGGGCCAACTTTTTAAACTCTAAAATGAATGCAAGAATAGGAGTGCTTTTGATTTAACTTGAGCACAAATATTTTTGCACTCCACTTGTAATCTAGGCCTCATTGGGTTATCCCATTAAAAGTTAGAAAATAATCTGCATATTACAAATGAACCATCAAAAAATATGGAAATAAAAAATATACCCCTGCAAAGTGTTAACTAAAACACTTTTACATAAATCTCTGAGTAAACTCACACCTAGATTACGAGTTTTGCGTTACGGTGCAGTACGGCTTTTAACGCTGAAAAAATGGCCTTTACGCTGGAATGGCCAGGAATGCATATTACGAGTCGTGTCTGTATAGCTATACTGCAAGCATTTTAGCCTGTAACGCAACGTCCATTCCGCACTCAAAAAAATGACGTTTTTGTGTGTGGGATTTTCATAGTGCCTTTATTACAGGTTGTGCGTTCAAGATAAAAAGCTTGCGTTACAGCCTATACTGACACAATCTATACTACCATCTGAGACCAGTAGTTATGGATTTTGTGAAACACTAAACTGTTACAAACTACCGTCCCGCATCGTAAAGACTATATTAAACTTATTAACCCATAATCTGCTGCCCACCCACATCGTGACTATTAAATAAATTTATTAACCCTTAATCAGCCACCCACCCACATTGCCAAAACGATTTAAATATATTAACCCCTAAACCGCCGCTTCCCGACATCGCAGACACTAATAAAAGCTATTAACCCCTAGTCTGCTGCTCCCTGACATCGCTGACACTTAAATAAACCTATTAACCTCTAAACCACCGGCTCCCCACATCACCAACACTATAATAAAGTATTAACCCCTAAACCTCCAGCCCCCCACATTGTAACTACTAAACTAAACCTATTAACCCCTAGACCACTGGCCCCCCACATCGCAAAACACTAAATTTAACTATTAACCCCTAAAGCTAACACCCCCTAACTTTAAATTAAAATTACAATATAACTATATTTAAATAAATAAAAACTTACCTGTGAAATAAAAATAAACCTAACATTAAACTATAAATTAACCTAACATAACTATTCTAATAAAATAAAAAAATACTACCAATTAAAAATCTAAATTACAAATTTAAAACACCTAACACTACGAAACAAAATAAAAAATCTAAAATTACAAAAAATAATAAACACTAAATTACGAAAAATAAAAAACTCTAAGCTTACAAAAAATAATAAACAAAATGATCAAAAATAAAAAGAATTACACCTAATATAATAGCCCTATAAAAATAAAAAAGCCCCCCAAAAGAAAAAACACCCCCTAGCCTACAATAAACTTTGCCTTAAGTTAGCCTACAATAAACATTGCCTTAAGTTAAACAGCTCTTTTACCTGTAAATAAATACAAAGTCCCGCCAACAGTAAAATCCACCACCCAACCAACCCCCCAAAATAAAATACCTAACTCTAAAAAAACCTAAGCTACCCATTGCCCCTAAAGAGACATTTGTATGGGCATTGCCCTTAAAAGGGCATTCAGCTCTTTTTCACTGCCCTTAAAAGGGCATTCAGCTCTTTTACAATTGCCCAAAACCCTAATCTAAAAAACAAAAACACCCAAAAAGATTTAAAAACAATCTAACACTAAACCCATTAAATCTGCTCACGGTTCCTGAAGTCCAGACATCCATCTTCATTCAGGCGGCGACACCTTTATTCATCTCAGGGACATCTTCTATCTTCATCCCGGTGGCGCGGAGCTATCCTGGAAGCCGATCCCATCCTGCGCTAAGCGTCCTTCATACGATCACCGCCGTACACTGAAATTGAAGTTTGGGGGGTTGGTTGGGTGGTGGGTTTTACTGTTGGGGGACTTTGTATGTTTTTACAGGTAAAAGAGATGTTTAACTTATGGCAATGCCCTTTGAAGGGCTATTGGTTGTTTATTGTAGGTTAGGGGGTGTTTTTATTTTGGAGGGCTTTTTTATTTTTATAGTGCTATTAGATTAGGTGTAATTGTTTTTATTTTTTCTAATTTCGATTATTATTTTTTGTAATCTTAGTGTTTTTTATTTTTCGTAATTTAGTGTTAATTATTTTTTGTAATTTTAGATTTTTTTAATTTTTTAGTAGTGTTAGGTTTTTTTTTAAATTAATTGGTAGTTTTTTTATCTTATTAGAATAGTTACGTTAGGTTAATTTATAGTTTAAACTTCAGATTTTTTTTATTTCACAGGTAAGTTTTTATTTATTTTTAGATAGTTATATTGTAATTTTAATTTAAAGTTAGGGGTGTGTTAGGTTTAGGGGTTAATAGTTTAATAGTTTAATTTAGTGTTTTGTGATGTGGGGGGGCTGGTGGTTTAGGGGTTAATAGGTTTATTTAGTGGCAGCGATGTGGGGCGCCAGAGGTTTAGTGGTTAATAGATTTATTTAGTGGCGGCGATGTGGAGGACCTGGAGGTTAAGGGGTTAATCACTTTATTTAGTGTTGGCGATGTCGGGGGCGGCGGATTGGGGTGTTAAAACTTGGGGATTATATTAGAGTGTAAGGTTTAAACGCAACTTTTTTTCTCCCCGTAGACATCAATGGGGTCGTGTTAACGAGATTTTTCATTCTGCACTTCAGGTGTTATTTTTTTTTCTTTTGGTGTTATTTTTGCACCATCTTTATCGCAAAACTCGTAATCTAGGCGTCAGTTACTTATCTATTTTAATCTTGTGTTCTGCAATTATTCTCACAAATAAATTAGTCAGAAGCTTGATAGAAACAAATATTTATCTAATGTTTTCTGTAGCTTTTATCATCCTTTTTCATGCCCACGGCTACAATTATATGGTTGGTTAATTCAAGCTTCTTAAATGTACATAGCAGCACTGGATCAAAGGCACCAAAATGGTTTATGATTACTAACATAGGACTATGTGCATTAAATGAAAAATGATTTTTTTTTTTTACTTAATCATGTGATATCTACAAGATCATGTGACCATCATTTGAACGGGGGGGAGACTATCCCTCCATATATGAGGTTGTAGATGTGTTTTGTTTTATTTTTGGTATAGGGGGTGGTGTAGATTATTTTACCAATCAATTGTATTTCTCTGAACTTTTGTTTAGTGTCTAGTATATTCACCAATTATCATGTAGCAAGCATGTTACCTCTCATTTGAAAAAGGAGCATTTTTTTTACTTTAGGGGTGTCATTTATGTATTTATTTTTTTATTTTGCAGATAAAGACTCATTAATGTGTCATTTTATTACACCTAAACATTGACATATGTCAATCAAAGCTGCACATAGGCTGAATTAGATACTAAAGATGTGTCTGAGCCATTTGTTCCCTATTGCTCCTTTTTGGTGGTTATAAGTCTAATCCTTATATAAAATGAGTGATACTCATAGTTAAATTATAATTTGCAGTTCCATTTTTTTTAGTTCAACTTAGCAAAAATAGTTTGTAGGTCTCTAGTTAGTTCAACAACAAAAATAAAAGAAGAAACAAAAAAACCAAGGTGATTTAAAAAATGACTTATTCTCTGTTGATAATAACATTCCAAGGAATTATTCATAGTAAACCAATTGTCAGATTTTTTTTTTTTGCATATTAAAACATAAATAAATTGGTTTTATAAATAGTTCTTTATAAAGGCAGCAGGCAAAGTTTGTCATAAATTTGTCTTTTAAGAAAATTGGTCTTTCTCTTTAGTCATAGGACAGCCTCAGTAAAGGGAGGGAGTAAAGTGAAGCCCTTAAGAATATTGGGGTACAAGGCAGCCATTTGGGCAGAAATAGTTGTTGGGTAATTTCTAAGTGAAAAAAAAAAGTGCACACAGCTCCCAGTGAATCGATAAAAATAAAATATGAGATAAATAAAACAGTGAATAACACATCACTGAGTATCTTTGTATTTTCAATTCAGACCTTTTTGCAGTAGGAGAAATAAAAAAATAAGAATACTTTCTTTAAGAGTTAAATGGACATGAAACCCAGATTTTTTCTTTCATGATTCATATAGAGAATGCAATGTGAAACAACTTTCTAATTTACTTCTATTATCAAAATATCTTTGTTCTCTTGTTATCTGTTCTTAAAAAACAGGGACGCAAGCTCAGGAGTGTGCACGTCTCTGCAAGAATGTTATCCATTTGCAAATGCACTAGAAAACAGCACTATTTCCTGCCATGTAGTGCTCTAAACACCTGCCTAGGTATCACTTCTTCAAACACAAAAAGTTACAGGATTTTTATGAAACTTTATTTTATTTCCAAGATGAATCTTTTAAAGTCACTAAGGGTGTAACGAGGATCTAGTGGCCCCCAAGCAGTGTAACCACCAGCGATCTACACAGGTCTCTCTATACAGGGGCATAACTAGACCTGGGAAAAGGGTGGGGTGCCCCCAATTATAACAGTGCCCTTTCTGACTGTTTGCAGTTTGAAGAAGCGGAGTCAGCAGCCACATAGATGAAAGAGGAGTTGCTTCTCTGTGAATATGGGCTTGATGATCTAAAGCTCTCCACTCTGGCGAGATTATCAATATTATTATGGCTCATCAGTACTCTGAGATCTCTCAAAGAATTTTAGAAAGGATATTTTTAGCTTGAGGTTCGTTTATACAGGATCCTGTATGTGAAGGAGAGACACAGGCAATATAAGGTTTAACCCCTTAGTGACCAGAGCACTTTTCCATTTTCTGTCCGTTTGGGACCAAGGCTATTTTTACATTTCTGCGGTGTTTGTGTTTAGCTGAAATTTTCCTCTTACTCATTTACTGTACCCACACATATTATATACCGTTTTTCTCGCCATTAAATGGACTTTCTAAAAATACCATTATTTTCATCATATCTTATCATTTACTATAAAATAATTTATAAAATATGAGGAAAAATGGAAAAAAACACACTTTTTCTAACTTTGAACCCCAAAATCTGTTACATATCTACAACCACCAAAAAACACCCATGCTAAATAGTTTCTAAATTTTGTCCTGAGTTTAGAAATACTCAATGTTTACATGTTCTTTGCTTTTTTTGTAACTTATAGGGCCATAAATACAAGTAGCACTTTGCTATTTTCAAACCATTTTTTTTCAAAATTAGCGCTAGTTACATTGGGACACTGATATCTTTCAGGAATCCCTGAATATCCATTGACATGTATATATTTTTTTTTAGAAGACATCCCAAAGTATTGATCTAGGCCCATTTTGGTATATTTCATGCCACCATTTCACCGCCAAATGCGATCAAATACAAAAAATCGTTCACTTTTTCACAAATTTTTTCACAAACTTTCAGTTTCTCACTGAAATTATTTACAAACTGCTTGTGCAATTATGGCATAAATGGTTGTAAATTCTTCTCTGGGATCCCCTTTGTTCAGAAATAGCAGACATATATGGCTTTGGCTTTGCTTTTTGATAATTAGAAGGCCGCTAAATGCCACTGCCCACCACACGTGTATTATGCCCAGCAGTGAAGGGGTTAATTAGGAAGCATGTAAGGAGCTTTTTGGGGTATTTTTAGCTTTAGTGTAGTGTAGTAGACAACCCCAAGTATTGATCTAGGCCCATTTTGGTATATTTCATGCCACCATTTCACCGCCAAATGCGATCAAATTAAAAAAAATGTTACATTTTTCACAATTTTAGGTTTCTCACTGAAATCATTTACAAACAGCTTGTGCAATTATGGCACAAATGGTTGTAAATGCTTCTCTGGGATCCCCTTTGTTCAGAAATAGCAGACATATATGACTTTGGCGTTGCTTTTTGGTAATTAGAATGCTGCTAAATGGCGCTGCGCATCACACGTGTATTATGGCTAGCAGTGAAGGGGTTAATTAGGTAGCTTGTAGGGAGCTTGCAGGGTTAATTTTAGCTTTAGTGTAGAGATCAGCCTCCCACCTGAAACATCAGACCCCCTGATCCCTCCCAAACATCTCTCTTCCCTCCCCTACCCCACAAATGTCCCCGCCATCTTAAGTACTGGCAGAAACTCTGCCAGTACTAAACTAAAAGGAAAATTTTGGCTTTTTTGTGCATTTTTTTTAGCATATTTACATATGCTTATGTGTAGGATCCCCATTAGCCCCCAACCTCACTGATCCCTCACCAAACAGCTCTCTAACCCTCCCCCTCTGACTTAATGTGCGCCATCTTGGGTACTGGCAGCTGTCTGCCAGTACCCATTTTAGTGAAAAATATGCTGTTATATATAAAAAAATGTCCCTTTTCTGTAGTGTAGCTTCCCCCCCCAATACCAACCCCCCACCCCTTCCTGATCCCTTAGATGCTTTCAAAAAAATAAGTTTATTTTATATTTTTTTACAATCAACTTGTACCTTTTTTCTGTAGTGTAGCGGTTCCCACCCGCTCCCGCCCCGTGCACGCGCCCGCCCGCCACCCCCGTGCACGCGCGCGCCCATGCGCGCCCCCGGCGATACCGCAACCGATCCCGCCCCCCTCTCTGACTAAGAAGCCATCGATGGCCGCCCACCCACCTCCCACTTCAGCTCCCACCCACCAACGAATGCGGCCATCGATGTCCGGTGCAGAGAGGGCCACAGAGTGGCTCTCTCTGCACCGGAGGGGTAAAAAATGTTATTGCAGGATGCCTCAATATCGAGGCATCCTGCAATAACCGGAAATCAGCTGGAAGTGATCAGGATCGCTTCCAGCTGCTTTCCAAACCGAGGACGTGCAGGGTACGTCCTTGGTCGTTAAGTGACTTTTTTAAGAGGACGTACCCTGCACGTCCTCGGTCATTAAGGGGTTAAAGAAGATATGCACTTATGCAGCCTTACTGTACAAATATGATCAGCAACACTGTGGTGGCCATTTTGGAAACTCTGCCACCATATTTGTAAAGGCAAAACCATACACTTTCCATAAACTCTGAGGCTTTTTTGCACAGGGGGCACACTGAAGAGCCAGGCATGATGCACCAGAAGACTATGCCATACCAGTTCCCCCTTAGTGACACCACTACTGATTTCAGGGCCAGATGGGCCCCCTAGAGTTGCAGGCCCAATCTTATTTGTGATGTCTGATAGCCCTATAGTTACACCCTGCCTTTATAAAGAGGTTTAGGGCACTGGAACGCTGGTGTAGTGGTGTGCTTGTGGTCCAACTACATCAGTGAACCCAATCCACCCCTCCTGTGATATAATGCAGCCTTGATCTGTCATATATTTCACCACTGGAGTGGCCTTCTAAAAACCTTTGCATGGGAAGCTAAGAATTTATCAGAGGAAGAATAGACTAAAAAGTGGCCCAACAGCCAGCTGAGATATAAGTAGTTCTAATTACTCTTTTGAGAGTGATTATTAAATAAAGTTAGAAGATTAAAAAAAAAATTCTTCAAAAACATGTAATTTAATTTCTGACAAATTACTGCTAAAAAAAACACTAAAAAACAAAACATAAAATACTGCCTGTGCTGTACTGTGATCACTCTTTACTGCTTCAAAAGGTTAGAAAATGTGCTTTGTCATGAAAACTTTTGCTAAAGAAACAAATCATGTAAAATGAATGTTTCCTCTTCTATCAAGCAATCCCTTGAGCATGTGGGAATTGTTTTTGCTTTTGATGTTATCGTTATTGAGATAGATGTTCTGCCAATCTCTTAACATTTTTTTAATAATGTTAAGACTCTCAGTATATAAATATAAAAATATCCCTACAGGTTTTATTTCTATGGATACACAGTAAAACATGTATGAACTCTATTTCCAACTATTTGAATTGGCAGGTATTTTAAACTCAATAACACTGTATAAGGACATTAATTTTGATTAACAAAACTTCAAAAGTCCTTATTTTTTTAGGTTTGTAATGGTTCATCCTAGAGTTAACACACTGGCCTCTAGTTATGAAGCTCCGTTCGTACCTGCCCCAATACACTCGCCTAAGCTCGCCTCACATTTCCGCCGCGGACCTGAATACGCTCGCCAAAGTTATCAATAAATCTGTCAAAAAGCCACGCACCAACTACGGGGCGATGAGCAGCGGACTGTGATAGTTATCAATCATCAATCTCGCTACTCTTAGGCTTTTTTACTGCTTTATTGATAACCCTGTCACTAAGCACTCACACTATACTATACTGTTCTACCCCCTATACAGGTGCCCCCGGAGCCCCCGCAACTAAATAAAGTTATTAACCCCTAAACCGCCGCTCCTAGACCCGCCACCACCTACATAATACCTATTAACCCCTATCCTGCCCCCCTATAATAAATTTATTAACCCTTATCCTGCCCCCCTACACCGCAGCCACTATAATAAAATTATTAACCCCTAAACCTAAGTCTAACACTAACCCTAACACCCCCCTAACTTAAATATTAATTAAATAAATCTAAATAATAGTACTCTTATTAACTAAAGTATTCCTATTTAAAACTAAATACTTACCTATAAAATAAACCCTAATATAGCTACAATATAACTAATAATTACATTGTAGCTATTTTAGGATTTATTTTTATTTTACAGGCAACTTTGTATATATTTTAACTAGGTACAATAGCTATTAAATCGTTATTAACTATTTAATAGCTACTTAGTTAAAATAATTACAAAATTACCTGTAAAATAAATCCTAACCTAAGTTACATAATTAAATACAATTAAATAAACTAAACTAAATTACAAAAAAAAACAAAACACTAAATTACAGAAAATAAAAAAATATTACAAGAATTTTAAACTAATTGCACCTAATCTAAGCCCCCTAATAAAATAAAAAAAACAAAATAATAAAAGCCCCTACCCTATTCTACATTAAAAAGTAATCAGCTCTTATACCAGCGCTTAAAAGGCTTTTTGTGGGGCATGCCCCAAAGTAATCAGCTCTTTTGCCTGTAAAAAAAAAATAAGAAAAATAAGAAATAAGAAGTTCAATCCGATTGGCTCATTGGATCAGCCAATCAGATTAAACTTCATCGTCGGATGGATGAAGATAGAAGATGCCGTTTGGATGAAGATGTCTGCCGGTCCGGATGTCCTCTTCTGCCCGGATAGGATGAAGACTTCTGCCGGTCTGGATGTCCTCTTCTGCCCCATCGGATGAAGACTTCGGCCCGGTTGGGTGAAGACGACTCAAGGTAGGGAGAACTTCAGGGGGTCAGTGTTAGGTTTATTTAAGGGGGGTTTGGGTGGGTTAGAGTAGGGGTATGTGGGTGGTGGGTTTTAATGTTGGGGGGGTTGCATTCTTTTTTACAGGCAAAATAGCTGATTACTTTGGGGCATGCCCCGCAAAAAGCCCTTTTAAGGGCTGGTAAAAGAGCGGATTACTTTTTAATGTAGAATAGGGTAGGGACTTTTATTTTTATTTTTTTTATTTTTTTATTAGGGGGCTTAGATTAAATGTAATTAGTTTAAAATTCTTGTAATATTTTTTTATTTTCTGTAATTTAGTGTTTGTTTGTTTTTTAATTTAGTTTAGTTTATTTAATTGTATTTAATTGTAGGTATTGGTAGCTAATTTATTTAATTAATTTAATGATAGTGTAGTGTTAGGTTTAATTGTAACTTAGGGTAGGATTTATTTTACAGGTAATTTTGTATTTATTTTAGCTAGGTAGCTGTTAAATAGTTATTAACTATTTAATAGCTATTGTACCTAGTTAAAATATATACAAAGTTGCCTGTAAAATAAAAATAAATCCTAAAATAGTTACAATGTAATTATTAGTTATATTGTAGCTATTTTAGGGTTTATTTTATAGGTAAGTATTTAGTTTTAAATAGGAATACTTTAATTAATAAGAGTACTATTATTTAGATTTATTTAATTAATATTTAAGTTAGGGGGGTGTTAGGGTTAGTGTTAGACTTAGGTTTATGGGTTAATAATTTTATTATAGTGCCGGCGGTGTAGGGGGGCAGGATAGGGGTTAATAAATGTATTATAGGTTGCGGCGGTATAGGGGGGGCAGGATAGGGGTTAATAGGTATTATGTAGGGGCGGAGGGGTCCGGGAGCGGCAGTTTAGGGGTTAACATATTTATTATAGTTGTGGAGGGGTCCGGGAGTGGCGGTTTAGGGGTTAACATATTTATTATAGTTGCGGTGGGGTCCGGGAGCGGCGGTTTAGGGGGTAATAACTTTATTTAGTTGCGGCGGTGTGGGGGGGGGCAGATTAGGGGTGTTTAGACTTGGGGTACAGGTTAGGGTGTTATGTGCAGACATCTCCCATAGGAATCAATGGGATATCGGGCAGCAGCGAACATGAGCTTTCGCTATTATCAGACTCCCATTGATTCCTATGGGATCCGCCGCCATTGAAATCCAGGTACTCTGGCCCAGAATAGTGGCAAGCGTACCTGGTAGTAGTTTGATAACTACCAAAAGTAGTCAGATTGTGCCGAACTTGCGTTCGGAACATCTGGAGTGACGTAAGCATCGATCTGTGTCAGACTGAGTCCGGCGGATCGAAGCTTACATTACTATATTCTACTTTTGCCGGGCAGTAGGGGTTGATAACTAAGGCGAATCAGCCTCGCCACAAATACTCTGCGGAATTCCAATGTATTTGTGGTTGACGGCTTGATAACTAGAGGCCAATGCTTCTTTTAATACATGCTAGTATCTTATTAGCCTTTGAAGCTGCTGCCCTGCATTGTGCACCCATCTTTAGCTGTTATCTATTACTACTCCCAAATCCCTTTCCTCCTGTGTTTGGCTAAGTCTTGTCCCATTTAAATAATACGTTGCCTGGTTATTTTTACTTCCAAAATGTAGAACCTTGCATTTTCCCGTATTAAATCTCATTTTCCATTTACCTGCCCATACTTCTAATTTTTGCAGGTCCCTTTGTAACGAAAGTTCATCCTGCTCTGACCTAATGACCTTACTTAATTTAGTATCATCTGCAAAAATAGAGATGTCGCTATTTAATCCTAGCTCCAAGTCATTTATAAAAATATTAAAAAGAATAGGGCCCAGCACTGATCCCTGGGGTACTCCATTGATTACCTTTGTCCAATCTGAGTATGATCCATTTACTACTACTCGTTGCTCCCTATCTTTAACCCAGTTATTTATCCACAAACTAACATTTTCAGCTATTCCCAGTCCCTTAATTTTGTGCATTTATCTCTCATGTGGCACTGTATCAAACGCCTTTGCAAAATCTAAGTATATCACATCAACTGATTCCCCTTTATCTATATTTTTACTTACTTCCTCATAGAATATAATTAGATTAGTTTGACATGATCTATTTCTCATAAAACCATGCTGATTTGAACTCATAATCTTGTTTACACGAATATGCTCATCAATATAATCCCTTATAATCCTTCAAATATCTTCCCCACTATTGATGTCAGACTAACTGGTCTTTAGCTTCCTGGATCATCCCTACTTCCCTCTTCGAAGAGTGGCACCACATCAGCTTTACGCCAATCCTTGGGTACAATGCCTGAGGATAATGAGTCTTGAAAAATTAAGAGTAGAGGTTTGTCTATAACAGTGCTAAGTTCCCTCAACACCCTTGGGTGTATTCCATCTGGGCCTGGAGTTTTATTTACCTTAATATTATCCAATTTGTTCCTGATATCCTCTATACATAACCCAATTAATGGTATGGGCTGGCATGTTCTATTTTGTTCCAAAGTATCATCCAATGGTTCCTCTCTTGTGTATACTGAAGAAAAATAACGGTTTAGTATCTCAGCCTTCTCCCTGTCACTGTTAATCATGCTACCCTCCCTGCATTTTAATGTACCTATATTGTCTTTCTTAGATTTTTTTGCTATTTATGTACTTAAAGAATCTTTTGGGGTTGGATTTAGAATCATTTGCAATTAATTTTTCATTTTCAATTTTGGCTAATTTGATTGCTTTTTTGCATGCTTTGTTACATTCCTTATAAATATCGGGTTGATTTCTGTCCGCCGCCTCAGAGCAGGTTCTGTTTTTCGGCGAGCCGGAAACACGGGGCATCAAGCTCCGTATGGAGCTTGATAAATTGACCGCCAAGTCTAAATATAAATTAAAAAATTAATTTAACAGCATTTTTTTTTAATTGCACTCAAGCGCAATACTCATCTAACTACTTGTAATATGAGCGCTCCAATAGCACAATAGCCATTAAAGGTATAGGGTGCACTAAAAAAGTTTTGGCCATGTTAAGATGCTTTAGTTAAAATATTTAACCATACACTTTCAATACCAGATTGTGCGTTAGTCATTGTGCAATGTGGCTCAAAAGATAATGCTCTATTGATTATCTTCCGCATATAATCTAATCCTTTGTGTAAGACAGTGTACCGTAAAATAGTTTTCCTTTAATGTGTTTCCAGTGACTTGTTTTACCAGCTGCAGAGTATAAAATATATGAGAAATTGCTTCTTTAGGTTTAGGTTTGTGTATGAAATAGCTGGTTTTGTACTTTAAAATGGGTTGAGCTTGCAAGAAAATCAGATATCTTTATTTTATCACTTTCTTTATACACACATGCTTATTTATATTATCTCTGTCTGTATACCAAAGATCAATATTTATGCCCTGATTCTAAAAAATTGTGCCAGTCAAGACGTCACTTCATGGATTACTATAAAAAAGGTCTGTCCCTGCGAGTGGCGAGATGCCTCCTATACAAATAATGAGAGCTTTCTGTTAGTTAAAAGTTTGCAGTGCGAGGGCGAAGTACAGAGGGGGAAACCGGCGTGTATTAAAAGATGAATTTTACACTTAATAAAAATCAAATTACACTGTTTTCAATGCACTGTGCCTTACATTCACTGTAATTTTTGTATTCATAGGGTTTCCTTTCAGAATAATTAGTGTTTTGAGTATTTCTGTAAAAACTCACCACTTCTTAAATTCCGAGAAAAAATAGAGAACTGTAGTGCAAAAATATTTATAGAATTACCCTGGGATCAGGGGCGGATCCTGAGCCCACTATCCAGGGAGGGGGCAATGTGCCAGAATATTGTATGACACAAATGCACATACACACACATATATACAAAAACACACACACATACACACCTATATACACATATACACAAACTACACATGCACATACACAAACATACACAAACGCATACACATGCACATACACACATATATGTACATACACATTCATACACACACATGCACACACATATATACACACACGCACATGCATATACACATACATACATACACATACACATGCACATACACAAACATACACATGCGCACACACACATATGCACATGTACATACACATATATGCACATACATACACACACATATATACACATACATGCATAAACACATATATACATACATACACACACATGCACATATACACAAATACATACACACACATCCATACACATACACATGAAGACAAACATATACACATACATGCACAAACACACACACATTCAGACATATATATACACACACACACACATGCACATATACAAAAACCAACACATATACACAAACACATACACACACATACAGACATATATACAAAAATACACACACATGCACATATACACAAACTTAAATACACATGCACACACACATACACACACATGCACATATACACAAACTTAAATACACATGCACACACACATACACACCCATGCACATATACAAAAACACAAACATATACAAACACATGCACATACACACATATACACAAACATATACATGCACACATGCACACATACACACGTATACACAAACACACATGTTACATTAATATTATACTGCTCTCTTTACAATGGCATCTTAACCCTCCTCACAACAGCACATCCATCCCAATCCACTAACCTTATAAAGTAGAATCCCATCCACCTTTATGTGAAGTCAAGCAGGAAACTTCCAGGGTGGGCAGTGGCACTCATGCTTACAGAGTAAATACCAGTGCGGAGCAAGGAAGCACTTTATCTAACTGCGCCATCTGCTGGCCTCTAATAGAAAATATTATGTTAACTTATCGCAACAGTTCAGTTTAGCGCTGGCGCCGCTGGGGCAGTGTGAGCCTTACCTTTCTCTGCTGATCACTAGCACTGGCTGTCACTGTGAGTGTGACAGCAGCCTGTCTAGCTCTGCTGTCGGGGAGGGAGAGCAATTGCCCTGTTGCACCCCCAGATCCACCACTGGCTGAGATTTGAGAGAAAATGTCATATTTGCCCATGTATTTCCCATATTCAGCCCATTTTACAAAAAAAAAAAAAAAGCATAACGCTTTTTATTTTATACTTTTAAGTACGAATTTCTTGCCTTTTTTTTTTGCACGTCCAGTGTACTTAAATTATGATTTATGCTGTGCATTGTTAATACTTTAATTTACCTATAAATCTTATGCTTTTTTATATAATACAATTTTTGGTGAACAATACCATTACAAATTTTGATGCACAAAACAATTTTTTCCTTCGTATTTTTGCATAAATGGTTCAATTATTCTTTTTGAAAGATTTTAAAATTACAAATTTTATTGTGTACTTTTGTAATGTATGCATCTCCTTCCCATATAAAAATACAGTATACGCCCCTTAGCGAGACACCCTGTTTTCAGGGTAAAAAGTGGCTTTATATCATTCCACGGGGAAAATAGAAGGGCTGGCGAGCATTTTTATAGAATCTCACCACCCAGGGAATTGGGCCCATAGAGAGAACAATTGAAAATTAACATTGTATTACTTATCTCTCCTACCTGCTACCTCCCACTGGGAGTGTAATTTCTTCTTCAGACTACATTTACACAGCTTTTCTTTATGAAAAAAGAATTGTGAAGCTGAGCAGTAAGTACCGTAGTAAAATAAAAGCAAGTATTTATTGAGTATAAATCAAAATGGGAATACACATAATGGTAACAAAAGGGTTTGTCAGAACACAGCTAAGTGTTCTGACAAACCCTTTTGTTACCATTATGTGTATTCCCATTTTAATTTATACTCAATAAATACTTGGTTTTATTTTACTACTTACTGCTCCGCTTCACAATTCTTTTTTCACATTGGACTTACTCTGACCTACCCGAAGCGTGGCGCAGTAACAGCAGAGTAAATCCCCTGAATGCCCACTCTCTGAGCTGACCAGGAGCTGCAGAGTGGTAGCCCTACAAATTGCTGCACAGTCGAGACCCGCTAAACTATTGAGCCCCATACCTTGGCTGTCATCTGAAGAGGGAGTTGGAGGAGTCTCAATGTTGTTTGTTTAACATGGAACATGGACTTCCTTCCCAGGACCGGACGGCACTTCCATACAGGACGATTGTAAGTCCAGCTGCCCTATTCTATACCGCACCGGACACGGAGGCAACTTGTGCATACACCCACAGTGATGTCAAAGGAGGGAGGTTGCTAGAGGAGCACGCCGGATTCCCAGCCTATCCACTTGTTTGTATCTGGCAATCACTAGGAGGATCGTTGGAGCAAAGTTATCTACTCCGGAGGACCAGACGCACAAGCCCTCTAAGCGGTTTCTTCTTTGGGGTAAGCTGTATTGCTTGCTTGCTTGCTTGTTTGTTTATTTACATATACACATATTCCAGTGTTTTTGGAACATTACTGTCTAAATTAATGGCTCAATCATGACATTGGACTTGTAATACATCTATCAGCTAATATATTTTTTGCTGGGCATACCACTCTCAGGGTCACTAAAGATATACTAGGTTATATACACCCTGTACAGAGACTTTGTGCTACTGGGAACCCTCTGCTTTATCTTACAGCTTTTCTTTAGCCTAAACTTAAAGGGACAGTCAACACTAAAATTGTTATTGTTTAAAAACTTAGATAACGCCTTTACTACCCATTCCCCAGCTTTGCACAACCAACATTGCTATATTCATATACTTTATAACATGCTAACCTCCAAATTTCTGCCTGTTTCTAAACCCCTATAGACAACCTCTTAATCATATGCTTTTTTATTTGCTTTTCGCAACAGTAGACTGCTAGTTCATATGGGCATAAAGATAACATTGTGCTCACGCCCGTGTGTTGCACACAACACAGCTAAAATGCAAGTCAATAGATAATAAATAAGAAGTCATGTGATCAGGAGGCTGTAAAAAAGGCTTAGAATTTAGATACAAGGTAATCACAGAGATTAAAAGTGTATTAATATAACCATGTTGGCTGTACACATCTGGGAATGGGTAATAAAGGATTATCTATCTTTTTAAACAATAACATTTTTTTAGTTGCCTGTCCCTTTAAGTATAGGTAGGGATACCACACACAAAAGCAGCTATTTCAAAAGCTGTAATAAAGTTAAAATAGCTATTTGTAAACAATTTAATGCACTCCAGCAGGTAAAATGGATCACTGGGAACAAATTAAGGACTAGATTACATGTGAGGCGCAAACATTTGAGCGCAGATTTTCATGATCGTTTGCGTGCAGGTTAAATTGCTCTCATATTACAAGTTGACCACAATCACGTGAGCGCAATCACAATTTACGCCGGAATGTTTACTGCAATCTCAGAGCCCTGGTTAACTATTTTGCATAAAAAAAGTTGAACAAAACACATCAAAAAAACATTACGAATTATAGTTACACTCATAATAACACCATCTAATAAAAAAATAGACAAAAAATATTGCACACAAAAGTTATAAGTGCTCAAATATATGAGGTCTCAGGTGACAAAGGACTTTAGCATTGAGATACATACATATACATTTCTAAAGATGAATATATATATATATATAAAAAAAATATATATAAATATATATATATGTAGGAGGAGTGGTATGTGTGGGGGACCTGTATCCTCTTAATGGAGAAAAGAGGTAGAGAAACACACCACACAAACCAAAGTTGGCAATGTGTGTGAAGTTAGCTAGAATGTTGGTGGGGAACCCTGTAGGAGCAGCTATATATCTCAGAGATTGGAGAGAGGTCCCACCTGAGGGAGGTGAGGGTATCTCTACAGCAGAAAATGGGAGAAAGAGATTGTGAAAAGCGCTAAACAAGGATTCTTCTTCAGAGGGTGTTCATCGAAGACCTCTGAAGAAGAAGGAAAAATACACCTTTGAAACGCGTAAGGGACAATTTACTGCTCCACTAGGAGTATTTTTACACTATCTGTACATCGTGGACTTTGCAAAACATTTGCAAATTTGAAATACTTATCTAGTTTGTGTTTAATCACGGAACTATCACCTGCTTGTGGGAGGAATTGTTCTCTTCTGATTGAGACACAGCATCTCCTGTTTCCTACATACACAGTTTGTGAGTCACAGGCTATTGCTAAGTGTGTTTTACTTGCCTCATATGTTTGAGGACTTTTAATGTGAGTGGCCATTTGTCTGTTTTTATGATATTTTTTATTTAAAATAAACAGTTTTACACTATGTATTTTTCTTCTGCTTTTCATTCTGCATAAACCTGCTGGAACTTTGGAGAATATTTACAACCAGTCTTCAATCTGAATTCCAACTCCATACTCTGAGAGGAGAAGAATAAATACAAGGCCAAGCCACCTTTGCCACTGCAGATCTTCGGAAGTTTCCCACTTACAGAGCCGGCAACTTACCTCATACGATTGAGGTTTGTTCTAGTAAGTGCAATACCTACCGAATATCGATTGTGATAAACTAATTATCCATTGTTCCATTCTCATTAATATATGCTTTGGATGAAATTTGTCTCAACTACTACTTAACACTAGTTTATTTGATTATATCCTATATGATTCTGGTTAATAATATAACTTTGTATGTGGTCTAATATTAATCATAACCACAGGTCTCTCTTTTTTATTATTATTAAGGGGCTCCTTGAGATATCTGTATACACTAATACAAATATAAATACATTTATACAGACAATCTGCAATTAGTATATTTGGGATCAAATCCTTGTTTAGCGCTTTTCTCAATCTCTTTCTCCCAAATATAGATATGTGTGTACATATGTATTTATATGTGTATATATGTATTTACAGACAAATATACACATATAAACACATAAAAACATATGTACACATATTTAGCCATATATAGAAGTGCATTGTAGATGAACATGAAAACCATATTTCTGCAATATTAATTTTTTAATAAAGTGTTATAGTGTATTTACTATAAATATTTCACATTTCAATGTTCTTCACATAGCTGAATATGTTCTAAGTATTTTTAAAGAGATATTCCTATATATATTCATGTATGTATGTATATATATATATATATATATATATATATATATATATATATTTGCATACAAAGAGAGAAGCGCTCTACCAGGAACGAACAATATCTCATCAGCTAGTTCTATGGTGATTTACCACCCGGAAGCAGCCTCTTTTAGACCAGTGTGCTTTTCACAAAGGAAAACTTTTCTGAAGTATATCAGTCTGATCCCGCCAATTAAGGTCAGTCCAGCAACGAAATAGCAGGCAATTCTCCTCTGGACAAGGCACATAACAACCCTAGATGATCGTTTCGGCCTCCTATGGGTCTCGTCAGTGAGGTGCAGCCACATTCCTCTAAGCACACTGGGCAAGGAGACCACGTCCGGTTTCCCCCATCACTGGTCTAAAAGAGTCTGCTTCCGGGTGGTAAATCGCCATAGAACTAGCTGATGAGCTGTTGTTCATTCCTGGTAGAGCGCTTCTCTCTTCGTATGCAAATATATATATATATATATATATATATATATATATAGATAGATATATAGATAGATAGATAGATAGATAGATAGATAGATATATTGTACCAAAATACCATCATATATATATAGAAATATGTATTTATAAATAAATAGAACATATTCTGCTATGTGCAGAACATTGGAATGTGAAATATTCATATTTTCATGTTGGGTTAGTGCATATGAGAATATGAGTTCAGGGGGTTTTTTTCCCACTTTTTTTTCTCTCCATTGACTTCTATAGGGGAATAGTTTATCTTTTTGCACAGCAGTCTAACGGCTAGATTTGGAGTTTTGTCGGTAACGACCCGAAAAGCTAACACCGGCTTTTTTCTGGCCGCACCATAAAAATAACTCTGGTATTGAGAGTCCACATAAAGGCTGCGTTAGGCTCCAAAAAAGGAGCATAGAGCATATTTAACGCAGCTTCAACTCTCGATACCAGAGTTGCTTACGCAAGCGGCCAGCCTCAAAAACATGCTCGTGCACGATTCCCCCATAGGAAACAATGGGGCTGTTTGAGCTGAAAAAAAACCTAACACCTGCAAAAAAAACCGCGTTCAGCTCTTAACGCAGCCCCATTGTTTGCTATGCGTAAACACTTCCTACGTCTGCACCTAACACTCTAACATGTACCCCGAGTCTAAACACCCCTAACCTTACACTTATTAACCCCTAATCTGCTGCCCCCACTATCGCTGACCCCTGCATATTATTATTAACCCCTAATCTGCCGCTCCGTAAACCGCCTCTACTTACATTATCCCTATGTACCCCTAATCTGCTGCCCTAACATCGCCGACCCCTATATTATATTTATTAACCCCTAATCTGCCCCCCACAACGTCGCCTCCACCTGCCTACACTTATTAACCCCTAATCTGCCGAGCGGACCTGAGCGCTACTATAATAAAGTTATTAACCCCTAATCCGCCTCACTAACCCTTTAATAAATAGTTTTAACCCCTAATTTGCCCTCCCTAACATCGCCGACACCTAACTTCAATTATTAACCCCTAATCTGCCGACTGGAGCTCACCGCTATTCTAATAAATGTATTAACCCCTAAAGCTAAGTCTAACCCTAACACTAACACCCCCCTAAGTTAAATATAATTTACATCTAACGAAATTAATTATCTCTTATTAAATAAATTATTCCTATTTAAAGCTAAATACTTACCTGTAAAATAAATCCTAATATAGCTACAATATAAATTATAATTACATTGTAGCTATTTTAGGATTAATATTTATTTTACAGGCAACTTTGTAATTATTTTAACCAGGTACAATAGCTATTAAATAGTTAAGAACTATTTAATAGTTACCTAGTTAAAATAATTACAAAATTACCTGTAAAATAAATCCTAACCTAAGTTAGAATTAAACCTAACACTATACTATCATTAAATTAATTAAATAAAATACCTACAATTACCTACAATTAAACCTAACACTACACTATCAATAAATAAATTAAATACAATTCCTACAAATAACTACAATGAAATAAACTAACTAAAGTACAAAAAATTAAAAAGAACTAAGTTACAAAAAATAAAAAAATATTTACAAACATAAGAAAAATATTACAACAATTTTAAACTAATTACACCTACTCTAAGCCCCCTAATAAAATAACAAAGACCCCCAAAATAAAAAATGCCCTACCCTATTCTAAATTACTAAAGTTCAAAGCTCTTTTACCTTACCAGCCCTGAACAAGGCCCTTTGCGGGGCATGCCCCAAGAAGTTCAGCTCTTTTGCCTGTAAAAAAAAACATACAATACCCCCCCAACATTACAACCCACCACCCACATACCCCTAATCTAACCCAAACCCCCCTTAAATAAACCTAACACTAAGCCCCTGAAGATCATCCTACCTTGTCTTCACCTCACCAGTTATCACCTATCCGTCCTGGCTCCAAAATCTTCATCCAACCCAAGCGGGGGCTGGCGATCCATCATCCGGTGGCTGAAGAGGTCCAGAAGAGGCTCCAAAGTCTTCATCCTATCCGGGAAGAAGAGGCGATCCGGACCGGCAACCATCTTGATCCAAGGGGCATCTTCTATCTTCATCCGATGACGACCGGCTCCATCCTGAAAACCTCCTCCGCGGACCCATCTTCTTCCGGCGACGTCCAACTGAAGAATGACGGTTCCTTTAAGGGACGTCATCCAAGATGGCATCCCTTGAATTCCGATTGGCTGATAGGATTCTATCAGCCAATCGGAATTAAGGTAGGAATATTCTGATTGGCTGATGGAATCAGCCAATCAGAATCAAGTTCAATCCGATTGGCTGATCCAATCAGCCAATCAGATTGAGCTCGCATTCTATTGGCTGTTCCGATCAGCCAATAGAATGCAAGCTCAATCTGATTGGCTGATTGGATCAGCCAATCGGATTCAACTTTATTCTGATTGGCTGATTCCATCAGCCAATCAGAATATTCCTACCTTAATTCCGATTGGCTGATAGAATCCTATCAGCCAATCGGAATTCGAGGGACGCCATCTTGGATGACGTCCCTTAAAGGAACCGTCATTCTTCAGTTGGACGTCGCCAGAAGAAGATGGGTCCGTGGTGGAGGTCTTCAGGATGGAGCTGGTCGTCATCGGATGAAGATAGAAGATGCCGCTTGGATCAAGATGGTTGCCGGTCCGGATCACCTCTTCTTCCCGGATAGGATGAAGACTTTGGAGCCTCTTCTGGACCTCTTCAGCCACCGGATGATGGATCGCCAGCCCCCGCTTGGGTTGGATGAAGATTTTGGAGCCAGGACGGATCGGTGATACCTGGTGAGGTGAAGACAAGGTAGGATGATCTTCAGGGGCTTAGTGTTAGGTTTATTTAAGGGGGGTTTGGGTTAGATTAGGGGTATGTGGGTGGTGGGTTGTAATGTTGGGGGGGGTATTGTATGTTTTTTTTTACAGGCAAAAGAGCTGAACTTCTTGGGGCATGCCCCGCAAAGGGCCCTGTTCAGGGCTGGTAAGGTAAAAGAGCTTTGAACTTTAGTAATTTAGAATAGGGTAGGGCATTTTTTATTTTGGGGGTCTTTGTTATTTTATTAGGGAGCTTAGAGTAGGTGTAATTAGTTTAAAATTGTTGTAATATTTTTCTTATGTTTGTAAATATTTTTTTATTTTTTGTAACTTATTTCTTTTTTGTTTTTTGTACTTTAGTTAGTTTATTTCATAGTAGTTATTTGTAGATATTGTATTTAATTAATGTATTGATAGTGTAGTGTTAGGTTTAATTGTAGGTAATTATAGGTATTTTATTTAATTAATTTAATGATAGTATAGTGTTAGGTTTAATTGTAACTTAGGTTAGGATTTATTTTACAGGTAATTTTGTAATTATTTTAACTAGGTAGCTATTAAATAGTTCTTAACTATTTAATAGCTATTGTACCTGGTTAAAATAATTACAAAGTTGCCTGTAAAATAAATATTAATCCTAAAATAGCTACAATGTAATTATAATTTATATTGTAGCTATATTAGGATTTATTTTACAGGTAAGTATTTAGCTTTAAATAGGAATAATTTATTTAATAAGAGTTAATTTATTTCGTTAGATTAAAATTATATTTAATTTAGGGGGGTGTTAGTGTTAGGGTTAGACTTAGCTTTAGGGGTTATTACATTTATTAGAATAGCAGTGAGCTCCGGTCGGCAGATTAGGGGTTAGTAATTGAAGTTAGGTGTCGTCTATGTTAGGGAGGGCAGATTAGGGGTTAATACTATTTATTATAGGGTTAGTGAGGCGGATTAGGGGTTAATAACTTTATTATAGTAGCGGTGCGGTCCGCTCGGCAGATTAGGGGTTAATAAGTGTAGGCAGGTGGAGGCGACGTTGAGGGGGGCAGATTAGGGGTTAATAAATATAATACAGGGGTCGGCGGTGTTAGGGGCAGCAGATTAGGGGTACATAAGTATAACGTAGGTGGCGGTCGGCAGATAAGGGGTTAAACAATTTAATTGAGTGGCGGCGATGTGGGGGGGCCTCGGTTTAGGGGTACATAGGTAATTTATGGGTGTTAGTGTACTTTAGAGTACAGTAGTTAAGAGCTTTATGAACCGGCGTTAGCTCAGAAAGCTCTTAACTACTGACTTTTTTCTGCGGCTGGAGTTTTGTCATTAGATTTCTAACGCTCACTTCAGACACGACTCTAAATACCGGAGTTAGAAAGATCCCATTGAAAAGATAGGATACGCAAATGACGTAAGGGGATCTGCGGTATGGAAAAGTCGCGGCTGAAAAGTGAGCGTTAGACCCTTTTTTGAGTTACTCCAAATACCGGAGTTAGCCTAAAACCAGCGTTAGGAGCCTCTAACGCTGGTTTTCACGGCTAACGCCAAACTCCAAATCTAGGCCTAAATGCGCTAGAAGTAACTTGTTAGCACGCATCAGGTTAGCGCAATACCTTTTTTCTTTCAACTCATAATACCAGCGCAACCCTATGCATAAAAAAGATAACTTCTTGCTCAATTAGCGCTATAGCGGAAAATACTGCTCCACTTGTAATCTAGCCCTAGGAAAAATACAGGGTACACTGTCCCTTTAAAGTCTGTTTAATGTCCTTTTTCTCTTCTCAATATGAATACTTCTACAGCTTGAAATGGTGGAGTAGACAAATGGCTTATCCTAATACAGTTCTTCACTCTTCATAATTATACCTATTATATTTACATAGCCTAATAATTTTAAAAACAAATGATTAAACTTTATTAAAAACATTAGACGTCATCTAAAACAAATATATATATTATCCAGAGCTAGTATGACAAATTAAAGTTGTATTGTGTGCTTTTTTTTGGGAACACGTTAAGGCTGTAATAAATTACTGGATGTTTTGCCAGCCAAAAGCCAAAGTAATCACAAGTCTTGCTGTAGACATTTTCCATTGAGCACAAGTTCTTTCAGTCTAATAGTGAAATCCTTGTTTTGTGCACAGAGACACAGTCTTAATGGTTGTTGAAATTATTTTGGAAAGCATAATCATTTTTTTTGCAAATTTCCGTTAATCTTTCCATATTTCTCTGGTCCACCTGAAATGCTAGTTTATTCTTATTTTAAAAAGAGTATAACAATTGGTTCATTCTTCAATAAGTAATGTATTTAACATCTAAAAGAAACACTGTTGTATAGCCTGCAGTGTTGGAACCGAATCTTAAGTTTCAATACTAAGCAGCCGTGCTCAAGGGAGTTCTAGACAATTAATTTAAATTTACAATTGAATGCCTTGTCCTGTAGTTATGCTTAGATTTGCAATTGGCTAAAGCTTGATTTTCAAATTACTCATAGATAAACAATGAATTTAAAAGCATCACATACTGCATTGCTCAAAAATATGCTCCAATGCGAAATTCCCAGACCATCAAGTTTTTAAATAAATAATCATAATTTAGAGACATATTTTTCGATTATTATAAAAGGTCAGTCAAAAGGAAATTTCAATGCAAAAATAACATGATCTGATTTATGAGTATATCTTTTTTGCATTGCTGTGGTTAAATGAAAATGGTCAAGCTTAATTGATAATGCCTTACTCAAACAACGCTTGATAGGGTATTGCAGTTTGTTGTATAAAATGTTTAACCAAACAATTTTTAACACACCTGATATTTTATATAGGAAACAGTATTACAAGTTGTCGGTAATATTGAAAGTGTATAGCAAAGAATAACTAACATAGATGCCAACATTTAAAAAAAAAAATCCAGGAACACAGAGTATTGACGACCTACTGTTCAAATTCTCCGCCCACTGAGTTCTGCGATCAAAACACACCTATTTGATAGTAATTGTATAGTTTAGACTTATCCATAGATTATTATACAAAAAACAGCACCAAGCTCTTATACCTACCCCATACTATTGTCAATACCAGTCTCTGGAACACATTCTGGGCATATGGTTATTGTTACAACACAGTATCAAAATTAGGCAGACATGTAATAAGTGAATTCATTCAATAACAATATTTCAGTAGAAGTTAATGATATTTAAATAATACACTATATATATATATATATATATATATATATATATATATATATATATATATATATATATATATATATATAACAGGCAAGAAATCCCCAAAGGCGGGAAGGATTGAGACCGAAGCTACATCCAAAGTCAGTTCAAAACCAGTTTATTGGCAGAGTGCAGGTACAAAAGGTGAAGCCAGAGCAAAAACATCTGACGTGTTTCGCGCATGCGCACATGCGCTTCATCAGAGGTGATGTGTTCAAGGTGTGAATGGACTTATATACAGCAAAGTAGCCAATCCAGGTATCTTTAGGTAAATGGGTCAACAGTTGCACCTGCAGTATGTGATAAGATCAATTGCTGTAAACAAGGCATCCACTCAATCTTTCTCTTATAGATAAATATATATGTGTAAATAATTAAATTCTAACACTTCATATGTGGAAGTCTATAAGTGTGTATAAACATATATTGTGATATATTCAATAACAATTTTTTATATAAGCAATAGAAAAAATACAATTCATAAATACAACAATAACTAATAACTAATAATCTTAAGGATCTAAACATAAATAAATAAGTAGATGATGCTAATAAGTGAGGATGGGACACAAAGTACTAGTTATGAACCTTGGAAGTGATAATAAAAATATAAATGTAGATATAAACTTTGTTTCCAGAATGGTAAATAAATAAAAATTGGATAGCTAATTATAGATCCAATCTTAACCTTGTAGCTATCTCTTATAGGAAAGGAAAAGAAAATAAAAAAAAAAATTTGAAAACATATTCTCTAAGCAAGGAAACACAATAAATATTTTTTATGTATCATGTTATAAAAAAGTATATATTTAAACATTTAAATAATATTATTAACCCTAAGAAATAAATAAATAAAATATGTATATAAGGTTAATAGAAAAGAAAGAAAAGAAAAAGATCTAATTTTGAATGATGGAATTTCACTATAGTAATAAGTAATTTTACTATATCAGTTTTCAAATACATTTTAATTTTTAATTTTAAATTCTTAGTTAGAACAGACTAGGGAACTAATGAGTTATATTTATTTATTTATTCATATTCATTAGATAGGGAACAGTCAAAAACTAGCTTTTGTAGTAACTCACTTTTTTAGCACACTTTTTTTTAACAAATCAATAAAGGGATTATGTAAGAATTAGATAACAGGATAGCATGGGGCCTATTCAACAAATAAATCGACATCCATCCTCTTGTTGATGCCCTCTGGTGCTCTTGTATGTAATTTTACAATCCAAAAGACTTCTTTTTTCCTTAGGCTTTTTTCCCTATCTCCTCCTCTGGGATGTTTTTTAATCAGGTCAATGCCTATGAATGAGAAATATCTAGAACCTATACCATGGAGTCTGAAGTGTTTAGCTACAGGTGTTCTAGGCTCTTTTTCATCCAAAGAACGCAGATGCTCACGGATCCTATCTTTCAGTGGGCGAGTAGTTATGCCCACATATTGGCAGGAGCAAAATAGGCAATTAACCAAGTAAACTACATATTGAGAATTACAATCAATCCTGTCCCTAATCTGAAATGTTTGATTCGTCACATGTGAGGAAAAAGTGTCTGTCACAGTTATGCTTGTACACCCTTTACATGGTACATGGCCACATTTAAAGCATCCTGATTTTAAACTTAGCCAATTGGAGCCTACTGTTACTTTTTCAGTGAATTGCTTACTAGTTATTTCTCTTATGGTTGGGGCTTTTCGTGCTATGCACTTGATTCCAGATGTTAAGATGTCTTTTAAAGCTTCATCACCTTTTAAAATGGTTAGATTATTCTTGACTATACTACAAATCTGATTATATTGTTTACTAAATTGTGTAACAAACAGGAGATTTTGACTAGGCATCACAGCCCTGTTAGATCTCTTGTTCCTCTCCAGATTATTCCTTCCTTGTAGTAAGTCCTGTCTATCTAGAGTTGCTATTTGTTTTTCTGTTTGTAGTAATAGATTTCTTTGATATCCCCTATCTGTCAGTCTATTTGTCAATTCTCTAGCCTGGGAACAATATTCTGTTAGTTCTGTACAGTTTCTCCTAAGGCGCAAGTATTGGGCCTTCGGTATGCCTCTCTTAAGGTGGTCGAGATGGCAAGAATCAGCTCTCAGTATTGTGTTTCTGGCCAGGGGTTTGCGATAAGTACATGTGGAAATTTTATTGTCTGATACCTTTAGGTTCAGGTCCAAAAAGTCAATAGTATAATTATGTGTCTGTGCTGTAAATGTCAAATTATATTCATTTTCGTTCAGATATTCTGTTAATTTATCTACATTATAACTATCCCTAGTCTCCCAGATAACAATAATGTCGTCTATAAAACGACCATAAAGTATGATATTGTTTTTATATGGAAATGAATCTGAGAAGATCATATTAAGTTCTAACCACCCCATATAAATATTGGCAAAGGCTGGGGCAAATTTTGCCCCCATCGCCGTGCCTCGTCTTTGTAGGTAATAAGTACCCTGAAAGATGAAAAAATTATGTTTCAAAAGGAACTCAGTTACCTGAACAATGAATGTTATAAATTCATGACTGTAATCTGAGTATCTATGTAGCATAAAATCAATGGCTTCTAATCCTTTTGAATGGTGGATATTCGAATATAGAGCAGTCACGTCAATAGTAGTCCATACATAGGAATCATTCCACGTAAGATCTGTAATTTGTGTAAGCAAATGTGTACTGTCTTTAATATATCCAGGGAGAGCCACCATGATTGGTTGAAGGATGTGGTCGAGCCAGCCACCCAATCTTTCGCACAAAGACCCATTGCTGGCAACAATGGGTCGTCCAGGGGGATTCTTAAGTCCCTTATGTATTTTGGGTGCAATACGGAAGTATGGGGTGGTCGGCTCTTCCACATATAAATATTCTGTTAATTCTCTAGTCATGAAATTATGTTCTATTGCATGGTCCAACAAATGGCTAAGTTTATTTTTGAAGGAGGTGGTGGGATTGAATGTTAGTTTAGTATATAACATACAATCACTCAATTGATTCTCAACTTCACCTATGTAATCTTTTTTTATTTAAAACCACCACCGCCCCTCCCTTGTCCCAGACCATCAAGTTTTTAAATAAATAATCATAATTTAGAGACATATTTTTCGATTATTATAAAAGGTCAGTCAAAAGGAAATTTCAATGCAAAAATAACATGATCTGATTTATGAGTATATCTTTTTTGCATTACTGTGGTTAAATGAAAATGGTCAAGCTTAATTGATAATGCCTTACTCAAACAACGCTTGATAGGGTATTGCAGTTTGTTGTATAAAATGTTTAACCAAACAATTTTTAACACACCTGATATTTTATATAGGAAACAGTATTACAAGTTGTCGGTAATATTGAAAGTGTATAGCAAAGAATAACTAACATAGATGCCAACATTTAAAAAAAAAAATCCAGGAACACAGAGTATTGACGACCTACTGTTCAAATTCTCCGCCCACTGAGTTCTACGATCAAAACACACCTATTTGATAGTAATTGTATAGTTTAGACTTATCCATAGATTATTATACAAAAAACAGCACCAAGCTCTTATACCTACCCCATACTATTGTCAATACCAGTCTCTGGAACACATTCTGGGCATATGGTTATTGTTACAACACAGTATCAAAATTAGGCAGACATGTAATAAGTGAATTCATTCAATAACAATATTTCAGTAGAAGTTAATGATATTTAAATAATACACTATATATATATATATATATATATATATATATATATATACATATATACACACACACCAAATGTTGGGCACAAGAGGTATGTATGCCATTTTAAAGGTTCCTGGAGAGAACAGTATTGCGCAATCCTGCCAAGTTTGAATTTTAGTATTTGCAGTAATTTTTCTTATGCAGTGACATCACATTAAGACACGTCATAGGAAGAGATATCATATGAAGTAAAATAATATACAAAAACTGACTTTTAATAATGTTAAAGAATAAAATGAATTCCTTTACTTTAGAACCAGTAAACAGAAAACTATCTGCATCACATCATAATTTATTAAAGTGTATAATTTAAACAAATAAGACGTGCAAATATATTTACAAAACTGTTACTATTAACAGTCATTAATTCTTCCCAAAGACCGTACAAATAGAAGAAGCATTCTTGCACTATTGCAGTAATGTTATTATGAAACATAAACCATTTCTTAATCAATTATTATTACCTGTCCAGCTTTTATATATTATCACTTCCCTATATATTACACTATTGCAGGGCTCAGCTGAGTTCTTAAAGACACATAGAACTGGAGCAATGTTTCTTAAGTTATCCTGGAGAGGTACAGGGGAGGAACTAGGCTGCAGTGTGTCAAATTAATATAAACAGGATGAGAGACACAGCAAACACTTAGTGCAACTGATCTCACTGTGTGATTATGCACAGCACCGGAATGGGTGAGCTGCTGGGGGCACATGGGTTATTGTATTATTTAGTCTAACAGCTATTTTCATATTTTTGCACTGTGTGTAGGAAGTGGTACTGTTTAAAACTCAAACTAAAATCAGTAAGCTGCAGATGACACAGAGTGCTAAAATATGAAGATTACTGTCAGACTAGATAATGCAAAGATGCAAACAATAAATTATCTACAGTAGTAGCCAAGTAATCCACTCTCTTTTGCAACAAATCAGCACGGCTCCTTACCTAGTGTGGAGGAGCTGCTTCCGTTTTTTCTTCTGATTTGTAGCAGTATAAAAATTGATCACTCAGAAATAGTGCAGCAAGGACTCATGGTCTAAGACTTTCTCTAAGTGAGCAAGCAGAGTACTTGCGGCACACCCAGCCTCACCAGCAGCTCCTCCACATTAGCTTGTGTCACACATGCACCAGCTCAGCTGCAGCCCTCCAAATCTCCTGGAGGGGACGTTTCCAGGGACAAAAAAATCCAGGGACATACAATAAAATCAAGGGACTGTGCCTGAAAATCAGGGACTGTTTGCAACTATGGGGCATATCTATCAAGCTCCGGATAGATCTTGAGGCCCTGTGTTTCTGGTGAGCCTGCAGGCTCGCCAGAAACACCAGTTATGAAGCAGCGGTTTAAAGACCGCTGCTCCATAACCTGTCCGCCTGCTCTGAGCAGGTGGACAGACATTGCTGCAATTCAACCCGATCGAGTATGATCGGGTTGATTGACACCCCCTGCTGGCGGCCGATTGGCCGTGATTCTGCAGGGAGCGGCATTGCACCAGCAGCTCTTGTGAGCTGCTGGTGCAATGATGAATACAGAGAGTGTATTGCTCTCCGTATTCAGCGAGGTCTGGCGGACCTGAACCGCACTGTCGGATCAGGTCCGCCAGACTTTGATAAATAGAGGCCTATGTCATTACCTGAGCTAAATTTTTGTGCTCAAATTCAACATGAATAATTTTAATGTGGGCCCTGATAGAAATCTATTATCTGAGAAAAATTAGTATTACGCATCAGTAATATCTGACACGGATACTGTAGCACGCACTATAATACCATGTGCAAGTTATATATATCATCAGTAATCCAAGAGCAAAAATGCAAGTGCCAAACATTATAACCATTTCATACTGCTTGTATTTTTGTTTATAATCTTGGCATATGTATTGCAGGTTGTGCGACTGCAGTTTCTGATTGACTCATGTTCTCCTTTCTGTTTAACCCCTTTAGGGGTTAAGTACATAGTTATCTATGGTCAGTAATGCAAAAATTACATACAGCAATGAATTAGAGTTTCTAAGTTTTGCATTAAATGACTAGATATGAGATAGTTGTCTCTAGTTATCAAGACGTCAACCACAAATACGCTGCAATTCCGCAGCATATTTGTGGCGAGGCTGATTCGCCTTAGTTATCAACCCCTACTGCCTGGCAAAAGTAGAATATAGTGACGTAAGCTTCGATCCGCCGGACTCAGTCTGACACAGAACGATGCTTACGTCACTCCAGATGTTTCAAACGCAAGTTCGGCACAATCTGACTACTTTTGGTAGTTATCAAATGACTACCAGGTACGCTCGCCACTATTCCGGGCCAGCGTACCTGGATTTCAATCCGCCGCCCTGGAGGTGGCGGATCCCATAGGAATCAATGGGAGTCTGACCATAGCGAAAGCTCATGTTCGCTGCTGCCCGAAATCCCATTGATTCCTATGGGAGATGTCTGCACCTAACACCCTAACATGTACCCAGAGTCTAAACACCCCTAATCTGCCCCCCCTACACCGCCGCAACTAAATAAAGTTATTACCCCCTAAACCGCCGCTCCCGGACCCCGCTGCAACTATAATACATATATTAACCCCTAAACCGCCGTTCCCAGACCCCGCCGCAATCATAATAAATATGTTAACCCCTAAACCGCCGCTCCTGGACCCCGCCGCAACCTACATAATACCTATTAACCCCTATCCTGCCCCCCCTATACCGCCGCCACCTATAATAAATTTATTAACCCCTATCCTGCCCCCCCTACACCGCCGCCACTATAATAAAATTATTAACCCCTAAACCTAAGTCTAACACTAACGCTAACACCCTACTAACTTAAATATTAATTAAATAAATCTAAATAATAGTACTCTTATTAACTAAATTAATCCTATTTAAAACTAAATACTTACCTATAAAATAAACCCTAATATAGCTACAATATAACTAATAATTACATTGTAACTATTTTAGGATTTATTTTTATTTTACAGGCAACTTTGTATTTATTTTAACTAGGTACAATAGCTATTAAATAGTTAATAACTATTTAACAGCTACCTAGCTAAAATAAATAAAAAATTACCTGTAAAATAAATCCTAACATAAGTTACAATTAAACCTAACAGTACACTATCATTAAATTAATTAAATAAATTAGCTACCAATACCTACAATTAAATACAATTAAATAAACTAAACTAAATTACAAAAAAAAAACCACTAAATTACAGAAAATAAAAAAATATTACAAGAATTTTAAACTAATTACACCTAATCTAAGCCCCCTAATAAAATTAAAAAAAAATAAAAGTCCCTACCCGTCTGTAAACATTTTTTTTCATTTTATGCCAATAAAGCTTGTTAAAAAAAAAAAAAAAAAAAAAAAAAAAAAAGTAATCCGCTCTTTTACCAGCCCTTAAAAGGGCTTTTTGCGGGGCATGCCCCAAAGTATTCAGCTATTTTGCTTGTAAAAAAAAAAATACAACCCCCCCAACATTAAAACCCACCACCCACATACCCCTACTCTAACCCACCCAAACCCCCCTTAAATAAACCTAACACTAACCCACTGAAGATCTTCCTACCTTGAGTCGTCTTCATCCAGCCGGGCCAAAGTCTTCATCTGATGGGGCAGAAGAGGACATCCAGACCGGCAGAAGTCTTCATCCTATCCGGGCAGAAGAGGACATCTGGACCGGCAGACATCTTCATCCAAGCGGCATCTTCTATCATCATCCATCCAACGAGGAGCGGCTCTATCTTCAAGACTTCCGGGGCGGAACATCCTTCTTCACCGACGACTACCCGACGAATGAAGGTTCCTTTAAGTGACGTCATCCAAGATGGCGTCCCTCGAATTCCGATTGGCTGATAGGATTCTATCAGCCAATTGGAATTAAGATAGGAAAAATCTGATTGGCTGATGCAATCAGCCAATCAGATTTTTCCTAACTTAAAGAAGACGACTCAAGGTAGGAAGATCTTCAGGGGGTTAGTGTTAGGTTTATTTAAGGGGGTTTGGGTGGGTTAGAGTAGGGGTATGTGGGTGGTGGGTTTTAATGTTGGGGGGGTTATATTTTTTTTTACAGGCAAAAGAGCTGATTACTTTGGGGCATGCCCCGCAAAAAGCCCTTTTAAGGGCTGGTAAAAGAGCTGATTACTTTTTAATGTAGAATAGGGTAGGGACTTTTATTATTATTTTTTTATTATTTTATTAGGGGGCTTAGATTAGGTGTAATTAGTTTAAAATTCTTGTAATATTTTTTTTATTTTCTGTAATTTAGTGTTTTTTTTTTTTGTAATTTAGTTTAGTTTATTTAATTGTATTTAATTGTAGGTATTGGTAGCTAATTTATTTAATTAATTTAATGATAGTGTAGTGTTAGGTTTAATTGTAACTTAGGTTAGGATTTATTTTACAGGTAATTTTGTAATTATTTTAACTAGGTAGCTATTAAATAGTTAATAACTATTTAATAGCTATTGTACCTAGTTAAAATATATAAAAAGTTGCCTGTAAAATAAAAATAAATCCTAAAATAGCTACAATGTAATTATTAGTTATATTGTAGCTATCTTAGGGTTTATTTTAAAGGTAAGTATTTAGTTTTAAATAGGAATACTTTAGTTAATAAGAGTACTATTATTTAGATTTATTTAATTAATATTTAAGTTAGGGGAGTGTTAGGGTTAGTGTTAGACTTAGGTTTAGGGGTTAATAATTTTATTATAGTGGCGGCGGTGTAGGGGGGGGCAGGATAGGGGTTAATAAATTTATTATAGGTGGCGGCGGTATAGGGGGGGCAGGATAGGGGTTAATAGGTATTATGTAGGTGGCGGCGGGGTCCGGGAGCGGCGGTTTAGGGGTTAACATATTTATTATAGTTGCAGCGGGGTCTGGGAGTGGCGGTTTAGGGGTTAACATATTAATTATAGTTGTGGCGGGGTCCGGGAGTGGCGGTTTAGGGGTTAACATATTTATTATAGTTGCGGCAGGGTCTAGGAGCGGCGGTTTAGGGGTTAATAACTTTATTTCGTTGCGGGGGGCTCCGGGGGTGCCGGTATAGGGGGTAGAACAGTATAGTATAGTGTGAGTGCTTAGTGACAGGGGTATCAATAAAGCTGTAAAAAAGCCGAAGAGCAGCGATATTGATGATTGATAACTATCACAGTCTGCTGCTCATTGCCCCGTACTTGGTGCGCAACTTTTTGACAGATTTATTGATAACTTTGGCGAGCGTATTCAGGTCCACGGCGGCGATGTGAGGAGAGCTTCAGTGAGCGTATTGGGGCCGGCGATGGCAGGTACGTACGGAGTTTCATAACTAGAGGCCATTGACTCAAGGGAGGAAAGCATTATTCTGTCACTATATAAAGCCCTGGTAAGACCTCACCTTGAGTATGGAGTGCAGTTCTGGGGACCGATCGCAAAAAAAGATATTGCAGAACTAGAAAAAGTTCAGAGAAGGGCCACAAAGCTAATAAGGGGATTGGAGAATTTAACCTATGAGGAGAGGCTAGCCAAACTGGGTCTGTTTTCTTTAGAAAAAAGGCGCTTAAGAGGTGACATGATTACTTTCTATAAATATATTCAAGGCCCATATACAGAGATGGCAGAAGCGCTGTTTATTCCAAGAAAATTGTTTGTGACCAGAGGTCACAATTTAAGGTTGGAGGAAAGGAGATTTCATCTCCTGCAACGGAAACGTTTTTTCACTTTAAGAGTAATAAAATTTTGGAACTCATTACCAAAGAAGGTAGTGAATGCCAATACCCTAGATACATTTAAAAATTATTTGGATACATTTCTGTCTATAAACAAAATTCATGCATATGATTGCTAGTATTAAATGGGTCACCTTTTAGTGGGATTATTTAAGCTTAACTGGAGCTTTTTGTATATATTTTAGATTTGTATAGGTTGAACTCGATGGACTTCGGTCTTTTTTTCAACCTCATCTACTATGTTACTATGTTACTATGTTACTATGTATTGACACCCCCTTCTAGCGGCCGATTGCTCGTGAATCTGCAGGGGGCTGTATGCTGTCAGCATTTATCGATGTGCAGCAGACATGATATGCTACATCGTATAATCTCCGCTCGCACATTAATAAATTGACCCCTTGAAGTAAAAGTCAATGCTAGCGTTTTTGAAAATATATCTTTTTTCAATAAATCTAGCTTCCTTTTTTAGGAAGAAGCCAAGCATGATGGAAGCTGTAGTATACTATTTAATTCTCAGTGTTGTGCCACTGCAGTTCTGGACTATATTTCTTGGAAAGGTAGAAAGCATTTGCATGAGGCCCCGCTATTCCTCCATGTATGGTCAGATTCACTACACAGGGTAGGGTGCATTCTACCAGTGTCCTTAACCCCTTTGATGCGTATATTGAGCTATACTCGTCATACACATTGCAGCCTGTAGATACCTGACATGCCCTTTTCGTCATGCAGGATTTCATTGATTAAACACTGTTTTCGGAGATCCCCCGCACTACTACACTAAATGGAGGTGGGGGGTTCTTCAAACCCATTAAAGGGACAGTCTACACCAGAATTTTTATTGTTTTAAAAGATAGATAATCCCTTTATTACCCATTTCCCAGTTTTGCATAACCAACACAGTTATATTAATATACTTTTAACCTCTGTGATTATCTTGTATCTAAGCCTCTGCAAACTGCCCCTTTTTTCAGTTCTTTTGACAGACTTGCAGTCTAGCCAATCAGTGCCTGCTCCCAGATAACTTCTCGTGCACGAGCACAGTGTTATCTATATGAAATACGTGAACTAACACCCTCTAGTGGTGAAAAACTGTTAAAATGCAATCTGAAAGAGGTGGGCTTCAAGGTCTAAGAAATTATCATATGAACCTCCTAGGTTAAGCTTTCAACTAAGAACACCAAGAGAACAAAGCAAAATTGGTGATAAAAGTAAATTGGAAAATTGTTTAAAATTACATGCTCTGTCTGAATCATGAAAGTTTATTTTGGCCTAGACTGTCCCTTTAATCTCAGTTCGCTTATAAGCTACAAACCTACAAATTCCATAATTTAAAAGAGAATTGTCTGCTCTTTCAAATTGATGTAGTCTTGGACCCGTAATAGAAAGCAAATCTTTTTAAAATAAAGTAATAAACACATAGGGTTTTGATTGTGGATTTCACATTATATGCACAATAAAGATATCTGGTATGTAGAGACCCCCTAATAAAGTTTATTTTCTGGTAAAGAAGTCCCTCTCAAAAAAAATATATGAATTTTGTCTGTATAATCAGGTGATCATCTTGCAAGAAAAAATTGCTTCTATTTCACTAATGCACAAAGGGGCATCTCTAATCTTTATTATAACCCCCAAAAGCCCAAATGGGCCCCAATTTCACATGTGGCTGCCCTTGATGACAGTTTAGTAAGGTGAAAAGCAACCTTTAACCCAGCATCTGTATCAAACTAGAGTTTTTTTACTGCTCTTGCATCCTTTACCTTCTTGGGCTGTTTTCCGTCTTCAGCGTATCGTGGCTACGTGTCTCGCTGTCCAGAGCACTCTGTTTTAGATAAAAGTTCCACTGCTCACATATGTAGTGTATAGCGTATATTGCATCTACGCGTTTCAGCCAACAGTGGCCTTTATCAAGATGCTTTACTTTTTAATCTTTGCCTTTTTAAAGTCGCCCCATCCAAACATCTTCCAATCATCTATTAGCAGATTTCTGCTTATAATGATTGTCTGTCTGCTACTTCAGGACTCTGCAAAAATCAGAACTCAAAGATTGTCAACATTACCTGAAGAAGTTGAAGGACCGTTTTTCTTTCTCATACCATGAGACAACTGCTGATGCAAGGACCTGTCTAGGATTGTCAGGTGCCTGAAATTGAACCAAGCAGTCTGGTATTATAGCTTTCAGTGCTGCACCTCTCACTTTTCTGACTGGCATGCTCATTGGTTTCCTCCTCTCATACCCCCCATAGTAAAATAGTAAAATGCACACCATGTACAGGGAAGGCAGCATTCATCAGTCGTATGTCAAGATATTGGGGTCTTATCTGAGTTCTTATAAGGATGTGTAGCTGACAGAGGGTCATGGTCAAAGGTGATTTGAGAGCTCTTAAGGCTTTAGGTCTTTTCTTAAAGGGACAGCCTACACCATAATTTGTATTGTTTAAATAGATAGAGAATCCCTTTATTACCCATTTCCCAGTTTTGCATAACCAATAATATATATACTTTTTACCTCTGTGATTACCTTGTATCTAAGCCTCTGCAGATTTCCCCCTTATTTCAGTTCTTTTGACGTACTTGCATTTTAGCCAATCATTGCTCACTACTACATAACTTCCCGGGCATGAGCACAATGTTATTTATATGGCACAAATGAACAAACACCCTATAGTTGTGAAAAACTGTCAAAATACATTCAGATAAAAGGTGGCCTTTAAGGCCTAAGAAATTAGCATATGAGCCTACCTAGGTATAGATTTCAACTAAGAATACTAAGGCCTAGATTTGGAGTTTTGTCGGTAAGGACCCGCGTAGCTAACGCCGGCTTTTTTCTGGCCGCACCATAAAAATAACTCTGGTATTGAGAGTCCACATAAAGGCTGCGTTAGGCTCCAAAAAAGGAGCGTAGAGCATTTTTAACGCAGCTTCAACTCTCAATACCAGAGTTGCTTACGCAAGCGGCCAGCCTCAAAAACGTGCTTGTGCACGATTCCCCCATAGAAAACAATGAGGCTGTTTGAGCTGAAAAAAAACCTAACACCTGCAAAAAAGCCGCGTTCAGCTCTTAACGCAGCCCCATTGTTTGCTATGCGGAAACACCTCCTAAGTCTGCACATAACACCCTAACATGTACCCTGAGTCTAAACACCCCTAACCTTACACTTATTAACCCCTAATCTGCCGTCCCTGCTATCGCTGACACCTGCATTTTATTTTTAACCCCTAATCTGCCGCTCCGTAAACCGCCGCTACTTACATTATCCTTATGTACCCCTAATCTGCTGCCCCTAACACCGCCGACCCCTAAATTATATTTATTAACCCCTAATCTGCCCCCCACAATGTCGCCTCCACCTGCCTACACTTATTAACCCCTAATCTGCCGACCGGACCGCACCGCTATTATTATAAAGTTATTAACCCCTAATCCGCCTCACTAACCCTATAATAAATAGTATTAACCCCTAATCTGCCCTCCATAACATCGCCGAACCTAACTTCAAACATTAACCCCTAATCTGCCGACCGGAGCTCACCGCTATTCAAATAAATGTATTAACCCCTAAAGCTAAGTCTAACCCTAACACTAACACCCCCCTAAGTTAAATATAATTTTATTCTAACGAAATAAATTAACTCTTATTAAATAAATTATTCCTATTTAAAGCTAAATACTTACCTGTAAAATAAATCCTAATATAGCTACAATATAAATTATAATTACATTGTAGCTATTTTAGGATTAATATTTATTTTACAGGCAACTTTGTAATTATTTTAACCAGGTACAATAGCTATTAAATAGTTAAGAACTATTTAATAGTTACCTAGTTAAAATAATTACAAAATTACATGTAAAATAAATCCTAACCTAAGTTACAATTAAACCTAACACTATACTATCATTAAATTAAATAAAATACCTACAATTACCTACAATTAAACCTAACACTACACTATCAATACATTAATTAAATACAATACCTACAAATAAATACATTTAAATAAACTAACTAAAGTACAAAAAATAAAAAAGAACTAAGTTACAAAAAATAAAAAAATATTTACAAACATAAGAAAAATATTACAACAATTTTAAACTAATTACACCTACTCTAAGCCCCCTAATAAAATAACAAAGCCCCCCAAAATAAAAAAATGCCCTACCCTATTCTAAATTACTAAAGTTCAAAGCTCTTTTACCTTACCAGCCCTGAACAGGGCCCTTTGCGGGGCATGCCCCAAGAAGTTCAGCTCTTTTGCCTGTAAAAAAAAACATACAATACCCCCCAGCCAACATTACAACCCACCACCCACATACCCCTAATCTAACCCAAACCCCCCTTAAATAAACCTAACACTAAGCCCCTGAAGATCTTCCTACCTTGTCTTCATCCTGCCAGGTTCACCGATCGGTCCAGAAGAGCTCCTCCGATGTCCTGATCCAAGACCAAGCAGGGGGCTGAAGAGGTCCATGATCCGGCTGAAGTCATCATCCAAGCGGGAGCTGAAGAGGTCCATGATCCGGCTGAAGTCTTCATCCAAGCGGGGCAGAAGAGGTCTTCCATCCGATTGAAGTCTTCATCCAAGCAGGATCTTCTATGGTCATCCATCCGGAGCGGAGCGGCAGGATCCTGAAGACCTCCGACACGGAACATCCATCCTGGCCGATGACTGAACGATGAATGATGGTTCCTTTAAATTACGTCATCCAAGATGGCGTCCCTCGAATTCCAATTGGCTGATAGGATTCTATCAGCCAATCAGAATTAAGGTAGGAATATTCTGATTGGCTGATGGAATCAGCCAATCAGAATCAAGTTCAATCCGATTGGCTGATTGGATCAGCCAATCGAATTGAACTTGATTCTGATTGGCTGATTCCATCAGCCAATCAGAATATTCCTACCTTAATTCCGATTGGCTGATAGAATCCTATCAGCCAATCGGAATTTGAGGGACGCCATCTTGGATGACGTCATTTAAAGGAACCGTCATTCGTCGTTCAGTCGTCGGCCAGGATGGATGTTCCGCGTCGGAGGTCTTCAGGATCCTGCCGCTCCGCTCCGGATGGATGACCATAGAAGATCCCGCTTGGATGAAGACTTCAATCGGATGGAAGACCTCTTCTGCCCCGCTTGGATGAAGACTTCAGCCGGATCATGGACCTCTTCAGCTCCCGCTTGGATGATGACTTCAGCCGGATCATGGACCTCTTCAGCCCCCCCGCTTGGGCTTGGATCAGGACATCGGAGGAGCTCTTCTGGACCGATCGGTGAACCTGGCAGGGTGAAGACAAGGTAGGAAGATCTTCAGGGGCTTAGTGTTAGGTTTATTTAAGGGGGAGTTGGGTTAGATTAGGGGTATGTGGGTGGTGGGTTGTAATGTTGGGTGGGGGGTATTGTATGTTTTTTGTTACAGGCAAAAGAGCTGAACTTCTTGGGGCATGCCCCGCAAAGGGCCCTGTTCAGGGCTGGTAAGGTAAAAGAGCTTTGAACTTTAGTAATTTAGAATAGGGTAGGGCATTTTTTTATTCTGGGGGGCTTTGTTATTTTATTAGGGGGCTTAGAGTAGGTGTAATTAGTTTAAAATTGTTGTAATATTTTTCTTATGTTTGTAAATATTTTTTTATTTTTTGTAACTTAGTTCTTTTTTATTTTTTGTACTTTAGTTAGTTTATTTAAATGTATTTATTTGTAGGTATTGTATTTAATTAATGTATTGATAGTGTAGTGTTAGGTTTAATTGTAGGTATTTTATTTAATTAATTTAATGATAGTATAGTGTTAGGTTTAATTGTAACTTAGGTTAGGATTTATTTTACAGGTAATTTTGTAATTATTTTAACTAGGTAACTATTAAATAGTTCTTAACTATTTAATAGCTATTGTACCTGGTTAAAATAATTACAAAGTTGCCTGTAAAATAAATATTAATCCTAAAATAGCTACAATGTAATTATAATTTATATTGTAGCTATATTAGGATTTATTTTACAGGTAAGTATTTAGCTTTAAATAGGAATAATTTATTTAATAAGAGTTAATTTATTTCGTTAGAATAAAATTATATTTAAGTTAGGAGGGTGTTAGTGTTAGGGTTAGACTTGGCTTTAGGGGTTAATACATTTATTAGAATAGCGGTGAGCTCCGGTCGGCAGATTAGGGGTTAATAATTGAAGTTAGGTGTCGGCGATGTTAGGGAGGGCAGATTAGGGGTTAATACTATTTATTATAGGGTTAGTGAGGCGGATTAGGGGTTAATAACTTTATTATAGTAGCGGTGCGGTTCGCTCGGCAGATTAGGGGTTAATAAGTGTAGGCAGGTGGAGGAGACGTTGAGGGGGGCAGATTAGGGGTTAATATATATAATATAGGGGTCGGCGGTGTTAGGGGCAGCAGATTAGGGGTACATAAGTATAACGTAGGTGGCGGCGCTTTGCGGTCGGCAGATTAGGGGTTAATTATTGTAGGTAGCTGGCTGCGACGTTGTGGGGGGCAGGTTAGGGGTTAATAAATATAATATAGGGATCGGCGGTGTTAGGGGCAGCAGATTAGGGGTACATAAGTATAACGTAGGTGGCGGCACTTTGCGGTCGGCAGATTAGGGGTTAATTATTGTAGGTAGCTGGCTGCGACGTTGTGGGGGGCAGGTTAGGGGTTAATAAATATAATATAGGGATCGGCGGTGTTAGGGGCAGCAGATTAGGGGTACCTAAGTATAACGTAGGTGGCGGTCGGCAGATTAGGGGTTAAAAAAATGTAATTGAGTGGCGGCGATGTGGGGGGACCTCGGTTTAGGGGTACATAGGTAGTTTATGGGTGTTAGTGTACTTTAGAGTACAGTAGTTAAGAGCTTTATGAACCGGCGTTAGCCCAGAAAGCTCTTAACTACTGACTTTTTTCCTGCGGCTGGAGTTTTGTCGTTAGATGTCTAACGCTCACTTCAGACACGACTCTAAATACCGGAGTTAGAAAAATCCCATTGAAAAGATAGGATACGCAATTGACGTAAGGGGATCTGCGGTATGGAAAAGTCGCGGCTGAAAAGTGAGCGTTAGACCCTATTTTGAGTGACTCCAAATACCGGAGGTAGCCTAAAACCAGCGTTAGGAGCCTCTAACGCCGGTTTTCACGGCTAACGCCAAACTCCAAATCTAGGCCTAAGAGAACAAAGCAAAATTGATGATAAAAGTAAATTGGAAAGTTGTTTAAAATGGCATGCCCTATCTCAATATAGTAAACCTTTATTTTTGGCTAGACTGTCCTTTTAAGTCAGATGTAGGTGTGGGTCTGACAAAGGGGCTTCAGGATATATTGGGTCTCATCCGAAGTCTGATGTGAGTATGGAATTTAAATACAAACTGCAGGGCAGATGGAATCTGATTTGTGGTGTATTATTTTATTGGACTTCTAGAGGAGCTGCAAGGAGAAGTGTGTCAGATTTAAAGGGATAGGAAAGTCAAAATTAAACTTGCAGATTTCAGATGTAATTTTAAAACACTTTTAAATTCTCTTATATTTTCGAATGTGCTTTGTTCTCTTGGTTGCCCTTGTTGAAAAAGAATACGCACATATCCTGCACTAGTGGGAGCTAGCTGCTGATTGGTGCCTGCACACATTTGTTTCTAGTGATTGGCTAACTAGATGTGTTCAGCTTACTGCCAGTAGTAGAATGCTGTTCCTTCAGCAAAGGATAACAAAATAATGAAGCAAATTTGATAATAGAAGTAAATTGAAAAGCTGTTTAAAACGGTATGTTTATCCAAAAGTAAATGTTAAGGTTTCCTGTCCCTTTAAGGTTTATTGTGGATGTGAAGCATATATGAAGATTATCTTGGCAAGTAAATAAAATTATATTAAAATAAGTGGCAGAATATTATAAGGGATAGGAAAGTCAAAATCATACTTGCATGGTTCAAATAGTGCATGTAATTTTAAGACACTTTTACATTCACTTCTATTTTTTAAATGTGCTTCATTCTCTTGGCATCCCTTGTTTAAAAACAATACACACATATCATGCACTAGTGGGAGCTAGCTGCTGATTGGTGCCTGCAGACAGTTGTCTCTTGTGATTGGCTAACTAGATGTGTTCAGATAGCTGCTAGTAGTGCAATGATGTTCCTTCCGCAAAGGATAACAAGATAATGAAGCAAATTTGATAATAGAATTAAATTGGAAAGTTGTTTAAAATGGTAAGTTCTATCCAAATCATGAAAGAAAAATTTAGGGGTTTCTATCCCTTTGATATAGTTATTTATATTAATAGCAAATAATTAGTGAAGAAGCTTATATAAGTTAAACAATTAAAATATATGAAATTTGGAAAAAGTAAGTATAATCATATAGGAATCAACAGTGGTGACTTGTTAAGTTTTATGTTGGTGGGATGTAATATTCTTCACCTTTACTTATGCTGGAGAACCTACAGGGAGTGCAGAATTATTAGGCAAATGAGTATTTTGACCACATGATCCTCTTTATGCATGTTGTCTTACTCCAAGCTGTATAGGCTCGAAAGCCTACTACCAATTAAGCATATTAGGTGATGTGAATCTCTGTAATGAGAAGGGGTGTGGTCTAATGACATCAACACCCTATATCAGGTGTGCATAATTATTAGGCAACTTCCTTTCCTTTGGCAAAATGGGTCAAAAGAAGGACTTGAGAGGCTCAGAAAAGTCAAAAATAGTGAGATATCTTGCAGAGGGATGCAGCACTCTTAAAATTGCAAAGCTTCTGAAGCGTGATCATCGAACAATCAAGCGTTTCATTCAAAATAGTCAACAGGGTCACAAGAAGCGTGTGGAAAAACCAAGGCGCAAAATAACTGCCCATGAACTGAGAAAAGTCAAGCGTGCAGCTGCCAAGATGCCACTTGCCACCAGTTTGGCCATATTTCAGAGCTGCAACATCACTGGAGTGCCCAAAAGCACAAGGTGTGCAATACTCAGAGACATGGCCAAGGTAAGAAAGGCTGAAAGACGACCACCACTGAACAAGACACACAAGCTGAAACGTCAAGACTGGGCCAAGAAATATCTCAAGAATGATTTTTCTAAGGTTTTATGGACTGATGAAATGAGAGTGAGTCTTGATGGGCCAGATGGATGGGCCCGTGGTTGGATTGGTAAAGGGCAGAGAGCTCCAGTCCGACTCAGACGCCAGCAAGGTGGAGGTGGAGTACTGGTTTGGGCTGGTATCATCAAAGATGAGCTTGTGGGGCCTTTTCGGGTTGAGGATGGAGTCAAGCTCAACTCCCAGTCCTACTGCCAGTTTCTGGAAGACACCTTCTTCAAGCAGTGGTACAGGAAGAAGTCTGCATCCTTCAAGAAAAACATGATTTTCATGCAGGACAATGCTCCATCACATGCGTCCAAGTACTCCACAGCGTGGCTGCCAAGAAAGGGTATAAAAAAAGAAAATCTAATGACATGGCCTCCTTGTTCACCTGATCTGAACCCCATTGAGAACCTGTGGTCCATCATCAAATGTGAGATTTACAAGGAGGGAAAACAGTACACCTCTCTGAACAGTGTCTGGGAGGCTGTGGTTGCTGCTGCACGCAATGTTGATGGTGAACAGATCAAAACACTGACAGAATCCATGGATGGCAGGCTTTTGAGTGTCCTTGCAAAGAAAGGTGGCTATATTGGTCACTGATTTGTTTTTGTTTTGTTTTTGAATGTCAGAAATGTATATTTGTGAATGTTGAGATGTTATATTGGTTTCACTGGTAAAAATAAATAATTGAAATGGGTATATATTTGTTTTTTGTTAAGTTGCCTAATAATTATGCACAGTAATAGTCACCTGCACACACAGATATCCCCCTAAAATAGCTAAAACTAAAAACAAACTTAAAACTACTTCCAAAAATATTCAGCTTTGATATTAATGAGTTTTTTGGGTTCATTGAGAACATGGTTGTTGTTCAATAATAAAAATAATACTCAAACATACAACTTGCCTAATAATTCTGCACTCCCTGTATTTAAAGCCATATAAGCAATGTGATACTCCAATGCCACAAATTATATAATGGTCAAGATTTAAAAAAAAAAAAAAACTCTCTGTACGTCACAACTCAAAATGTAAGCAATTCAAAGGGTGGGCCATGGTCACATTTGCAAGTTGCAACTATAATCAAAATTCATCTCTCGCGACAGAGAATGATTTCCACTGTAAATGACACCGGCATTCCAAATAAGTAGAAAAAAATACCTCTATAAAACAGCCCAATTTAACATAAAAGAAAACTGGAAAACAGTTAAAGAACATTTTATACAAAAAGAAAAATTAGATAACCTTGAGAGCTTTTAGATAGCAAGACATGGCCAAGAGAGAAATACTTCTCAAAGGCAATAAAGTATTTATGAATTCCACATGCTGGGTCTAAGTGTAGATGAAAAATCCCAACCACAACAAAGCACCCATAACCAGCCCGTTGACCACCCCACAACACCCATAGCCAGCCTGTTGACCACCTCAAAACACCCACAGCCAGCCAATTGACCACCCCAAAACACCCACAGCCAGCCCGTTGATCACCACAAAACACCCATGACCAAGCACGTTGATTATCCCAAAACACCCACGGCCAGCCCATTGATTACCTCAAACTACCCACGGCCAGCCTATTGATCACCCCAAAACACCCACGGCCAGCCCATTGATCACATAACAGAGATATTTGAGATACCTTTCATTCTATTCAGTGAGACTATTTACCATAACAAAATACACATGCAAATATTTATATAAACTGTTTTTATAGGGTTTTTCCAAATTGTTACAGCATACAATTTTTAACAACTTTCTAATTTACTTCTGTTATCAAATTTTCTTTATTCTCCTGGTATGTCTTGTTGAAGGAGCAACAATGCAGTACTGAGAGCTAGCCGAACACATCTGATGAGCCAATCACAAGAGGAATATATGGGCAACCACCAATGAGCAACTACCTCCCAGTAGCGCATTGCTGCTCCTGAGTCTACTTAGGTATGCTTTTCAACAAAGGATATCAGAAGAATGAAGCAAATTTGATAACAGAAGTAAACTGGAAAAAAAAATTCATTGCAGTTTACTTCATTTGAGTTTACTGTTTTTATAAAGGGCCATTAAGTACAGTACAGGGAGTGCAGAATTATTAGGCAAGTTGTATTTTTGAGGATTAATTTTATTATTGAACAACAACCATGTTCTCAATGAACCCAAAAAACTCATTAATATCAAAGCTGAATAGTTTTGGAAGTAGTTTTTAGTTTGTTTTTAGTTATAGCTATTTTAGGGGGATATCTGTGTGTGCAGGTGACTATTACTGTGCATAATTATTAGGCAACTTAACAAAAAACAAATATATACCCATTTCAATTATTTCTTTTTACCAGTGAAACCAATATAACATCTCAACATTCACAAATATAAATTTCTGACATTCAAAAACAAAACAAAAACAAATCAGTGACCAATATAGCCACCTTTCTTTGCAAGGACACTCAAAAGCCTGCCATTCATGGATTCTGTCAGTGTTTTGATCTGTTCACCATCAACATTGCGTGCAGCAGCAACCACAGCCTCCCAGACACTGTTCAGAGAGGTGTACTGTTTTCTCTCCTTGTAAATCTCACATTTGATGATGGACCACAGGTTCTCAATGGGGTTCAGATCAGGTGAACAAGGAGGCCATGTCATTAGATTTTCATCTTTTATACCCTTTCTTGGCAGCCACGCTGTGGAGTACTTGGACGCATGTGATGGAGCATTGTCCTGCATGAAAATCATGTTTTTCTTGAAGGATGCAGACTTCTTCCTGTACCACTGCTTGAAGAAGGTGTCTTCCAGAAACTGGCAGTAGGACTGGGAGTTGAGCTTGACTCCATCCTCAACCCGAAAAGGCCCCACAAGCTCATCTTTGATGATACCAGCCCAAACCAGTACTCCACCTCCACCTTGCTGGCGTCTGAGTCGGACTGGAGCTCTCTGCCCTTTACCAATCCAGCCACGGGCCCATCCATCTGGCCCATCAAGACTCACTCTCATTTCATCAGTCCATAAAACCTTAGAAAAATCAGTCTTGAGATATTTCTTGGCCCAGTCTTGACATTTCAGCTTGTGTGTCTTGTTCAGTGGTGGTCGTCTTTCAGCCTTTCTTACCTTGGCCATGTCTCTGAGTATTGCACACCTTGTGCTTTTGGGCACTCCAGTGATGTTGCAGCTCTGAAATATGGCCAAACTGGTGGCAAGTGGCATCTTGGCAGCTGCACGCTTGACTTTTCTCAGTTCATGGGCAGTTATTTTGCGCCTTGGTTTTTCCACACGCTTCTTGCGACCCTGTTGACTATTTTGAATGAAACGCTTGATTGTTTGATGATCATGCTTCAGAAGCTTTGCAATTTTAAGAGTGCTGCATCCCTCTGCAAGATATCTCACTATTTTTTACTTTTCTGAGCCTGTCAAGTCCTTCTTTTGACCCATTTTGCCAAAGGAAAGGAAGTTGCCTAATAATTATGCACACCTGATATAGGGTGTTGATGTCATTAGACCACACCCCTTCTCATTACAGAGATGCACATCACCTAATATGCTTAATTGGTAGTAGGCTTTCGAGCCTATACAGCTTGGAGTAAGACAACATGCATAAAGAGGATGATGTGGTCAAAATACTCATTTGCCTAATAATTCTGCACTCCCTGTATAATTGGAAAATCTCTTACAATTGTATGCTCTATCTGAATCATGAAAGTTTAAAACGGTTCCAAAATAGAGTGTGTATATTTAGTAATCCATTTGAGCTGCAGCATTATGAGTATACTGAGCATGTAAGATGGGATATTTATATGCACAATAATTTAAAAGTGCTTATTATGCATTTCCCTTGTTTAGAGGAGCCAATGTGGGCTTTAGTCTGCAGACAACAAGGCTAGCACCTGTGGTAAATTTAGTATAAAGTGAATTATTTTACATTTGTCATTAGTTAAGGCCAATTAGAGACAGATATGTAGCAGAGCTAGTCATGAGAAGTCAGCAGGGTGCATTTCAAGGTTTTAGAGAAAGTAATTTCTGTATTTTTAGAGCTAAATTACATGAAAGGGGGCTAAACAAATAATGAAAAAATAATGCAAACTTTATTAATTATGTATAAATAAACATTTTCTATAAATATCTCAAAGTGTTTACTCTAATACTTTTACCATTACTAGTAATTGTATAAGAAGCACTGATGCTATATAGAAATCTTATTCACTAATAATTGTACCATTTTAGGGCTAGATTAAAAGTGAGAAGTTTCGGCACTTATACTGCGCTCTCACCTCACTACATGTCCCCTTGACCCTAAACCCTCACAGCTACACCCCTCCCTCTCTGCTACCCTTACCCCTATACTCACACACATTTTCAACCTCTCCCTCAGCACCGGTATATTTCCCTCTGAAACATGCACTTGTCTCCTACCTCCCCATCCAACTATTGCCCTATTTCCCTCCTCTCTCTTGCCTCAAAGCTTCTTGAAAAACTAGTATATGCACGCCTATCCCACTTCCTTACATTAAACTCCTTCCTTGACCCACTGCAATCTGGATTTCATCCTCATCACTCCACAGAGACAACAATTGTTAAGGTTACCAACGACCTACTTGAAAATCAAAAGGCCACTTCTCTCTGCTTATCCTCCTTGATCTGTCCTCAGCATTTGACACTGTTGACCACCCTCTTTTGCTCCAAACCCTCCAATCCTTCGGCATCTGTGACACAGCCCTTTCTTGGCTCTCTTCCTACCTGTCAAACCGTACCTTTAGTGTAGCCTTCTCTGGGGCCTCCTCTGCCCCGTCACCACTTTCTGTTGGAGTACCGCAAGGCTCTGTCCTCAGTCCCCTTCTCTTCTCAATCTACATGTCATCACTAGGTTCCGTTCCTTATGTTCCCCCCTTCTTCCAAAATCTCCACCCCCAATCTCTCTATAACTGTCAACAACTCAATCATTACCCCTACCACACATGCCCGATTTCTCAGGGTCACATTTGACTCAGATCTTTCTTTCACTCCTCACATTCAGTCCTTGGCTAAAGCCTGCCGCTTCCACCTCAAAAACATGTCTAAAATTAGACACTTCCTTATACAAGACACAACTAAGATTTTAATCCAATCTCTCATCCTTTTCCGCCTTGATTACTGCAACTCTGTCCTCTCTGGTCTCCCCACTTGCCACCTAGCTCCTTGACAATAGATAATGAATGCCTCTGCCAGGCTCATCTTCCTTACACTTTCCTTCACTGGCTTTATCTTGCCTCTAGGATCAAACACAAAATTCTCACTCTGACATACAAATCCCTCAACTGCACTGCTCCCCCCTATATCTCTGACCTTGTCTCCAGATACTCTCCCTCCCATCCCCTTCGCTCTGCTCATGACCTCCTACTCTCCTCCTCTCTTGTTACCTCATCACACTCCCGTTTACAGGACTTCTCCAGACTGGCTCCCATCTTGTGGAACTCTCTGCCTTGCTCCACAAGACTCTTCCCTAGTTTTGAAAGCTTCAAAAACTTCAAAAGCTTCAAGAGCTCCCTAAAGACTCTACTGTTCAGGGATGCATACAACCTATGCTAACCTTTCTTTATACCAGTTCCTCTCCTCCATTGCTATCCCTTGAACCCCCTTAGCATGTAAACCTAAGAGTCCAGCTGTTTGTTGATCACCTTCTTAAGGGCTGATTACAACAGTGCAACTCTTGGCAGGGCCCTCTACCTATTTGATCCTTATATATATATATATATATATATATATATATATATATCACTGTGGAATCTGTTGGCGCTCTACAAATAACCAATAATAATAAGTGAGGCGCAGATGTTTTTGCGCAAGCGATATTGCATTTTCACAAGCAGTTTTTATTGAACTGATATTACAAGTTGAGCAAAATCGCTATCTCAGAGTTGTGGTTGACTGTTTTCCAAAACTAAAAAGTTGCACAAAACACTTCAAAAATACATTACAAAGTACAGTTACACTCATATTAATACCATCTAATAAAAAATATTACAAAAAAAATGTATAAAAAGTTATAAGGGCTCAAAGATATGAGCAAGCAAAGGGCTTTAACATTGGGATACATTCATATACCTAAATAAAAAGAAAGAAGCGCTCAACCTGGCAACGAACAATAGCATAATAGCTTGTTCTATGGCTAGTTACCACCCAAGAAGCAGCCTCTTTTTGCTCAACATGTGCCTTTTACAGAGAAGAACTTTCCTGAAGCATATCAGTCTGATCCTGACTTCACAGTACAGCCAAGCCCCAAAATACAAGGCAATCCCTCTCTAAACAAAAGAAGTAGCAAAACCCCAGACGTACGTTTCGGTCTATTGTGGGCCTTGTCAGTGAGGTGCAGCCAGATCACTCTAGGCACACTGAGCAATGGGTCCACGTCTGGATTCCTGCAACACACTTAGGGAGACTTCCCTAAGTGTCATAATTTGCATAAATAAAAAGAGAGAAGAGCTCAACCTGGGAATGAACAATATCATAATAGCTTGTCCTATGGCTAGTTACCACCCACGAAGCAGTCTTTCTTTTTGCTCAACATGTGCTTTTCACAGAGAACTTTCCTGAAGCATATCAGTCTGATCCTGACTTCACAGTACAGTACAGCCCCGAAATAGCAGGTAATCCCTCTCTGAACAAGAGCAACAGCAAAACCCCAGACATACGTTTCGGCCTATTGTGGGCCTCATCAGTGAGGTGCAGCCATATCCCTCTAGGCACACTGAGCAACGGGTCCATGTCTGGATTCCCACATAACACATAATTTGCATAAATAAAAAGAGAGAAACGCTCAACCTGGGAACGAACAATAGCATAATAGCTTGTTCTATGGCTAGTTACCACCCAAGAACACAGAGAAGAACTTTCCTGAAGCATATCAGTCTGATCCTGACTTTACAGTACAGTCCAACCCCGAAATACCATTGTTCGTTCTCAGGTTGAGCACATCTCTTTTTATTTATGCAAATTACAACACTTAGGGAAGTCTTCCTAAGTGTGATGCAGGAATCCAGATGTGGACCCGTTGCTCAGTGTGCCTAGACGGATATGGCTGCACCTCACTGACGAGACCCACAATAGGTCGAAACGTACGTCTGGGGTTTTGCTGTATCTCTCGTTCAGAGAGGGATTGCCTGGTATTTGGGGGCTGGACTGTACTGTGAAGTCAAGATCAGACTGATATGCTTCAGGAAAGTTCTTCTCTGTGAAAAGCACATGTTGAGCAAAAAGAGGCTGCTTCTTTGGTGGTAACTAGCCATAGAGCAAGCTATTATGCAATTGTTCGTTCTCAGGTTAAGCGCATCTCTTTTTATTTATGCAAATTATGACACTTAGGGAAGTCTCCCTAAGAATGATTCGGGAATCCAGACGTGGACCCGTTGCTCAGTGTGCCTAGATGGATATGACTGCACCTCACTGATGAGGCCCACAATAGGATGAAATGTACGTCTGGGGTTTTGCTGTTTCTCTTGTTCAGAGAGGGACTGCCTGGTATTTTGTGGGCTGGACTGTACTGTGAATTTTGGATCAGACTGATATGCTTCAGGAAAGTTCTGCTCTGTGAAAGGCACATGTTGAGCAAAAAGAGGCTGCTTCTTCGATGGTAACTAGCCATAGAGCAAGCTATTATGCTATTGTTTGTTCTTGTCACGCTGCGCCGTTGCTAGGGGTGCGGCATCCTCTCCATGCTCGTTGCCTAGGGCTGTGTCGGCTCAGTTTGCGTGCGGCGCTGACGTCATCTCCGTACGCTACTGATGCAGGCCGGTCTCTTGGTGCCTTTCCAAAGGTATGTAAACGAGCAACAAACGACCTGTCACTGCCCAAGTATGGGTGCTACTTCTTGTGCTCCTGGGAGTGACAGATTGTTTGCTGGATTATACCTTGTTGCCGAATCCCTGCTTGTCTCACTACGCTAACTGGTTAACCCCTAATCTGCTGGACTGATACTTGTTACTAAACCCTGCCTGTCTTACTACGCTAATTGGTTAACCCCTAATCTGCTGGACTGATACTTGTTACTGAACCCTGCCTGTCTTACTACGCTAATTGGTTAACCCCTAATCTGCTGGACTGATGCTTGTTACTGAACCCTGCCTGTCTTACTATGCTAATTGGTTAACCCCTAATCTGCTGGACTGATACTTGTCACTGAACCCTGCCTGTCTTATTACACTAATTGGTTAACCCCTAATCTGCTGGACTAATACTTGTCACTGAACCCTGCCTGTCTTACTACGCTAATTGGTTAACCCCTAATCTGCTGGACTGATACTTGTCACTGAACCCTGCCTGTCTTACTATGCTAATTGGTTAACCCCTAATCTACTGGACTGATACTTGTTACTGAACCCTGCCTGTCTTACTACGCTAACTGGTTAACCCCTAATCTGTTGGACTGATACCTTGTCACTGAACCCTGCCTGTCTTACTACGCTACTTGGTTAACCCCTAATCTGCTGGACTGATACTTGTCACTGAACCCTGCCTGTCTTACTATGCTAATTGGTTAACCCCTAATCTGCTGGACTGATACTTGTTACTGAACCTTGCCTGTCTTACTACGCTACCTGGTTAACTCCTGAGCTACTGGTCTGATACATTGTTGCTTCCCCGTCTCACTACGTCTCCTGTTTAACCCCTAATCTGCTGGACTGATACTTGTTACTGAACCTTGCCTGTCTTACTACGCTACCTGGTTAACTCCTGAGCTACTGGTCTGATACATTGTTGCTTCCCCGTCTCACTACGTCTCCTGTTTAACCCCTGAATTGCTGGACTGCTTTTCTGTTGCCATATCTTGTCTGCCTAATTTGCCTTGTGCTATCCTGCATGTGGTGAGTGCTGCTCTGCTCTGGGATATTCCCTATCTTTCCGACTTGACGACGGGATAACAAGACTACTGGCCGAGTTTGGTCTGATAGAGGAGTATCCCACGAGCCTTACAGTTCTCAGGCTGAGCGCTTCTCTCTTTTTTTTTACATACATATACCTGTCTACAGACAGATGCATATGTATATATATATATATATATATATGTGTGTGTGTATAAATATGTATTAATGTATTTATATGTGTATATATGTATTTACAGAAATATATACACATATAAAAACATTAATATACACTGTCAGAAAAAAGGGTAAGTTGGAGTCCATTTGTGAACACTTAAGGTACAACTGCTGTGGTTGTACCCTCAATGGATCATAATTACACCTTAAGGAACTAATATGTACTCTTTAGGGGTAAATAAGGTACAAATATGTTTCCAACTGCCAAAGGGTCCATGTCTGTACCATATAATCCCCCCAAAAAATTGCAATCACTTGTGTGACTAAAAGGTTGACGGGGGTGGGTGGTTCAAGGCTATCAAACCTAGCAAATCCATATAATTTGTGCACCTTAAATATTCAATGAACACATAACTGGCAGTCACCAAAAATAAATTCAACATACATGTTGTACAGCAAAATAATTAATGTTCAATGGTTGTTGGTAGTATGCAATAGATGGGAAAGGCAACAAAAAATACTTAACAATCCATATCTTCAATAACACTGTGTTGCTGTTTCTAAATAGCACACAAGCACTTAACATTTTAATGTTTATATTTAGAGAATCAAGATGACAACTCTTACACATAAAACAAATATATTTACTTAAATTACAAAGAAAAATTGTAAATTCTATAAAATAATCAAGAGCTGTTTAAGAACCTGTTTTAAAAAAAATTAAATAAAACTGTAACCGTTCCATATCTTGTCTGCCTAATTTGCCTTGTGCTATCCTGCATGTGGTGAGTGCTGCTCTGCTCTGGGATATTCCCTATCTTTCCGACTTGACGACGGGATAACAAGACTACTGGCCGAGTTTGGTCTGATAGAGGAGTATCCCACGAGCCTTACAGTTCTCAGGCTGAGCGCTTCTCTCTTTTTTTTTACATACATATACCTGTCTACAGACAGATGCATATGTATATATATATATATATATATATATGTGTGTGTGTATAAATATGTATTAATGTATTTATATGTGTATATATGTATTTACAGAAATATATACACATATAAAAACATTAATATACACTGTCAGAAAAAAGGGTAAGTTGGAGTCCATTTGTGAACACTTAAGGTACAACTGCTGTGGTTGTACCCTCAATGGATCATAATTACACCTTAAGGAACTAATATGTACTCTTTAGGGGTAAATAAGGTACAAATATGTTTCCAACTGCCAAAGGGTCCATGTCTGTACCATATAATCCCCCCAAAAAATTGCAATCACTTGTGTGACTAAAAGGTTGACGGGGGTGGGTGGTTCAAGGCTATCAAACCTAGCAAATCCATATAATTTGTGCACCTTAAATATTCAATGAACACATAACTGGCAGTCACCAAAAATAAATTCAACATACATGTTGTACAGCAAAATAATTAATGTTCAATGGTTGTTGGTAGTATGCAATAGATGGGAAAGGCAACAAAAAATACTTAACAATCCATATCTTCAATAACACTGTGTTGCTGTTTCTAAATAGCACACAAGCACTTAACATTTTAATGTTTATATTTAGAGAATCAAGATGACAACTCTTACACATAAAACAAATATATTTACTTAAATTACAAAGAAAAATTGTAAATTCTATAAAATAATCAAGAGCTGTTTAAGAACCTGTTTTAAAAAAAATTAAATAAAACTGTAACCGTTCCCCAGTCACATACATGGACATTGTGTAACATGCCGTAGCGCCCTCTATTGGTTGAAAGTTCCTTGACATGTGTAACACAGCTCGATCTATTGGTAGACGGTTCATCACCAAAATGTGTACTGGGGAAATAGACAAATTTGCATATATTTTTCATAGAGTGGCAATTCAATGTATGGTTGTGAGTTTTATCGTTTATTCCTCCCTTGATTCCCCTTTCCTTTTGTGAGAATTCTATTTTATTATTATGTTGTTTTCTATATGTTTTCCATCGGCTAGATTACGAGTTTTGTCGGTAAGGCTGTGCTGTGCTAACGAGCATTTTATGATCACCGCTCACCTACAGACAACGCTGGTATAACGGGTTTTTATAAACTCGGCGTTAGCCGCAGAAAAGTGAGCGGAGAGCAAAATTTTTCTCCACATCTCACCTCAATACCAGCGCTGCTTACGGTAGCGGTGATCTGGCAAAACGTGCTTGTGCACGATTTCCCCAGAGGAATCAATGGGGCAGAGCCGGCTGAAAAAAAACCTAACACCTGCAAAAAAGCAGCGTAAAGCTCCTAACGCAGCCCCATTGATTCCTATGGGGAAACACATTTTATGTCTAAACCTAACACCCTAACATGAACCCCGAGTCTAAACAGCCCTAATCTTACACTTATTAACCCCTAATCTGCCGCCCCCGACATAGCCGCCACCTGCATTATAGTATTAACCCCTAATCTGCCGCTCCGGACACCGCCGCCACCTACATTATACTTATGAACCCCTAATCTTCTGCCCCAAACATCGCCGACACCTACATTATATTTATTAACCCCTAATATGCCACCCCCAAATGTCGCCGCAACCTAACTACAATTATTAACCCCTAATCTGCCACCCCCAACGTCGCCGCCACTATATTAAAGTTATTAACCCCTAAAACTAAGTCTAACCCTAACCCCCCTAACTTAAATATAATTTAAATAAATCTAAATAAAATAACTACAATTAACTAAATAATTCCTATTTAAAACTAAATACTTACCTATAAAATAAACCCTAAGATAGCTACAATATAACTAATAGTTACACTGTAGCTAGTTTATTTTTAATTTAAAGGCAACTTTGTATTTATTTTAACTAGGTAGAATAGTTATTAAATAGTTATTAACTATTTAATAGCTACCTAGTTAAAATAAACTCAAATTTACCTGTAAAATAAAACCTAAACTAAGCTACAATTATACCTAACACTACACTATAATTAAATTAATTCCCTAAATTAACTACAATTAAATACAATTATCTAAAGTACGGAAAAAAACCCACTAAATTACAGAAAATAATAAAATAATTACACGTTTTTTAAACTAATTACACCTAATCTAATCCCCCTAATAAAATAAAAAAGCCCCCCAAAATAATAAAAAGCCCTACCCTATACTAAATTACAAATAGCTCTTAAAAGGGCCTTTTGCGGGGCATTTCCTCAAAGTTATTAGCTCTTTTACCGGTAAAAAAAGGTTATACCCCCCAACATTAAAACCCACACCCCACACACCCAACCCTACTCTAAAACCCACCCAATCCCCCCTTAATAAAACCTAACACTAACCCCTTGAAGATCACCCTACCTTGAGAAGTCTTCACCCAACAGGGCCGAAGTCCTCAGCGAAACCGGGCGAAGTGGTCATCCAGATGGGCAGAAGTCTTCATCCAAGCCGGGAAGAAGAGGTCCTCCAGACAGGCAGAAGTCTTCACCCAGACGGCATCTTCTATCTTCATTCATCCGGCGTGGAGCGGGTCCATTTTCAAGACATCCGAAGCGGAGCATCCTCTTCTTTCGATGTCTTCTTACTAAATGACGGTTCCTTTAAGTGACGTCATCCAAGATGACATCCCTTCAATTCCGATTGAATTCTATCAGCCTTTCAGGAATTAAGGTAGAAAAATCCAATCAGCCAATAGGATTGAGCTGGCATTCTATTGGCTGTTCCAATCAGCCAATAGAATGCAAGCTCAATCCTATTGGCTGATTGCATCAGCCAATAGGATTTTTCCTACCTTAATTCCGATTGGCTGATAGAATTCTATCAGCCAAACAGAATTGAAGGGACGCCATCTTAGATGACGTCACTTAAAGGAACCGTCATTTAGTAAGAAGACGTCGAAAGAAGAGGATGCTCCGCATCGGATGTCTTGAAGATGGATCCGCTCCGCACTGGATGGATGAAGATAGAAGATGCCATCTGGATGAAGAGTTCTGCTCGTCTGGAGGACCACTTCTGCCCAGCTTGGATGAAGACAGACTTCTGCCCGTCTGGAGGACCACTTCGCCCGGCTTCGTTGAGGACTTCGGCCCGGTTGGGTGAAGACTTCTCAAGGTAGGGTGATCTTCAAGGGGTTAGTGTTAGGATTTATTAAGGGGGGATTTGGGTGGGTTTTAGAGTAGGGTTGGGTGTGTGGGTGGTGGGTTTTAATGTTGGGGGGGTATTGTACTTTTAAGGGCTATTTGTAATTTAGTGTAGGGTAGGGCTTTTTATTATTTTGGGGGGCTTTTTATTTTATTAGGGGGATTAGATTAGGTGTAATTAGTTTAAAAAACTTGTAATTATTTTATTATTTTCTGTAATTTAGTGTTTTTGTTTTTCGTACTTTAAATAATTTTATTTAATTGTATTTAATTGTAGTTAATTTATTTAATTAATTTAATTATAGTGTAGTGTTAGGTATAATTGTAACTTAGGTTAGGTTTTATTTTACAGGTACATTTGTATTTATTTTAACTAGGTAGCTATTAAATAGTTAATAACTATTTAATAACTTTTAGTACCTAGTTAAAATAAATACAAAGTTGCTTGTAAAATAAAAATAAACCCTAAGATAGCTACAATGTAACTATTAGTTATATTGTAGCTATCTTAGGGTTTATTTTACAGGTAAGTATTTAGTTTTAAATAGGAATTATTTAGTTAATTGTAGTAATTTTATTTCAATTTCTTTAAATTATATTTAAGTTAGGGGGGTGTTAGGGTTAGACTTAGATTTAGTGGTTAATAACTTTATTATAGTGGTGGCAATGTTGTGGGGGGCAGATTAGGGGTTAATAAATATAGGTAGGTGTCGGCAATGTTAGGGACGGCAGATTAGGGGTTAATAAAATTTAACTAGTGTTTGTGAGGCGGGAGTGCGGCGGTTTAGGGGTTAATATATTTATTATAGTGGCGGCGATGTCTGGTTCGGCAGATTAGGGGTTAAAAAATGTACTTTGTGTTGCCATGTGGGGGGCCTCGGTTTAGGGGTTAATAGGTAGTTTATGGGTGTTAGTGAACTTTTTAGCACTTTAGTTAAGAGTTTTATACTACGGCGTTAGCCCATAAAACTCTTAACTACTGACTTTTAAATGCGGTACCAGGCTTCACAGGAGAGGGCTGGCGTTAGGCAAATCCCATTGAAAAAATAGGATACACAATTGACGAAAGTGGATTTGCGGTATTTTCAAGTCTGGCCAAACAAGTGAGCTGTACACCTGTACCTGCAAGGCTCGTAATATCAGCAGGCATTAAAAAGCAGCATTGTGTCCTCTCAACGCTGCTTTTTAAGGCTAACGCAAGACTCGTAATCTAGGCGTATATATTTATATTTTATGTGACCTGTCACCATTAGTTAAATTGGGTGTTGTGAAATAAAGCTTTATGAGTAGCGCCTTTTGGAACTGGTTGTTCTATCTGGTTATTTCAGTAGCAGTGTTAGGACCTACTATTTGGCTACACTTATGAAACTGCAGTTTGGCTATTGTAATACTGTACTGTCTAAACAAGAACACAGTAGAAAAATGCATAATTGAATGTTATATAAAAAATTTGATGGAACAACAATTTTAACATACTATATTGAGTACAAATTTGCCATTTTTAGGTACAATGGGCTTGTCGCTGGGGCAGTGCCCTTAAAAGGCCAAATTTGCACCATTTTAAGGGTACATTATGGTACCATAGCATTGAGGGCCAATCTAGTCACTAAAGATACATATTTGTCTTTGAAAGGTACAATCTGCAAGGCAGTGACGTGCAGTCATAGGAGGCAGGTGAGGCAGTGCCTCACCTGTCCTATGCAGCACCTGTCCTATGCACCTGTCCTATGAATGTAAAACGATTTAAATAATATTTAATTAAAAAAAAAATATATATATATTTTTTAAATTCTTGTACCCCAAGGTACCACCCCCAAAATCCCCACCCCCCTTCCCCCGACTCTGCATCATTGCTAGCACAGTGACAGCACTAGCAAAGTGCGATCCATATTGCGCAATGAAGGAGAGGCTGTGAGCCCTTCAGCTCCCCCTCCGTTGCGCAATATGGATGGCTTGCTACATTTCCCTATGAAGCGCAAAAGCAAGCTGCCAGCACCACCCAGTGGTGCTTAAGGCTCTTCAAGGCAGTTACTGCTCTCCAGAGAGGCTGTTCTCTAAGGAGCCTCGAGCCAATCCGGTGTCGGATTCACACATCACGTGACTGTGAGTCTGTCGCTTTCTCTCTTCTCTCTCATCTAGGTCTGGGCGGGAAGAGAGCTCAGCCAACAGCCGAGTCACGCGTGTGAGGTGAGCCTGTGAGGATAGCTGCCTGTAGGGGAGAACTAGGAAAGAAGACAGGAGGACTGAGGACACGACTTAGTGGCATGGACTGTGATGAGCTGCATGCTTGGGCATAACTGACAGTGAGTGTAAGGTTTCTTATTTAATGGAATTTTCTGTGTTTTGCCATGTTACACAGACTCATCCCCACCTAGTATATTCTGAATCTGTGTCATTCTGTCCCTACAATAGGAGCATGCGGCTACTATTCAATTTCTATCCCTAGCACTGTATTTTAGTGCTCCACATGCGTTCCCCATTATCTACTGTTGTGTGTGCACTATTCCCTTTTCATATTTATACATTGAGACCCCCCCCCACCCAGGGCCCCCCTTTACTTATTAACCACCCAGTGTGCAACTTCTGGCTTGCAAGCAGTGTCCCTGCACTCTCAGTGGCAGTGCCCTGTCTGTGACTGTCTGAGAGAGTGCAGCATGGAACAGCAGGCAGTCTGAACAGGGGGAAGAAGCTCCTGTTTGTGACCATTCAAGCCCATGCAAGGGAGACTCTGATGAAGGGTGAGAGACTGACATTGGGTTGGGGGGTCAAAATAAATAAAAACAATCAGAATGCTGTAGTCTAAATTTAGCTGGGAGTGTGTGAGTGTAGGTGTGATCTTCTATTTTACATAGGAATTCTGTGCCCTGTGTACAGCTGTTGCATGTCTTTTGTGTATAGGGTTTTGCATGTGTTTGTCATGTATAGATGCTATATGTATAATGTATTGTGAATTGCATATGAGTTTATCTATGTTTTATCTGTAAAGGTGTGGCTTGTGTTTATATGTGTATTTTGAATCCTGTGTAAACATATATAATATATGCTTTTGTAGATATACTGTAATTATATTTTATGGTATTTCAAGGTCATTTTGTTTCTGCAAAAATGTTTCTTGTCAGTCCTTCTGTCTGTAAATTATGATTCTGATTTTTGTTGTTGCTGATTTATATATATATATATATATATATATATATTTATATATGTATATATACAGTGTGTATATATATATATATATATATATTTATATATATATATATATATATATATATATATATATATATATATATATATATATATATATATATATATATATACAGTGTATATATATATAACTGTATTATTTTGCAGTTGTTTATGCTCTGTACTAAGAACTGTGGATATGGTTTATACATGTGGGAGTAAGTCAGGTTTGATAATGTCCAAACAACTAGAATACTAATTGTATAGAGAAATACACTTAGAATGTTTAGAAAAGAATACCACAAAAATAATAAATTGCAAACTCCAACTTGTGTATGGATATAGGATTACTCTATGCATTAAAAATGTTCCATAACATTCATATTTCAAATTTTTATTAGGTACTAGGAACAAACATTCACACAGTAGTAGCAAGAAAAAGTTAAAAACACTTGAACCCAGTTAGAGTAGGAATAATTAAATAAGCAACAATGATATTGATTTGCCTAGTGCCCACAGAGGAGAAATTATAGAATAGGCTAAGCCCTTACAATCCGAGGGCTAAATTACTTTTAGTATTACTTCTTATAATAAATAATGGACACCAGTTATCAACAAAAATTAGTAAAGGCTAGAATTCTTTTTTAACATGGGTAAGCAGTTAAAAGCGACAGACAGGAGAGAGCAAGCTGCTCCTGCTGGACCTCTGACACGCGTTTCACAGAACGCTTCCTCAGAGAGGGTGCGGGCCGCTGCTACTCGGCGTTATTTGTGAGGGCTTATGTCCCACCTCTTAACCCTAATTGGTTATCCCTCTGAGTTGTGATCTATCTGATTTGCTGCTGAATATGTCCATAATAGGATTAGACTTTGACGTTAAGAGTTCAGCTGCGTACAGAGGGAGTGTCAATAGTGGGGCGTGTATACTCCAACCTAATGGCCGTCACCGCTTGCTAGGTTGGGGGTGTTTATGTTACAAGATCGTGATTGGGTGATCACTGTATATTGTAAACAGGATCATCGGTGTTGTAAAATTGCTTTGTTTGATGGCACAATTATGATCCGTTTGGATAATATCAAGATCTTGATCTACTTCTATGGCGGAATACATAAACATGCACGCAATATTGTAAGTTCAAATTTTTGCGCTAGCCTGGTTACAACTTAAGCAAAAAATTTTTTTTTACTTGTAATACGAGCGCATCCCAACCAACACAAAAAGCCTAACTCTAGTGGAGTTTTCTCGATCGTGAAAAAAATACTGGTCCACTTGTAATCTACCCCTTAATATTTTAAATATAGTAACATATATATGTTTTAGTAATACTACATAAAAGCTGATTTTTCAAACACATAGGTCTCTTTAACTCCTGGTGTTTAATGTTGCCCTATTCATTCAATCCATATATATATATATATATATATATATATATATATAATATGAAATCCTCACTGACTGATTGACTGATCAACGCCCAACCGTTTAACCTAGGAATGTGAAATTTGGAAGGTAAGTTGTTGTTATGATGTAAGCACCCACTAAGAAAGGGTTTTTGGAAATTATGACCCTTAGGGGGTGAAAAGGGGGGTGCATTTTTTATGAGGATAGATATATCTCAAAAATCAAAGATGTTACAGACATGAAAATTGGTATTTAGATTCTCCTTTAAAAATAAAGAAATGTGTGTTTTACCATTTCCCAAAAATCCACTTAAGGGGGGTGAAAAGGGGAGGAGTTATTTATGAGGATACCTATATCTCAAAAACCGAAGATGTTACAGACATGAAAATTGGTATTTACATTCCCCTTTAAAAATAAAGTAACGTGTGTTTTACTGCTTCCCAAAAATCCACTTAAGGGGTGAAAAGGGGAGGGGTTATTTAAGAGGATACCTATATCTAAAAAACCGAAGATGTTATAGACGTGAAATATTGTTATTTAGAGTCTCCTTTAAAAATAAAGAAATGCGTGTTTTACCGTTTCCTGAAAATCCACTTAAAGGATTACTAACTTTTGGTTTTGTATCTAAGGTCTAACATACTTGCCAATCGGATGGCGAGTATGTGCATAAAATTAAAATACATCATTCCACGCATGCGCAATAGGATTATGTTAGTCTCGCATGCACATATTACGGCACAGAAGCCGACGACATGACAAACAATAGACTGAATAAAACGTATGCGCACTTTAAATTGCAATCGATGCGATCGGTATTCCAGCCATTCTACAGTACAATGTATTTCTATGCTAGCGGTCCTGTATTGCTTCGATATTTGCAATATCCGCTAAGGAATATATAAAATATTACTCTGACATGTAATTGTTCATTGAAGAAACATTGAATATATGCATTTATTTTTTTAATTGGCAAAAAGCATATTATACCTAATAAAATTAATGACAGTTATTTAGATTGAGAGTAGCCTTTTACAATGTCTTTGTTTTTTACAATTAAACTTTATTTATGGTGAGCTTCTATAGTTTTACATATAAAGCCATAAACTAAGTTTTAACTTTTGTAAGCAACTCTATGGGGCATATGTATCAAGCTCCGAACGGAGCTTGATGCCCTGTGTTTCTGGCGAGCCTGCAGGCTCGCCAGAAACAGCAGTTATGAAGAAGCGGTCACAAAACCGCTGCTCCATAACCTGTCTGCCTGCTCTGAGCAGGCGGACAGACATCGCCTGAAATCAACCCGATCGAGTACGATCGGGTTGATTGACATATATGTTGCTTGTCCATCCTAGGGGGATTCTATTTTCAATAAAATAATTGCACATAAAATATTTAGAATGTCCTAAGCAAAGTAATTCATATTGCATTGGGTTCTGTGATACAAAGTATATGTTGTTGCTCGATAATTCTAGGGCGATTCTCGGAAGCGCTCACACGCTAGTTACTTACATTTAATGTGCAGCAAGGTCTTCTGGTGCAGTATCGATAGAGAGTGTCTTCTTCCCCATTACATGGTGACATATGCAATGACGTTTGCACTAATTTGCGCATGTGCATTGCGTTTTAGAGTCGTTATCTTCCAGCTGCAGTTGTCAGCCCGGATTGGAAATCAGTAACGGCTAACAACTCAGTGGGTCTGGAAATAGTTACATTTTCTAAAATATATATTTATAAAAAGATACGTATTTAATACGACACACATTGAAAAATGCTTTATTTAGAGTTGTACTAATATAATATCAGGATTCTATTCTTGACTACAGTGTCCCTTTAAGGGGGGTGAAAATGGGAGGTGTTATTTATGAGGATACCTATACCTCAAAAATCAAAGATGTTACGGAGATGAAAATTGGTATTAAGATTCTCCTTTAAAAATAAAGAAACACCTGTTTCACCATTTCCTGAAAATCCACTTAAGGGGGGTGAAAGGGGGGGGTTTATGAGGATACCTATATCTCAAAATCCGAAGATGTTACAGACATGAAAATTGGTATTTACATTCCCCTTTAAAAATAAAGAAACGTGTGTTTTACTGCTTGCCAAAAATCCACTTAAGGGGGTGAAAAGGGGAGGGGTTATTTAAGAGGATACCTATATCTAAAAAACCGAAGATGTTATAGACGTGAAAATTGATATTTAGATTCTCCTTTAAAAAAAAAAAAAAAAAAAAAACCCACCAGTTTTACCGTTTTCTGAAAATCCACTTAAGGGGGTTAAAAGTTAGGGGTTATTTATGAGAATACCTATATCTCAAAAACCAAAGATGTTACAGACATGAAAATTGGTATTTGGATTCTACTTTAAAAACAAAGAAACACCTGTTTTACCGTTTCCCGAATATCCACTTAGGGGGGTGAAAAGGGGGAGGATTTATGAGGATACCTATATCTCAAAAACAAAAGATGTTACAGACGTGAAAATTGGTATTTACATTCTCCTTTAAAAATAAAGAAACAGGTGTTTTACTGTTTCCTGAAGAATCAACTTAAGGTGAGTGAAAAGGGGGGAGGGGTGATTTATGAGGATACCTATATCTCAAAAACCAAAGATGTTATAAAAGTAAAAATTATAATTTAAAATCTTCATTATAAAATAAGTTTACATGCCAAATTTCTTGCTCCTAACATCAGGAGTTCTCAAGATATGGATATCACAAAAAAATATGACAGTTGAGTCATAATATATAATTACAATTTAATATTAAAGTAATTGTAAACAGAATAATAACAACATATTTTTTATGTACCGGAGGGACACCCCGCCCAAATTTAGCTGATTGGTGTACATGTACAAGAAACACTGAGAATTAACTAAAACTCTAAAGGTTCATGTCAGCTGGTGTCCAACCCGAACGAGCACACACGTGAGGGCATACGTCATTGCAAGTGGTCGTGTTTTTTCTCTATTTTTACAAATCACAAAATCAATGCGAGCGAAGCTGCGGGCAACAACTAGTTATAAATATGTATCAGTATCAGAGCCACAAGGTAAGGTATATTGTTGCATATGCTGAATATTTATCTGTATTTTTAAAATAGGTTTGCAAACTCAAAACCACTACAGAACATATTGAAAGTATTCCTAAACTCTTCATATTTCTTTTCAGTTAGATTATAGCATTCTTGACTTACTGTCAAATATTTTTTTACAAGTCATTAAACTTAAGTTAACTTGAGTTTCCCAATACATTCCAAACTGCTGTCATTCCACCCTCATTTAATGGTGTCAGTAAGATTTAATCCAAACTGAGAAGGGATTCTTAGAAAACACTTTATGTCCAATTACATATTTGTGGCATTTTAGACGTTGTTTAGATGTAATATGTTGAGGTTAGTGAAAAAAGTTATTTCAAGGAAATTTAACAGTAAAAAATAGAACTGTCACAAATATCCAGATATTAAGTTATTTTATTTGAAATCTCTTTATCAGTATCTTTATAGTAATAGTAACTTTTTATTACACTTCCTCCTGAAGATAAAATGTCAGGACAGCAACTTTAAAAAACAGAGAAATATGGATAGGGAAGTAGAGAATAGGATATTGAAAGGGATGGGTATTTGGACACTCAAGTCAAAATAAATTAAACTTATATGAATCAGATACAGCAGCAATTTTAAACAATGTTCCAATTTACATCCATTAACAAAAGGTGCACAGTCTTTTTATATTTACACTTTTTGAGTCACCAGCTCCTATTGAGCATGTGCAAGAATTCACAGAATATTCAGATATGCATTTGTGATTGGCTGATGGCTATCACATGATACAGGGAGAGTGGAAATAGATATAACTTTGAAATTCATTAGAAAAAAAAATCAACTGCTCATTAGAAGTCCAAACTAAGTGCTATTGCATTGTCTTGTTATCATGCATTTGTTGATTATGCAAATCTACTGTATTTACTGGTCATTTAAGTTTTCTATTTATATTGGTACAAGGACAATCATGTGAAAAATCCATGATAAAGAAAATGTAACTTTTTAAAAATCACAAATTGTTGTATTTGTGAATACAGCCAGAATAAACTAAAAATACAACACATAGAAGGTAACCTATACAATTTTGTTTAAAATGTGTGAAATGACATTCCTAAAACATAACATATTAAACATGTAAGTGCCAAATGTACAAGGGCTCACAACTATATTGTATTCAATAACAATGTAATACTCTCAAAATACATATTCAAGGAAGTCCTCATATGATGTAATGCACCAAAGGCCACTCCTTTGATTGCCACACGGGTGAACCACAAAAGGAATTATCATGGGCTGAGCAGCCTAGATTCAAAAAAACTTGTTCTGCAGAATTCAAAGAGATTTTTAAATGCCTCTCAGAGCAGTGAGTTGCAAAATCAGCTATATTGAAATCAATGGAGACACTACTATCTGGCGACAATCATTAAAGGGACAGTCTACACCAGAATTTTTATTGTTTTAAAAGATAGATAATCCCTTTATTACCCATTTCCCAGTTTTGCATAACCAACAAAGTTATAATAATATACTTTTAACCTCTGTGATTATCTTGTATCTAAGCCTCTGCAAACTGCCCCTTTTTTCAGTTCTTTTGACAGACTTGCAGTCTAGCCAGTCAGTGCCTGCTCCCATATTACTTCACGTCCACGAGCACAGTGTTATCTATATGAAATATGTGAACTAACACCCTCTAGTGGTGAAAAACTGTTAAAATGCAATCTGAAAGAGGTGGGCTTCAAGGTCTAAGAAATTAGCATATTAACCTCCTAGGTTAAGCTTTCAACTAAGAATACCAAGAGAACAAAGCAAAATTGGTGATAAAAGTAAATTGGAAAATTGTTTAAAATTACATGCTCTATCTGAATCATGAAAGTTTATTTTGGCCTAGACTGTCCCTGTAACTTCCCGCAGCAGAACAATTTCCATTGTCAAGGATGCAGGTATTACAAATATATTTTAAAAACATTAAAAAAAAAATAATAAAAACAAAAAATACCCTCTACAAAACAGCCCACACTCTACCATATGTAAAAACGAAAAAATTAAATAAAATAAAAATAAGAAAATCTCAACAGCTTTAGACATGACAGCAAGACAAGATACTTCAGATGGCCAATTATTTTAATAATACATGGTGATTCTGATTTAGGTGAAGTATACTTACCATATGTTAGGAGGTAGGCCATTAATTAGAACATTATATCCATTTACGTTTTCATCTGAAAAGGTTGCATTTAATGTATGGTTTTCTGTCATTAAAATTATTATTTTTTTCTTTCTTTTTCTTTTTTTTTGCACTAAAAAGGGAATAAAAAGTGTTATTTTGCCTGTGCGTGTCACTGTCTTACAAAATTGTGGTTTTAATAGCCAGCGAGCACTCTGCCCCTTTGGACAAATTGCTCATAAAATTGACTTCCTTTTAGTTGTGAGATTAGTTGAAACCATTTTAACTAAACTTTATTTTGTGCAAACAATATTTAAATAGTGCTCTTCACAGGAGTAGTGGAAATATAAACAGGTTCATTAATGCAGAAACTTCCCTCACCTGTCTTTTATTATATTATTTTATTATAATATATTTTATATTTTATTATACTTTTTGCCTCACTGTCTTATTTTAAAAATCCTTTTATCTGTTTTCCGTAGAGGACACAAGCTTCAGTCAGAATTTAGAAAATGTGAAATGTGCCAATGACTGCTATTACCAAAAGAATTTGAATTCCAACCATTTGTTTAAAATGTCTGGAATGCTATACTGGTACCAGTCCTGTGGCTATATCCTAGAAGAATGCAACTCTCATCATTACGCTGATCTTGTAATCTTGCCTCCACATCCCAAAACAAAAAGATATTCAAATCAGAAAAACATATATATCTAAACATAACATTATGCACAGGACATTTAAATGTTATTTTTCTACAAAATGGAGAATTTTATCACATAAGAAATATCTTGTTGTTTGAACTTCAATAACATAAAGTTGCCATTTTAAATTAATCAAAGTTAGATAAAACTTGAACATATTTGAAATGTTTATGTTATTGTTTGAAACCTATATCGTTTATGAAAATTACTCCGGTTGAAATCTCTAAATTGAACAGCAAGACAAGAGATGCCTGTTTTGCAGACAGCATAAGTTAATTGTAATACCGTAAAGGGTGTACAAGAGAAATTGAGTGCACAAAGCAAAAATTTCATTTATGAATCATAATAGTCTACCAGAACTAGAAGACAACATTAGAGTTTAAACTAGAATCTTAAAAGATTTTAAATCCTGTCTCATATAGTAAAATTTCTAAAAGGGATATGATACCCAAATGTTGAAGCACATGAAAGAGATGCAGCATAGCTGTATAAAGCTGACTAGAAAATATTGCCAGTACATCTCTATGTAAAAAATGAACCTATTTTTCCTCAAATTTCGTAAGTATTTACATCCCACTGTAAAGAGACTTTAAGCAGCCAGTCAGGATGCTTGTCCCAGGACTTGCAATGGAGTGTGCATCTAGCATGTGTAGGCACAGTCATGTTATTTTCCTATTCAGTTTAAGTAAGTTCACAGCAAAGTCAAAGCATTATCTCAGAACTGCTGATACTGATTGGCTATTTTTTTTTTCAACTTGCAGCTGGACAGAAGCTGAAGTATAACTGTTTACACAGCACTTACTCTTTTGAGCTGAAGAAATTTTGAGGTAAAATATCTTCCTTTTTTACATAGAGATTTTCAGGTGATATTTTCGTGTCAGCTTTTTGCAGTTATGCAGCATCAATTTCAAGTGATTTAGCATATGAGTATTGTGTCCCTTTGAAACAGCAAAACTGTTACAATTTCAGCTCAGCTGAGGAATTTATATAACTTACAAAAGCGCTTCCAAGTTGGGTTAACATAATAACATTTTGGAAGTTCAATTAGGCAACAGTTGTGTATTTGCCTGCTCCTGTATTTAGGTTAGATTCATTATCTTACTTTTTTTTAAGATTCTTTATTTACTCAAAGGACATACATCAACATATGTTTCAATGCAGAGAAAATCAAACATCATCAGGTGACAAGAAGATCACATAAGTCTACGTTATACAGAGAAATGAAAACTTCCAATCAGTAAACTTCATCAATGCATGTCCTCATTTTTTATATTCTTCTTATACCCTAGGACCACCCTTCCTCTCCAGCAGTTCCCCTCCCCGGGGTGTCACTATTCCTCCTACCCTGGACAGACTAGGTCCCCAAACATGAAGAAGGGGTGTGCTCCCCAAAGTTAAGCTGCCATTCCCCCCGCAATTGAGCTTTTAGGATATAATCTGTGTTGCGTATAGGGAACAGTATTTGTGCTTGTTGAGTCTGTTCTAGTGTATGCAAGTAGACCTCCCACATGCCCATAAAGCGGTTCGTACATCTCAGAATGTCTCCTACCCTGTCTGCTTGCTCATAGGGCAGCTGTTGATGTATTTCTCTTTTTAGCGGATTCAAAGTTGGGGCCTCCCCATTTAACCAGCTTTTAAAAATAACTTTCCTCGCCTGTAAGATAACATTGTGTGCGAATAGCGTGTTTGTTTTGTTCAGGTTCTGGCAGTCCAGGAATATAATTGTTTGGGGCGTGAAGGTTTCTATGGGTCCCCCAATGGATCTCAGCCAATAGTGAGTCATTCCCCAGAACTTAGTTAACTTGGGGCATGTCCACATCATATGTAGTAAATCCGCATTGGGCTAAGTACATTTTGGGCAAGTCCTCGTGGACCTTGCCTCCCAGGTTTTATACAATTTAGGTGTGACGTATGCCATTTCAAGGATCTTAGTGTGGAACTCTCTAAGGTCCATAGATATTGTAGCGCACTGTACTTTCTGTATGCTATATCTAATCTGTGTCATGGAGACCTCTGTATTCAACAGCGCAGACCATCTCTCACTAACGTGTTTCTGTGTGTGCTCATTGACCGGGGCCATCAACGCTTTGTAAATCGGGGATATAGATTTGATTCCCTGAGAATATAAATTGCATAGTTGGTAAATGCTACTATCACCATTAGGGAGATCTCCCGAGTTAAGCAACGCAGTTCGCTTGTAAATATGCGAAGTGATGGGATCGGGGTAGAGCATATGTTGCTTGTAGGTGTGCGAATGTATGTATCATTGTCCCATTCCTTTCTAGTATCTTGGACACCGTGTCCAATCCTAGAGTTTTCCAGGTTTTAAAAGCTTGTGTGGTCATCCCTGGAATAAAATTGGGGTTCCCCTGTAGTGGAATGTATTATACTTCATGTTTGAACTGCAATTTGTTGCAGATCTTTCTCCATGCATACAGCGGTTGTTGAATTAATGCATGTTGCGTCAAATGCTTATCTATTTTTGCAGCTTGTAGGTGTGGCAGCATAGCCAGCGACCATGGGTCTGTTAGTTGTTGGGGATGGTAAAATTGTCCCCCCTGTCAACCAGTCTAATACATATTCGGCCTGAGTCGCCCAGCTATATAGTTCGATATCCAGTACTGCCATACCCCCGGATTCAATAGAGCTTCTTATCCTGTCAGATTTAATGCTATGCTTTTTGTTGGCCCAGATAAATGACAAAAATAAGGAGTTCCAATATTTCAAATCCTCTTTACAAATTACTAATGGCAACATCTGTAGAATATATAATATTTTTGGGAAGAGTATCATTTTTATGAGCCCTATCCTACCCGAGATCATGAGCAGTAGTTTTGCCCAATGAGTCACTAAGTCAGTGGCTTCCCTCTTTAGTGGTGCGTAGTTGGCTCTATACCAGTCTGCGGGATTTAAGGACAACTTCACGCCTAGGTATTTAAAAGTTTTCCCTACTGGTCTGAAGTTATATTGCAAGTCAGGTATGTCCTTGGTGTGTGTCAGCCAAATGAGCTCTATCTTGTCAGTATTCATTTTATAACCGGATATTAGGCCAAAGTCTGTGATGATATCCACTAGTTTGGGTATACTTGAACTGGGATCTTGTATGTACAGAACCATATCATCTGCAAAGAGTGACAGGTGAAGTGTGGTGTTTCCAACCGTGAGTCCCGAAGTCTCTAATCTGATTTTCGCTGCTAGGGGTTCCAGGGACAGATCAAAAAGTAGGGGAGAGAGGAGGCATCCCTGCCTCGTGCCCCTTTCCAGAGGAAAGGGTTGGGACGGAACCCCATTAACCAAAACCGCAGCCTGCGGAGCAGAGTACAAAGTGTGTAATGCCTTCACAAAGGGGCCTGCAATCCCAAACTGTCGGAGGGGGGAGAATAAGTGGTTCCAAAGGACCATGTCAAAAGCCTTTTCTGCGTCTACAAGTAAAACGCAGGCTTCATCTGTCTTTGCAACCTGTTTCTGGGGTCTACAGGTCCAATAGTGTGTAAAGAGAAGTTTGTTGGGTTCTAACATTCGTCACTGCTGAGCTACCCTTTACAAATCCTGTCTGACTGCTGTAAATGAAATCCGGGAGTATTAGCGCTAACCTCTTAGCAAGGATTTTTGTCAAGAGTTTGTAATCCGAATTCATTAGTGAAATCGGGCGATAGGTGGCTGGATTGAGGTGGTCTTTATCTGCCTTGGGTATCAAACTAATATTGGCCTCAGTGAATCTCTGGGACGTTACTGATTCCCCTCTCAGTATACCATAAAAAACTACAGACAATGTGAACGCCACCTTGTGTTGGAGTATCTTGTAAATATTCCCCTGGGAGTCCATCAGGTCCCGGTGCCTTTTCTAGTGGCAGGTTCCCTATGGCTCTTACAATCTCCTCCGCCGAGATCTGAGTGTTCAGTGATTGATGCTGATCTTCTGATAACTGTGGCAGTGTAAGGGTGCTCCAAAACTTATCTCTATGATTGCGGTGTACCTCCTGGGTCTTGTATAGGTCAGAGAAATACTGTCTAAAAGCCTGTTGTATGTCATCTCTGTCTGTGAGTATTTTGTCTTGTTGTTTAATAGCTGCTATGGTGTTTGAGCCTCTAACTAGCTTTGTCAGAGTAGCTAGCATCCTACCAGTCTTATTTCCATGGCGATAGGACCTAGCATGAGCTTTTGTCATGTCTCTCGCTGCAATCTGCATCAGAAATGTGTCCCTTTGTGATTTGGTGTCTTTATATTTAATTCTATTTGTAACTGTGGGGTTGTGCAGATAGCGATTCCATGAGTTCAATATTTGTTTTAGTAATAACTCATCTTTGAGCCTTTTCTGTTTTTTGGAGGTAATTACATAGGTAGTTATAATTCCCCTGAGCACCGCCTTACCCGCCTCCCAAAAAAGGACGGGATTATCCCTATGCCTCTGATTGAATGTGTTGTATGCCAGCCACTCACCCACCAAGTGGTTTCTGAGATTGGCAACATGTATTAGGTACCTAGGGAATTACCACACATTTCCATGTGCTCTGATTGGCTCAATTCTAATTTTAAGTGTGATTGGAACGTGATCCGAAATAACCAGGCTGTCTATTCCGGCATCTATGACTTTAGTGTTCAGGGTTGAGGAAATCAAGAAAAAATCTATGCGTGATGGAGTGTCTTTTGCGGGTGTGGCGCATGTGTAGCTGTCCCTCCAGACATCAGTGAGTTGGAGTGCTTTCTTAAATTTGTTCAGTGTTATGGAGTCCCGCCTCACATTGTAATGTCTACTAGGGCCAGCTAGGGTGATGTGAGGGTTCCTATACCTATCTGTAGGTGTTTGTGGTGCTATGTTGTAATCCCCCCAAGATCACTGGCACATCCGCCATTTTTAAAATGCGGACTCTAAGGTGTATGTGGTCCGTAAGCCCCACCCAGGATTAGCGGAAGGACATCCAAACTGATTTTAAGGAGTACAAACCTCCCAAGCGGGTCTAGGATTGTTTGGGTTACCTTGTAGTTAAGATTTTTCTGAAACAGCAAGGCCACACTTCTAGCCTGTCTGCTCTCATAAGGAGTGTAGATTACCTCCCCGACCCAACCCTGCCTCAGTTTCTGATGTTTACTAGGTTTCAAATGGGTTTCTTCTAATATAGCTATATCAGCCTTCTTGGAATTTAGGTATTTTAAAATAGCTTTCCGCTTTATGGGTGATGTGATTCCCCCCACATTCCAGGATATGATACGTAACCCCATGTCTAGTTCTTAGAATAATGACTCCCCCTCTCTTCCCAGCACTAAAATGTTTTACTTCGCTATCTCCAAGCTATGAGTAATATTTAGGTTGTGTGTGTGCAGGATAGGAACTCACAGTTTGAGACCCTGGGGTTCCTCCCGAGTAGCTGGTATGGTCAGGCAGACTGAGTTCAATCCAATTGAATGGAAAATAAACAATGACTAACCAATAACAAACAACTATTAGCAGTATCGTTATGACACCAACACAATTAGTACGACTCAGCTCGAACCAATATAATAATTCAAACAATTTCCCTCTCCCCCCCATTTCAAAAAGGATATATAACAGGCACCATGTCATGCATGGGAAACTCTGTAAATGAGAATTAAAGTCTTCAGTCCTTGCATAGTATCGTCCCCATTTATTATGGACTTTCACATTGTAAAGCAGGGTAGGTATACCCAAAGCGACTCATCCTCAATTCTCCTCCTCCTCGATTCTCTCTGCCTCTATCTGATTATTCTTGTGTGGATTGAGTGTTCTCATAAACTCCTTGAGTTGACTGGTTGTCTCAAAGAACCTCGGACCTTGTGCTGTCTTTAGCTTGTGCCTTGCCGGGTATAGGAGAGCTATGGATTCTCCCTTGTCTAGAAGCTCTCTGCAGTAAGGAGAGAATTCCCTCTGCTTCTTTGCCACTTCAGCGGAGTATTCTTGAAAAATATGTAGCTTACTCCCCTCGTAGACCAACTCAGGGTTTTGTCTGTACGCCTTGAGGAGCAGTCTTGTTTTTGAAGTTTAAGTACTTGATCATAATTTGTCTGGGCAATGATTTTTGGCCCACTTTCTGTTGGAAGGATCCAATTATATGTGCCCTTTCAACCACACATGGTATATTGTCTCGGGAGTGTTTGTTCCCTAAAGTCAATAAATGCTAAGTCAGGGATTTGCTCAGGAAGGCCCACGATTTGAATATTGTTCCGTCGAGACCTATTTTCTAAGTCATCCAACTTGTCCTGGAGAACTCTGTTTTGTCATTGCAGCTGTGTGACATTTAATGTAGTCTCTTTTTGTTGACACTCAGTGTCCGCTACTTTTTGTTCTACCGTTGTAAGCCTTGAAGAAAATACCTTGAGATCAGATGTTAGGGTATCTAAACCCATCTGCAATTGCTCTATTTTCAGGAGGAAAAGTGCAGACAGCTGAGACACTATTGGATGGGTATCTTGCAGTGGTGGATCTGTCATTTCAGCAGTGGCCTAGGGTGGGGAGTGAACCTCCACTTGGTTCTTAAGCCTTCTATCCTGTTGACGTTGTTTGCTGGACATCTTGTCAGTTCTTTTATTATACAATGTGTAGTATTTTTGCATACAGGAATGGATGCGCCCCAAAGCTGACTTCAGTAAGGAAACAGTAATTGCTAGCTTGTGGATTCAGCAAGGGCTCAAGGATATTGGACTGAAGGTGAAATTATGGGGTGGAGGACTCAGGGAGGAGTACGGAGTCTTTATGCTATCCTCATAGGGGCAATGTCCATGATCATGAAAAAGAGAAGTTCCCCAGGATGTGAATGACTACGTGAGCTCCTAGCCTCCCTCTCCATTCACACCTGTCAGAAAATGTTTACTTAATGGCCGGGTGCGTTGTTGCTAAAAGTACTATACAGCTGGTTTACATTCTTAATTGTCTTTGACACCCCTACGGATTGCCCACAAGGATCAGGAGGGTTTATTGTATACTCCCTGATGGCCGACCAGCCACCCAGTATGTCTATGAGAGCAAAAATTAGTGACGGGGAGTGGTGTAACACTTTAAGGCTGCTAGAAATTTATGTGACCTAGCTGTGTGGCTTGTGATATTATTAGCGTTCGTTCTGGCCTTTGAATACTGCTGTCAATCAAAGGAAATGGGCTACATGTGTTATATTGCACCCAGTAACTCCTTTGCGCAGTTTAGAAGTGTGCGCCTGGCTAATCCCTTTGTCTCTTTGTGGCGAGTCCCCCCACTTTTCCCCCTTTCCTGAGTGACCGAGAGACAATGTGCCTGTATGGCTTAGTGGTGATCTGCAGGGCCTACAGTGCATTGTGCACTGTGCTGCCATATGGCAAGATGGCGGCCGTTTGCCTGCATTGTGACTCACCAGCCACCAGGTTTACAGAGTGCTCCTGTCTTAGGATGCCGGCTCCCAGATCCAACTGTAGGTGCTGCACTGGGGCTGTATTCCCTCCTGTGTCCCTTCAGTGCCTCAAGAAGGACTTAATCTCCCAGATCCTAGCCGTGATCGCCTGCCTGATGTTGTTTGATGGCTCTTGCCGGCGAGGGAGCAGATCTTACACGCTCTTTGCTTAAATTGGTCTGGAAAGGGGTTTCTACTTCCCTGCCAAGGTTTGCAGCTTTTCGGGCTGTTTGCGGGCCGTTATCACAGTTTTGAGAGCTTAGATGCACGGAGCTCCTCAAGCCTGCCTCTGCTCGCAAAACACCCGCCCACCAGAAGTCCCTCCTTATCTTACTTTTATCTGTCTATGACAAATGAGTCTTCATTTACAAAAGGTGGTATATAAGCAATAATGTATCATAGCGTCACTAATTAGGTATATACTCAATATCCCATATTAAAGGTAGTTTGATATTGTACGACTAATTCCACATTATAGCGGATGATTGGTGTGGACCAAAATTATATTTTGGGGTAGCAGAGTGGAGAAGTTAAGCAGAAAACATATGTGAAAAAGAGAGATGAACCACTCCTAATACTGTCCAGAAAGACCAAGACTGTTACCAGATGTTCTTCTTGATACTTGTCATATAATTTTAGGAAAGTCTAATTATCTACAGATACCCAGATATGCACAACGATATATATGCTCTTACCCATAGTGACACACACTTACATAACTATAGTGACACACACACACACACACAGTGGAGTAAATTGGGGAGAGAAGAATTAAAGAAGAACTAGGCAAATTAAAAAGAATATTTTAAATAGGCCTATCATGACATAGAGCTGCACCTCACTAATTCCAAAGTATCTACCACCTCAGTGTAACTCACAGGTGCATGCTTGCATGCAAGAGTGTATATTGTTGCTGTGGGCTTATAGAGCTTTTTAATACCTGATATTTTTTTAAGAAGTTATGGCTTAGATTACAACTGGAGGGCAAAATTAATTACGCTGTTGTACTTAAACATTGCACAAGCGCAATCAATATTGCTTCTGAGTCCGATGTTATTTTTTTATTGCTCAAGTGATTGTCTATGGCATGCTAACATTTGCTATTGATTAAAAGTAAAAGGCATATTAAAGATTCTATGGTTTAAATTAGGGTTGCACTGATACCGATACTAATATCGGTATTGGTGCCGATACCAAGTATTTGCATGAGTACTTGTACTCATGCAAATGCACCGATACTTATACCGATACCTCCACTTCCTACCCATATGCTATCTTGTGGAGTTTTTTCAAACTGCAAGTTTCCATTTAATTTTAAGCTGTAGTGGAGACTCAACTAAAAATGGTAAGAGAGATCACTGTACCTCGTTCAGACAAACCCCTGAAGTACTGGGCAGATAATAAACTGAGATTTCCAGCTCTGGCTAAATTGGCCCAAAATTATATTTTTGCCCCATGCAGTAGTGCTGAAAGTGAAAGACTGTTCAGCTTAGCATCAAACGACATTACTGATAGCAGAAACAGACGTATAGCCGAACATACAGAGATGCTTCTGTTCCTTAAAAAGAACTTGCCACTTACTTTTGAAAAATGATTATAATTGCTAGATTGCCTGTTATACTGCTAGTTCTTATCTTGCACAATTATTCTCGAAACATACTTTACTCTGAGGAACATCCTTAGCTTATATAATTGCAGGAAGAGTGCTCATAGGAAAAATTAAGTTAATTCCTATGAACACACATCTTACAATAATAGGACTAGATTTAGATTACATTTGATATACAGGGAGTGCAGAATTATTAGGCAAATGAGTATTTTGACCACATCATCCTCTTTATGCATGTTGTCTTACTCCAAGCTGTATAGGCTCGAAAGCCTACTACCAATTAAGCATATTAGGTGATGTGCATCTCTGTAATGAGAAGGGGTGTGGTCTAATGACATCAACACCCTATATCAGGTGTGCATAATTATTAGGCAACTTCCTTTCCTTTGGCAAAATGGGTCAAAAGAAGGACTTGACAGGCTCAGAAAAGTAAAAAATAGTGAGATATCTTGCAGAGGGATGCAGCACTCTTAAATTTGCAAAGCTTCTGAAGCGTGATCATCGAACAATCAAGCGTTTCATTCAAAATAGTCAACAGGGTCGCAAGAAGCGTGTGGAAAAACCAAGGCGCAAAATAACTGCCCATGAACTGAGAAAAGTCAAGCGTGCAGCTGCCAAGATGTCGCTTGCCACCAGTTTGGCCATATTTCAGAGCAGCAACATCACTGGAGTGCCCAAAAGCACAAGGTGTGCAATACTCAGAGACATGGCCAAGGTAAGAAAGGCTGAAAGACGACCACCACTGAACAAGACACACAAGCTGAAACGTCAAGGACTGATGAAATGAGAGTGAGTCTTGATGGGCCAGATGGATGGGCCCGTGGCTGGATTGGTAAAGGGCAGAGAGCTCCAGTCCGACTCAGACGCCAGCAAGGTGGAGGTGGAGTACTGGTTTGGGCTGGTATCATCAAAGATGAGCTTGTGGGGCCTTTTCGGGTTGAGGATGGAGTCAAGCTCAACTCCCAGTCCTACTGCCAGTTTCTGGAAGACACCTTCTTCAAGCAGTGGTACAGGAAGAAGTCTGCATCCTTCAAGAAAAACATGATTTTCATACAGGACAATGCTCCATCACACGCGTCCAAGTACTCCACAGCGTGGCTGGCAAGAAAGGGTATAAAAGAAGAAAATCTAATGACATGGCCTCCTTGTTCACCTGATCTGAACCCCATTGAGAACCTGTGGTCCATCATCAAATGTGAGATTTACAAGGAGGGAAAACAGTACACCTCTCTGAACAGTGTCTGGGAGGCTGTGGTTGCTGCTGCACGCAATGTTGATGGTGAACAGATCAAAACACTGACAGAATCCATGGATGGCAGGCTTTTGAGTGTCCTTGCAAAGAAAGGTGGCTATATTGGTCACTGATTTGTTTTTGTTTTGTTTTTGAATGTCAGAAATGTATATTTGTGAATGTTGAGATGTTATATTGGTTTCACTGGTAAAAATAAATAATTGAAATGGGTATATATTTGTTTTTTGTTAAGTTGCCTAATAATTATGCACAGTAATAGTCACCTGCACACACAGATATCCCCCTAAAATAGCTATAACTAAAAACAAACTAAAAACTACTTCCAAAACTATTCAGCTTTGATATTAATGAGTTTTTTGGGTTCATTGAGAACATGGTTGTTGTTCAATAATAAAATTAATCCTCAAAAATACAACTTGCCTAATAATTCTGCACTCCCTGTATAAGCTTTACCAATGCTCTGTTCACATTTCCAACTCAATAGACTTTAATGGAGTTGGACATGCGATGAGAGCATTGGTAAAGCTTACCAGTCAAATGTAAGCTAGCCCATAGTGTTCCCCATGTTTAAACAGTGCACTGGTATATTTTTTACTGTATTGCACTTTTGGTTGGTTGTGATATTACATTTGTTATTTATTGTTGTTATTATGAATATATTTTAATGTAATATTTTTATTTATAAAGATGTTCTGTGAAATTTCTACGAGTTTTTACAACTTTGTGACAATAAGCAAATAAAACGTATTATTTCATAATGTCTTTTGAGTTACAGTTTTTCATAATTATAAAGAAGCTATCTTAACTCATTAGTCGGTATTGTGATTTGGACACTGTCACATGACTTTAAAAAGTATCGGTAATTGGTATCGGCGAGTATTTAAAAAAAAGTATCGGTATTTGTACTCAGTCTTAAAAAAATGGTATCGGTGCAACCCTAGTTTAAATATTTAACCATCCACTTAATATCAAATTTGGTGTAATTCTTTGTGCAAGGCACCCTGCACTATTGATTGTGATCCACTTGTAACCTAGCCCTATGTTTTTTTAATCTTGAATAACACTATACATGCATAAAGTGGATTAGAAAGCGAATATATGAAATATATATATATATATATATATATATATATATATATAAATCTTGATTGTTTCTTCTTACCCAGTATTCCTAGCAGCGCTGGTAGCACTGTTTGTTTAAAGGGAAAGTAAAGACATTGGGCTCCATTTATCAAGCTTCAAGTTGCTGCTTCATAGGCCCATCATTAAAGGCTCGCTTAAGAAGCAGCAGTCGGGATGATTGACAGCCCCTTCTAGCGGTCAATTGGCCGCCAGTGAGCAGGGGGTGGCATTGCACATGCATTTCTGCCATCTTGGAGCATATATTTGTTATGTAACTTTTAAAATGTGCAAAAAAACTGCAAAAATATAATGCTTCCGCTCTCTATTATGTGAACTAAACTGTTGTGAAAGGTACATCTGTCAGAAAGCCAATAACATTAAAGATCTGTGAAAGTGCACTGCTCCTGTCACACATAAAATGTAGAGCTTTACCACTGGATTCTGTAATGAGTTAAAATAAGACAACAGCTTTAAAGAGAGCTTCCGGGTACAGGAGGAAAAACAATAGCATTGTGAGTAGTAACCATCCTACTGTAGTTGTACCCAGCAGTTTAATGTCCCCTTAATATTAATTAAGCATAGCATGGGTGCACTAAATCTCTCATATAATGTACTTTTATTAAACTATAAGCATGCAATAAAATTCATGTTGGATAACTCTTGAGCGCTAAGCTGATGGAGTGGAAAAAAGTAGCGGATTTCTTCATGCAGTTTTGTGCTATACTAGTTTAATGAAACTTAAGCATAAAACATTGCACATACACCTTTGACCATTTCCCCATGTCACTGCTTTTCAAATGCCATGTCCCTTTATTTCTGCTACAAAACAATTTATCATTAATAGACCTTTGTTTAATAAGTATTAAGTCTAACTATAGCTTAAAAAACTAATTTCAATTGCATTTTTATGCATTTAGTTATGCAAACTAGCAAGTGATTATGATTTGACCCTCACATGCCTAATTGGCATTTACATTTTACACCAAAAATAAGCACAGATCACAGAAATGGGGAATACATTATTGTTGTTATTATTGTTATTAAATAACAAATATTAACAAATAAATAACTTGAACCATAAATAACAAATTAAATATAAAACCCCAACCTCATTTAAGTGGACCCCATCGTTCAAAAAAATATCTCCCAGACTCACCTTCAAATTTAACATAGCAAATGCCAACACCCCCCAATTTTCCCACAAAACTAGACACCATACGATTAATTTTCTTCCGGGAGCTCTCCAACCGATGAACATACCAAGCAGACCTCCAAACCACCCTGGGTTCAATCTCTGACTACATCACCGCCAGTTCAGGTAACAAGTTCACCAACCTCTCCAAGTCAAAAAGGGTCCTGTCTACTAAAGCCTTTTGGGACATGAATTCCAAATTGTTGATCCTGCACAACTAAACCCCCAAGGGGTTTGTAAAGCCTGACATAATTCACCACACTACCCACCACCTGGTCCCAGCTCATTCCCCTAACACTAAACCACTTGACTACAACTTCTTCTTTAAGGATACCGAACTGAACCCCATCTTCTTTGACTGTAGCTGCTCTTCTGGCTCAGTAAACATACAAATGGCCAATCACCCAACACTACACTGGACCTGCAAGAGAAATACCATGATAGCACTAAACACTACAAGCAGGTTTCACATACAATCTAAAAGCATCTGACTCCCACCTCCTAATAATCGTCAGCAATGCTTCCCCTAGCCTAAAACTCACAGCCTCAGTCTCTGCCCTAATTCTAAAGGAATGGGTCCTAAAGTCACCTGTAGGTAAACCCAACTTTCCTTAAACGTAATGAAAAACTGCTAAAAACCAAAATTGATATAATGATGACCCATCCCCATGAATTAGCAAGGGTCCATCCATGGCAGGCCGAACCCCCAGAATCTCAACCACCAACCTTAACTGGGCAGCAGTTCCCTCCAATCACAAACAGCCTGATCAACTACCCCTTGCCTTCTTGATCTGTCTAGGACTGACTCAACCACAGCATGAGTGAATCATGTTCAGCTCACACATCAGACACTTGTAACCTCACACTATCTCTTCTACTCCATCCCACCAACTCAGAGATTTGAAAAGCTGTGAAAAAACCAACACAAGAGCCATCCTAAATAACAAAAACCCAAAGAGAGAAACACAAACAGATACCAACTACCCAACCACTGCTTTCAACAGTGAGAAAACCACAGGCCGCCTACCATCTTAAGGCTCAGACCCTATCTTCATGACTCTCAATGACATCCTAAAAGGCTAATTTCGCCAACCTCCTGGACACCCAAGACTTAGATACCCCACGCTCTCCCCACTCTCGGATCCAAGCCAAGAGAAAGATTTTCAGCAGCCAACCCATACCCTTGCCCAAAAGTCTCGCATTTCCCCAACCACTGTTTCCACTCTTTAACATATGCCCTCCAATTCCTCAGAGCTGAATGCCATTTCACCAAATCCATTACCTCCACAATCCCAGGTCCCACAACTCCTCCAGACACAAAGTCCCTGTGGCATCTCGCCACAGACAGGAACTGCTACAACTTGAAATTGGAATGGTTGTCATTGGTATTATTCAACTTTCCAGGTACATGGTACTGCCCTAACTAACACATTTTCTTTGAAGCATTCCAGGACAAAAACCTTCAGCAACCAAATAACTGGCAGGGAACTGATTTCCTATCCCTCAAGTAATGTGCCCAGATCTGAACAGCCATTGCCAGTGAAAAAAGCTCCAAAAGCACCAGGTTCCCAGTAAGGCTATCTTCCACCATATCCCCGGCCGTGCTCCAATGCGCCATCTCCCCCAAAAATACACCCCAAAGCAATACGCGCGAGTGAGCAGTTAGAGCTCCAAATCTGATACCCCTGATTTTTGCATCAAAGCATGCCCATTAAAGTCCTGCAAAAAGCCATCCACTCCCCCAAATCGCCATTGAGCTCCCTGGAAAGCCAAATTTGATGGTGAGTTGCCCAAACCCCTGTTGTTGCCAAAGAAAGTCACCTACAAAAACTCTCCCAACCTGAATAATCCTACACGCAAAATTAAATTTCCCTAGCAAAGACTGAAGTTCAAGCAGCATCACCTTTGCAGCCCACAAAGCCTTCTAAATGCAAGCCTTTAGGTCAACCAGCTTGTCCTCAGGCAAATGACATTCCATTGTCATTGTGTCAATCTGAATGCCTAGGAAGCTCAAAGAAGTGACAGGACCCTCCGTCTTCTCCACAGCCACTGGGATCCCAAAATCTTCAGCCACCTCCCCAAAAACATTGATAAGCCACTTACAAACCCCCGACCCGGCTGATCCCTAGAACAAAAAATCATTGAGATAGTGCACTAACAATGAAAAACCTGCCCTCATACAAACCACCCACTTAATGAAACAGCTGGACATTTTTAAAATATGAGCAGGAGATCGAACACTCCATTGGCAAACATATGTCAACAAAAGAGGCCCCATCCAAATGACATCCCAACAAATGGTGACAAGCGGGGTGAATCAGCAACAGACCAAATGCAACCTTTATATCCACATTAGCCAGAAGGGTGCCAAAGCCTTCTTTCCACAGCAAATCCAATGCCCGGTCAAAAGTTGCATACCTCACCATAGTCAATACAATCATTCACCTAAGATCCATTCATGTATGACAAATGATTGATCATCCCAAATTGCCACTTTTTTAGGTACAGCCTCCAAAGGAGAAACCCACATTTTTTTTAAAGAAACCCAGATCTGTCTCTTTCATCAACTTCCCACACACCACCTCTAGATGTTCCCTTGCTGACTTAAAATTGCCAGATAGGATTGTTCACCCCTGTTCCACAAATGAAATTAAAAAAAACAGAGCTGAATCCTGAAAGAAGCCCATCAGCCTCATAACTCTTCTCCTTCCATCTAGCATACCATTTTAGGCACGGCACCATCCTTTCAGCTCTCAATAAGACCCTCACTCTGCTTTCCTCCCATTCTTTCCATTCTAAAACAATGGGAGAGGGCATGATGTGAGTCCACGGTAGCTAAATGTGGGCCTTAGGGAATGGTTTAGGTTAAGAGCAAGTATCTCCCAGGCACAGTATATGAAAATCAAAAAAGAAAAGGAAAACAGCACTCCTGATATTTGGGCACGGAGTAAGATTTGCCAAATCTTTTGTTATCCAAGCAGATATTGACAAATCTTTTGTTATCCAAGCAGATATGTAAAGAGAAGCACTCCAGCCACCAGCAAGCTTCTTTTAAAAGACCTTTATTTTCATGGGTTGGGTCCAAGAAAAAAGAGGACAACCTGCAATAAGCATGTACGTTTTCTTGTTTTTTGGACCCAACCCATGAAAATAAAGGTCTTTTAAAAGAAGCTTGCTGGTGGCTGGATTGCTTCTCTTTACATATCTGCTTAGGTTAAGAGTGCTCACCCTATTGAGGGTAGACGCAATTGGCGTCTTACTCTAGCAGAGAGGCAGCAGAATTGCTGGAGTCAGGGATTTCTCATCCCAAATGCGGGACCGGTAAAGGGGGCTTAATTTCACAGGAAATTGAAATACACTTACTAATTCACTAGCGTAGTGGAGAAGAAACTGAAGGAGTTGGAGGTGGGATTCTGAGGCCCTTTAAGGATCCCCTTTTTCCTAATTTTGTGGTGTCCCCTCTTGGGGTGGTGCTGAAGAAGGAACAGGGGAAGTATAACCTCAATCAGCATCCATCCTACCCAAAGGGCAGATCTGTTAATTATGCTATTGATTTAGTTTTGAGTTTTGACGAGACTCTTGAAATAGTTTGCATGACTGGGCATGGAGCCCTTATAGACAAGTTTGATATTGTGTTGTCATTTAGGCTGCTGCCCATATATCCCAATTATTTTTATCTCATGGGTATTGTAACGGGAAATGAAACTTACCAAAGCAGGAACGGAACCCAGTGGCAGAGAAAAATAAATAGACATGTCCAAGGCATCACAACAGGCAAGGATTGAAGCAGAGATCAAAGTCAGGAGTATCCAAGGTCAGGGCAGGCAGCAAAGATGCAACGTAAAAAACAAGCCAAAGGTCAAAAGCCAGGGAAATCCAGAATACAAGGAAGGGAAACAGGATAATTGCTTAGTCTCTGTGAATAAGCCAGCAGAATAACTCAGCAATGAGTGAGAGGGCTGTCCAGGCTTTAAACCCTGCAAGGGCCAGGAACGCCCCCGTTGCTCAGGTGATGCAGGTGCAGCAGTTATCTGAGCAGCTATGGAAGACAAGGGTGTAGCCACAGAACACTTCCCCAGGAATGTGTTGTGCACATCAGCCGCGGACAAGCACCCCACAAATTAGCACTCACGCACCCACGCAGATACCCGCAAATTTGCGCGTGCGCACACCAGCACAGACACCCACACCACAAATTCACGTGTGCACGCACCTGCGCAGACACCCTCAAATTTGCATGCATGCACAAACACCCACGAACGCTCTGACAGTTGCGAGGGTGCAGTGACCAGTGACCACACACGCTGAGCACCCCATTGGTGCACAGGTAAGAGGGTACCCTTGGTACCCTCACCAAGGAGCGGCCTCCAGACGCGAACCAGGGAAGGCCTGTCAGGGTTCCTCCGATGAAAGGTCCGCACCTTAGCATTGGCATGGAGATGGACCATACCTCTTCCAATGGACCAGGTACTCCATCCTGCAGCGACGTCATCTGGAATCTAGGATCTCTTGTACCTCGTACTCTTCAATACCATCTACTTGTATAGGTAGTGGAGGAGCGGCAGTTCTACCAGGAAACAGGTTGTGATGGTATGGTTTCAGGAGAGACACATGGAACACTGGGTGGATCTTGAGTGTGGGAGGTAGACTCAATCGAACTGCCACAGGGTTCACTAGTTTTGTTACTGAGAAAGGACCTAGAAATTGTGGTCCTAGTTTCTTGGAAGGACAAGTCTAGTGAAGATGTTGGGTAGAGAGCCACACCTTGTCCCCTATTTGATAAAGTGGAGACAACCTCCTTCGTCTATTTGCTTGTCGTTTTTGTCATGCCTGGGAAGCGATCAACTGTTGTGTCAAGGTGCAAAGCAGAGAGCGGAGGTTGCATAGACGTGTGGAGACCTCGGGAACAGGGATAAAAGGTGGTAGATCAGGTAGGGTATTAGGATGTTAGCTGTAGTTAGCGTGAAAAAGGTGTCATTCCACTAGAATCATTTTTTTGGTTATTGCATGCAAACTTTTTGAGGAGTAGCTGCTCTTTCCAGTTTTCTTGCAGATGAGTAGAAAAGCAGTGGAGGTACTGCTCAAGGGTCTGATTAGTCCTCTCTGTCTGCCCATTTGACTGAGGGTAGTAGGAAGTGGACAGGCACCAGGAGATACAGAGGCTCCGGCAGAACTGGGTCCAAAACCTGGAGGTGAACTGCATGCCACGGTCAAATACAATAGATTTAGGTACACCATAAAGCCGGAATATATGTTGGATGAATAGCTCAGAGGTCTGGCGTGCTGTAGGGAGACCAGCAACTGGTATGAAGTGCGCCATTTTAGTGCATCTGTCTACAACCACCATAATGGTGTTGTGTCATTGGTATGGAGGTAGGTCGACTATGAAATCCATGGAGATGTCCCTCCATGGATGTGTTGGCACAGGTAATGGTTGTAACAGCCCTGCTGGTCTGGAGAATGGCTTCTTGTTGTGGGCACAAACAGAACAGGAGGAAACAAAGGATCGGATGTCCGAGGTCATGGAAGGCCACCAGAAATGTCTTTGTGTGACTTCAATATTATTGTGAATACCACCATGGCCCGTCATAGGATTATCATGGTGATGCTGCATAACAGCAAGGCGATGGTCGGTGGGTACATAGATACGTTGTTGGTAGAGACGCAGGCCATTGATGACCGGAAGATGGGAGGCTTCAGCTGCTACAATATCACTGGATACTTTGATGGCCTCTATCAGTGACTGGTGTGTGGCTAGAAAGAAGGAATAGGACTGTATGATTTCTTGTATGTCAGTGTAAGGAGCCTCCTCAATGGCATACATATGGGACAAGGAGTCCGCCTTCCTGTTCTTGGAGCCCGGATGGAACATTATATGTAGGTCAAAGTGAGAGAAGAAGAGGGTCCATCGGGCTTGTCTTGGACGGAGTCTTTTTGCTGATTGAGGGCCAGTTCTCAAACAGCACACCAAGGTCAGCTCTTCTTAAACATCCATAATCACTGTAATACAATAAATAAAATAAGGTGCTCCAAAGGCATAATATCTTCAAGACTACTGTGATGCTCAAACAATTAATCGATGCACAACAGAAGAGGTACTCACAATTGTGGTACACTACCAGTAGTGCAAACCAAGCAGGCTGGGTACATTTGGAGCCTCCTTCCGGGAAATTAGCACATGGAAGATGTCTTAAACTTCCCTGCAGGTTTTTTGTAACTCACGCATTAAGCACTCAGAAAACCCAAAAATAGTTTAAAAATCCCCACAACTTTATAGAGGTATTTATTAAAAAGTTTAAAACAATTAAAACACTGTGACGTGTTTCACAGCGTTACTGGCATCAGAGGCAGCAGCTGTCTGTCTGAGTGCTTAATATGTGCCACTAAACTACCAGGAGGAGTGACAGTGCTTCCGGTGGGAATGTCACTCCCACCTATCATTTTGGAATAACACTTTTTTACACACAGTAAGTTTCTGTTCTCCCAAACACTGCACAGGCTCTAGACTTAAAAAAAAAAAAAAAATACATATACAAATTATATTACTATATGGCAATAGTGTGTTATACATATAGAGCTCAAAAGATACATGCACTCTCTAGAGCTTGTCCCAGTATGTTCTCAAAAAAAAAATGGTTTTGGAACAAATCATTCATCATAAAACATATTCTTTATTTTACTCCAATAGCCTTTAAGAGGATCATTCAGAATTCATTTGCTAAAGAAATCCTATGCTAAACATCTTCAGTGCAGGAGCTGGACAGCAACTTAACCCCTTAGTGACCAGACCATTTTTCAATTTTCTTACCTTTAAGGACCAAGGCTATTTTTACATTTCTGCGTGGTTTGTGTTTAGCTGTAATTTTCCTCTTACTCATTTACTGTACTATTATATACAGTTTTTCTCGCCATTAAATTGACTTTCTAAAGATACCATTATTTCTATCATATCATATAATTTACTATAAAAAATTATAAAATATGATGAAAGAATTGAAAAAACACAGGCCTAGATTACGAGTTTTGCGTTAACAGGGGTGCGGTGCTAACGAGCAGTTTATGCTCACCACTCACTTATAGACAGCGCTGGTATGTTAACCTCAAAAAAGTGAGCGTAGAGCAAAATTTAGCACCACATCTCACCTCAATACCAGCGCTGCTTACGTTAGCGGTGAGCTGGTAAAACGTGCTTGTGCACGATTTCCCCATAGGAATCAACAGGGAGAGCCGGCTAAAAAACACCTGCAAAAAAGCAGCGTAAAGCTCCTAACACAGCCCCATTGATTCCTATGGGGAAAATACATTTATGTCTACACCTAACATCCTAACATGAACCCCGAGTCTAAACACCCCTATAATCTTACACTTATTAACCCCTAATCTGCCGCCCCGACATCGCCGACACCTACATTATATTATTAACCCCTAATCTGCCGCTCCAGACACCGCCGCCACCTACATTATACTTATGAACCCCTAATCTGCTGCCCCCAACATCGCCAACACCTACATTATATTTATTAACCCCTAATCTGCCGCCCTCAATGTCGCCGCAACCTAACTACATTTATTAACCCCTAATCTGCCACTCTCAATGTCGCCACCACTATAATAAACATATTAACCCCTAAACCTAAGTCTAACCCTAACCCCCCCTAACTTAAATATAATTTAAATAAATCTAAATAAAATTACTACAATTAACTAAATAATTCCTATTTAAAACTAAATACTAATAGTTACATTGTAGCTAGCTTAGGGTTTATTTTTATTTTACAGGCAACTTTATATTTATTTTAACTAGGTACAATAGTTATTAAACAGTTATTAACTGTTTAATAACTACCTAGTTAAAATAAAGACAAATTTACCTGTAAAATAAAACTTAACCTAAATTACAATTACACCTGACACTACACTACAATTAAATTAATTACCTAAATTAAATACAATTAATTACAATTAAATAAAATTATCTAAAGAACAAAAAAGACCCAACTAAATTACAGAAAATAATAAACAAATTACAAGATTTTTAAACTAATTATACCTAATCTAATCCCCCTAACAAAATAAAAAAGCCCCCCCAAAATAAAAAAAAGCCCTACCCTACACTAAATTACAAATAGCGCTTAAAAGGGCCTTTTGCGGGGCACTGCCCCAAAGTAATGAACTCTTTTACCTGTAAAAAAAAAAGTACAAATCCCCCAACATTAAAACCCACCACCCACACAACCAACCTTACTCTAAAACCCACCCAATCCCCCCTTAAAAAAACCTAACACCAACCCAATGAAGATCACCTTACCTGGAGACGTATTCACCCAACCGGGCCAAAGTCCTCAACAAAGCCAGAAGAAGTCTTCATCCAAGCCGGGTGAAGTGGTCATCCAGACGGGCAGAAGTCTTCATCCAGACGGCATCTTCTATCTTCATCCATCCGGCGCGGAGCGGGTCCATCTTCAAGACATCCAATGCGGAGCATCCTCTTCTTCCGACGGCTAAACACAGAATGAAGGTTCCTTTAAATGACGTCATCTAAGATGGCGTCCCTTCAATTCCAATTGGCTGATAGAATTATATCAGCCAATCGGAATTAAGGTAAAAAAAATCCTATTGGCTGATGCAATCAGCCAATAGGATTGAACTGGCATTCTATTGGCTGATTGGAACAGCCAATAGAATACCAGCTCAATCCTATTGGCTGATTGAATCAGCCAATAGGATTGAACTTCAATCCTATTGGCTGATTGCATCAGCCAATAGGATTTTTTTCTACCTTAATTCCGATTGGCTGATAGAATTCTATCAGCCAATCGGAATTGAAGGGACGCCATCTTAGATGACGTCATTTAAAAGAATCTTCATTCTGTGTTTAGCCGTCGGAAGAAGAGGATGCTTGGATGAAGACTTCTCCCGGCTTCGTTGAGGACTTCGGCCCGGTTGGGTGAAGACGTCTCCCGGTAAGGTGAACTTCAGGGGGTTAGTGTTAGGTTTTTTAAGGGGGGATTGGGTGGGTTTTAGAGTAGGGTTGGTTGTGTGGGTGGTGGGTTTTAATGTTGGGGGGGGAATTGTAATTTTTTTTTAAAGGTAAAAGAGCTGATTACTTTTGGGCAATGCCCCGCAAAAGGCCCTTTTAAGGGCTATTTGTAATTTAGTGTAGGGTAGGGCTTTTTTATTTTGGGGGGGCTTTTTTTATTTTGTTAGGGGGATTAGATTAGGTGTAATTAGTTTAAATATCTTGTAACTTGTTTATTATTTTGTGTAATTTAGTGGGGTTTGTTTTGTACTTTAGATAATTTTATTTAATTGTAATTAATTGTATTTAATTTAGGTAATTAATTTAATTGTAGTGTAGTGTTAGGTGTAATTGTAACTTAGGTTAGGTTTTATTTTACAGGTAAATTTGTCTTTGTTTTAACTAGGTAGTTATTAAATAGTTAATAACTATTTAATAACTATTGTACCTAGTTAAAATAAATACAAAGTTGCCTGTAAAATAAAAATAAACCCTAAGCTAGCTACAATGTAACTATTAGTTATATTGCAGCTAGCTTAGGGTTTATTTTATAGGTAAGTATTTAGTTTTAAATAGGAATTATTTAGTTAATTGTAGTAATTTTATTTAGATTTATTTAAATTAAATTTAAGTTAGGTGGGGTTAGGGTTAGGGTTAGACTTAGGTTTAGGGGTTAATAACTTTATTATAGTGGTGGCGAGTTTGGGGGCCGCAGATTAGGGGTTTATAAATGTAGGTAGGTGGAGGCGATGTTAGGGCCAGCAGATTAGGGGTTAATAATATTTAACTAGTGTTTGCGATGCGGGAGTGTGGCGGTTTAGGGGTTAATATATTTATTATAGTGGCGGCGATGTCTGGTTCGGCAGATTAGGGGTTAAAATATTTATTTTAGTGTTTGAGATGCGGGAGGGCCTCGGTTTAGGGGTTAATAGGTAGTTTATTGGTTTTAGTGTACTTGTTAGCACTTTAGTTAAGAATTTTATGCTACGGTGTTGTAGTGTAAAACTCTTAACTACTGACTTTTAAATGCGGTACCAGTCTTGACAGGAGAGAGTCTACCGCTCACTTTTTGGCAGACTCGTAATACTGGCGCTATGCAAGTCCCATTGAAAATATAGGATACGCAATTGACTTAAGTGGATTTGCAGTATTTCCGAGTCTGGCCAAAAAAGTGAGCGGTAAGCCTGTACCTTCAAGACTCATAATACCAGCGGGCATTAAAAAGCAGCGTTGGGACCGGCCAACGCTGCTTTTTAAGCCTAACGCAAGACTCGTAATCTAGCCGACACTTTTTCTAACTTTGACCCCCAAAATCTGTTACACATCTACAATCACCAAAAAATACCCATGCTAAATAGTTTCTAAATTTTGTCCTGAGTTTAGAGATACCCAATGTTTACATGTTCTTTGCTATTTTTGCAAGTTAAAGGGCAATAAGTACAAGTAGCACTTTGCTATTTCCAAACATTTTTTTTTCTCAAAATAAGCGATAGTTACATTGTAACACTGATATCTGTCAGGAATCCCTGAATAACCTTTCACATGTACATATATTTTTTAGACAACCCTATGCGGCCGAATGATCAAATGTCTGTCGGACCTGATCCGACAGTGCAGATCAGGTACGACAGACATCGCTAAATGCATGCGATGTATGCAATGCCGCCCCCTGCAGACTCACGGCCAATCGGCCGCCAGCAGAGGGTCTTAATCAACCGGATCGTACTCGATCGGGTTGAATTGTGGCGATTCCTGTCCACTTGCTCAGAGCAGGTGGACAGGTTTATGGAGCAGCAGTCTGAAGACTCGCCAGAAACACGGGCCCTCAAGCTCCATTCAGAGCTTTATAAATGGGCCTCAAAATATTGATCTAGGCCCATTTTGGTATATTTCATACCATTATTTAACCGCCAAATGCGATCAAATAAAACTTTAGGTTTCTTAATGAAATTATTTACAAACAGCTTGTGCAATTATGGCACAAATGGTTGTAAATACTTATCTGGGATCCCCTTTGTTCAGAAATAGCAGACATTTATGGCTTTGGCATTACTTTTTGGTAATTAGAAGACCGCTAAATGCCGCTGCGCACCACACTTGTATTATGCCCAGCAGTGAAGGGATTAATTAGGTAGCTTGTAGGGAGCTTGTAGGGTTAATTTTAGCTTTAGTGTAGTAGAAAACCCAAAGTATTGATCTAGGTCCATTTTGGTATATTTCATGCCACCATTTCACCACCAAATGCGATCAAATAAGAAAAATCGTTAACATTTTCACTGAAATTATTTACAAACAGCATGTGCAATTATGGCAAAAATGGAAGTAAATGCTTCTCTGGGATCCCCTTTGTTCAGAAATAGCAGACATATATGGTTTTGGCTTTGCTTTTTCGTAATTAGAAGGCGAGTGCATAATACAAGTGCCACTGCACACCACACTTGTATTATGCCCAGCAGTGAAGGGGTTAACCCCTTAACGACTGAGGACGTGCAGGGTACGTCCTCAACAAAAAGGAGGTTAACGCCTGAGGATGTACCCTGCATGTCCTCGGTGTGGAAAGCAGCTGGAAGCGATCCTGCTCGCTTCCAGCTGCTTTCCGGTTATTGCAGTGATGCCTCGATATGGAGGCATCCTGCAATAACCGTGTACGGCCATCCGATGCAGAGAGAGCCACTCTGTGGCCCTCTCTGCACCGGACATCGATGGCCAGTATTGTTGGTGGGTGGGAGCCTGTGTGGGAGGCGGGTGGCAGCCATCGATGGCCCTGGTGATGTGGTGGGGGGCGGGATTGTGGGCGGGGATGGCCGGGGGCGCGAACGGATGTGCGCGCGTGCACGGGAGGGCGGGGGCGGGTGCGTGCACGGGGAGGGAGCGGGTGGGAACCGCTACACTACAGAAAAAGTTTTAGTATAATTGTTAAAAAAGGGGGAAAAAGTTTGAAAAAAAAAAGATCAGGCAGGTGGTGGGGGTTCGTCGGGGGGGGGGGGGGAAGCTACACTACAGAAAGCAAAAAAAAAACAAAACAAAAAAACCTTTTTTTTGCAAAATGGGTATTGGCAGATAGCTGCCAGAACCCAAGATGGCCCCCAATAGGGCAGATGGGGAGGGTTAGAGAGCTGTTTTGGGGAGGATCAGGGAGGTTGGGGGCTAAGGGGGGATGCTACACCACAGCATATGTAAATATGCACACAAAAAAAAACACCTTTTATTTTAGTACTGGCAGACTTTCTGCCAGTACTTAAGATGGCAAGGACAATTGTGGGGGAGGGAAGGGAGCTGTTTGGGAGGGATCAGGGGGTGGGATGTGTCAGGTGGGAGGCTGATCTCTACATTAAAGCTAAAATTAACCCTGCAAGCTCCCTACAAACTACCTAATTAACCCCTTCACTGCTAGCCATAACACACGTGTGATGCGCAGCAGCATTTAGCTGCCTTCTAATTACCAGAAAGCAATGCCAAAGTCATATATGTCTGCTATTTCTGAACAAAGGGGATCCCAGAGAAGTATTTACAACCATTTGTGCCATAATTGCACAAGCTGTTTGTTAATAATTTCAGTGAGAAACCGAAAACTGTGAAAAATGTTACTTTTTTTTTAAATTTGATCGCATTTGGCGGTGAAATGGTGGCATGAAATATACCAAAATGGGCCTAGATCAATACTTTTGGTTGTCTACTACACTACACTAAAGCTAAAATTAACCCTTCAAGCTCACTACAAGCTCCCTAATTAACCCCTGTACTGCTGGGCATAATACACATGTGGTGCGCAGCGGCATTTAGCGGCCTTCAAATTACCAAAAAGCAATACCAAAGCCATATATGTCTGCTATTTCTGAACAAAGGGGATCCCATAGAAGAATTTACAACCATTTATGCTATAATTGCACAAGCTGTTTGTAAATAATTTCAGTGAGAAACCGAAAGTTTGTGAAAAAATTTGTGATAAAGTGAACAATTTTTTGTATTTGATCGCATTTGGCGGTGAAATGGTGGCATGAAATATACCAAAATTGACCTAGATTAATACTTTGGGATGTCTACTAAAAAAAATATATGCATGTCAATGGATATTCAGAGATTCCTGAAAGATATCAGTGTTCTAATGTAACTAGCTCTAATTTTGAAAAAAAATGGTTTGGAAATAGCAAAGTGCTACTTGTATTTATAGCCCTATAACTTGCAAAAAAAGCAAAGAACATGTAAACATTGGGTATTTCTAAACTCAGGACAAAATTTAGAAACTGTTTAGCATGTTTTTTTTTTTGGTGGTTGTAGATGTGTAACAGATTTTGGGGGTCAAAGTTAAAAAAGTGTGTTTTTTTCCATTTTTTCCTCATATTTTATAATTTTTTGTATAGTAAATTATAAGATATGATGAAAATAATGGTATCTTTAGAAAGTCCATTTAATGGCGGGAAAAACAGTATATAATATGTGTGGGTACAATAAATGAGTAATTGGAAAATTACAGCTAAACACAAACACCACAAAAATGGTCCCAAACGGACAGAAAATGGAAAAGTGCTGTGGTCATTAAGGGGTTAATTAGGTAGCTTGTAGGGTTAATTTTAGCTTTAGTGTAGAGATCAGCCTCCCACCTAAAACATCACACACACACCCCTCTCTGACCCCTCTCAACCAGCTCTCTTCCCTCCCCACATCACAATGGTCACAGCCAACTAAAATAAGTCTTTTTTTTTATAGAATTGTTTTTATTTTTTTATATATATAATGCTTAGTTGGATCCCGCATTAGCCCCCAACCTCCCTGATCCCCCCAAACAGCTCTCTAACCCTACCCCCTCTACCTATTTGCCGCCATCTTGGGTACTGGCAGCTGTCTGCCAGTACCCAGTTTGGTAAAAATTTGGCTTTTTTATAATTATACCCCATTTTTCTGTAGTGTAGCTGCCCCCCCTCAATACCCTACCTCCTCCCAGATCCCTTTCCCTATACTTAATTATTTATTTCCCCCCTCCCTCTCCTTCCTTCCCTTATACACTCTATATCTGTTGACGAAGCTCCTCTTTCATACTGGGCGCTGCCATCTTGGAGCTCATATATTCTTGTACCCTATGATAGAAGTGGTGAACATTCACAGATCAGTCATGCTTCCGGCTTTTTTTACAGCTGTAATGCGTGCTTCAAGTTTGAACACACAATACAGAGTGGAAAATTGACATTTTTCCAGTTTTTATACACAGTTTAAAAGTTACATAATATTTAAAAAGGCCCCATGAATATGTTATTCTCTTCCTCTGTATCATGCACACTAACAATACAAATGTCAAAAAGCCCCCATGACTGATCTGTTAATGTGTACTGCTTCTGTCACAGAGTGAAAAAATAAGCTCCAAGATGGTGGTGCCCAGTATGAAGATACTTAGCTTGATAAAGCAGCATATGTAGGGGGTTAAAATAAGAGAACAACATGGCCTTTGGTGGGCTTCATTTCGAAATGGCCACAATCCTGTGTCACTCTCATTAAGATCTTATTCTTTACAGAGAACTGTGGTCATACTTTGTGCCATCCTATTTTCCCTTAACAGTATAGCTGTTTAGGACTTCCATGAGATCAAGAAAGTCACCTTTTGACCACTGAGAAGCTAAAACAATTGATCAATACCAGATGGTATCTGGTGAGGCAGAAGGCCTACCATGTTGTAAAGACTTTACTTTAATATGCATGGCAATATGTTTATATTTACTACAGTCTGGTGAGCTGACTCGGGATATATTCTCTGCCTTATTGGCTTGCCTTTTGCTGGCATTTAACAACCTGGAACAAGCAAATCAGAATTTAATAAATCAGCTATGTGCATTAGTTCTCACATATCCTTCACCTCAGTACCCTTCTTCTGTCGCAATGGAAGTGTTGACTGTTAATATACCCCTCCAGACCCAGTCTCATAAGGGAGGGAATACCTTTTGACCTTTTGGAAGCTCTGCTGTACTTGAATAATAGCCATGTACTGGAAACCTACAATAGGCTTGTTCCAATGTCTGCAGCCAGTACTCTACCTTGTCCCGAGTTTTGATGGAGCAGCTGTCCCTTTATCAAGCTTCAAATCCAGTGACAGTGTAACTCAACTCAGTGGCATAGCATTTTTGGCATCGGATCTACTACATAGCCCGCTAGAGAAAATGGCTTGGGGCAGTGTTTGAAGCTTTAGTTACATCCTTATAGGGACTGCTGCGGACTTCATGGAAGATGTGTGGCACGATCGGACATCTTGATCAGAGAATCACTTTTGCATTGGGCATTCATCATTCTCTTTCCTATGGATCAGAAGGGAATAGGCTGAATTTAATAAGTAATGTTTATTTGGCAGCGTGGTGAGAAGTGTAAACACTTAGACCTAGATTTGGAGTTTGGCGTTAGCCGTGAAAACCAGCGTTAGAGGCTCCTAACGCTGGTTTTAGGCTACCGCCGGTATTTGGAGTCACTCAAAATAGGGTCTAACGCTCACTTTTCAGCCGCGACTTTTCCATACCGCATATCCCCTTACGTCAATTGCGTATCCTATCTTTTCAATGGGATCTTTCTAACTCCGGTATTTAGAGTCGTTTCTGAAGTGAGCGTTAGACATCTAACGAAAAAACTCCAGCCGCAGGAAAAAAGTCAGTAGTTAAGAGCTTTCTGGGCTAACGCCGGTTTATAAAGCTCTTAACTACTGTGCTCTAAAGTACACTAACACCCATAAACTACCTATGTACCCCTAAACCGAGGTCCCCCCACATCGCCGACACTCGAATAATTTTTTTTAACCCCTAATCTGCCGACCGCCACCTACGTTATCCTTATGTACCCCTAATCTGCTGCCCCTAACACCGCCGACCCCTGTATTATATTTATTAACCCCTAACCTTCCCCCCACAACGTCGCCTCCACCTACCTACACTTATTAACCCCTAATCTGCCGACCGCAAAGCGCTGCCACCTACGTTATCCTTATGTACCCCTAATCTGCTGCCCCTAACACCGCCGACCCCTATATTATATTTATTAACCCCTAATCTGCCCCCCTCAACGTCGCCTCCACCTGCCTACACTTATTAACCCCTAATCTGCCAACCGGACCTGAGCGCTACTATAATAAAGTTATTAACCCCTAATCCGCCTCACTAACCCTATAATAAATAGTATTAACCCCTAACATCGCCGACACCTAACTTCAATTATTAACCCCTAATCTGCCGACCGGAGCTCACCACTATTCTAATAAATGTATTAACCCCTAAAGCTAAGTCTAACCCTAACACTAACACCCCCCTAAGTTAAATATAATTTAAATCTAACGAAATTAATTAACTCTTATTAAATAAATTATTCCTATTTAAAGCTAAATACTTACCTGTAAAATAAATCCTAATATAGCTACAATATAAATTATAATTATATTATAGCTATTTTAGGATTTATATTTATTTTACAGGTAACTTTGTATTTATTTTAACCAGGTACAATAGCTATTAAATAGTTAAGAACTATTTAATAGCTAAAATAGTTAAAATAATTACAAATTTACCTGTAAAAGAAATCCTAACCTAAGTTACAATTAAACCTAACACTAGACTATCAATAAATTAATTAAATAAACTACCTACAATTATCTACAATTAACCTAACACTACACTATCAATAAATTAATTAAATACAATTGCTACAAATAAATACAATTAAATAAACTAGCTAAAGTACAAAAAATAAAAAAGAACTAAGTTACAAAACATAAAAAAATATTTACAGGGCGGAGCCGGCCAGCGTCTATGATGGCCGCATAATTTTTTGCTCCGGGTGAAGGAGCACTTTCCACGGCAGTTTTTTAAGGATGATAAAGCCGCAGCTAGACAGAACCTATGGCGGATCGTCTCAAGACAACTGGGAGCATAGTTTGAATCCCAAAACAAGCCACAGGAAGAATATTTTCCATATTATGCCAGCGGATCAACAGGCCGCAAGCCTCAGCACGCATCGCATGAGTCCTGACAACGCAACACAAGCGACACAGAAATGAAGATGTGAGCGTGACAAACTAGGATAACATCCAGACCGGGTAGGCATGTAAATGACCTAGCACGAACAGCGCCCCTTTTATTGCCTAAATAGACCCCTAAACCGGAATGCAACCTGGCCCCCTTGGTTCTGGCAGCCATAAGCCCTGAGCAGCAAACAGCATATAACGGTTGCTCATATTAATAAAGACACAAGCAGTATACTCTAAAGCAACGGTATAGGGGCTTCATGTAGTTACACAGCAAGTACTCTTTAAGCCAGATGATGGCAACACTGCTGTGGAAGAGGCTGCAGCTCACATAGCTTAAAAGACACTATCACTTCAGACTCATAACAATATTAAACCTGTTTACTGACAAATGGAAAATTAAGGAAAACCTTCACAGCACAAAATAACTAACAAGATGGTGTTGAATTGAAGCACCACCAACAATATACCGCTTAAAGCCTTTTATTACCCTTATAATTCTTGTGTTTGCAACAGTACATTAAAAGAACTGCTCGGCTAACTGAGAAGTCCCCGCCACTCTGCAACACAGAGGCGCCAAGATGGCGTCGAGACGCACTTCTAGGCCTGATAAAGCCAACAAAGGCTTAGTACCTACCACCTCTAAAATGGACAATTTTTTTAAAGTGCTGGAAACTTCTATGTCAAGCACAAGTGAGATAGCGGAAACTGAAAAAGACACACCTAGCACAGATACATCTGCCAGCCTCACAGATACACCTGCCCTTCTCACAAAAGCTGATATCCAAAATTTGCCTACCAAAGCAGATTTCGCCTCTTTCTTCACTCAAGTGGGCAAACTTATAAAAGAGGGACTAACTGAAGTTAAAAGAGACCTCTCTGACTTGGGCGATAGGGTAATGCAAATAGAAGAAGATATGGAGCAATACAACAATGATACTGATATTCAAAACCGTACCCTGCAGGTACATGATGATATGCTACATCAACTACAGAACCAAGTTGAGGACTTGGATAACAGAGGGAGACGACAGAACCTCAGGATCAGAGGCATCTCCGAAAAAGTGGTGTCCACTCAAATCCAGCAACACCTCCAACTTTTATTTAAGCACCTCTTGCAAGAAGAAACAACAACCATTCCGCTAGACAGAGCTCACCGAGCCTTACGCCCAAAACCAACAAAAGACAAGCCACCTAGAGACATAATTATCCGATTCCAAAGTTTCAGAGATAAGGAGAGAATTATGCTGGCCTCACGGAAAGCACGCCAAATCCTGTTTGAGGGAGATACAGTTCAGATTTTCGCTGACCTAAGCACTATCACGCTGACCAAACGGCGAGAGGCAAGGTACCTTACCACTCATCTACAAGATTTGAAGATACCCTACAGATGGGGCTTCCCATTCTGTCTTAAGGTCCTACATAACTCTCAATTAATCACATACAGCATGGCAGATGACCTTGAGCAATTCTGCAAAAGCTTAAATATTCCAGCTCCATCTGCACTCCTAACAAGGCCTACTTCGCCATCAGGTGCCAATACAACAACACAGACTCCAAGACAGCAAAGACCTTCCTGGACGAGAGTGTCTAGGAAACCAAGCACACAGCACCCAAAAGCAGACTCTCCAAGAGATGAACTAACCTGAATCCTCCACCTCTGATGTCTGGGTTTCTAAGTATTCGTTACTTGGTGCAGCGCACCACCTTAATCATATTTAAGTACCCGTAAGGACAGGAAAAATGTATTATGCCCCTAATACTATATAGTCCCTTAGCGGTAACTAGCAAAATCCGCCCTTCTTCCCTAGTCCTTAACTCATATCAATATATAAACCCACCCACAGTGGGAATTTGCTCCACCATACTGATCTTCTCTAGTTACTATGACCCCCCCCCCAATAGACTGAATTGTAGTACCAAGTATTGGTACCTGTTATATTCCTGTTTTCTCTTGTTTTTCCTGATGTTATGTTATGGTTGTTGTTTATTTGTTATTTACTTTTCCTTTTTGATACTACAGAGCCTATCTTCAGGAGACTCTACTCCTCTCACTACCTTTCCTCTACCCACCCCCTCTCATATTGATGTTAGAGACAAAACTGGAACGTGCCCTGGATCTCAGGTATGGTCATACACAAACAAAGTTCTCTAAGGGCTACACCCTAACATTAAAGCGTACATTGATAGAAATAGCTGACACCCCACTAATACCCCTAGCGGCAGACCACATATGTTGCATTCAGTTTGGCCTAAATACTTTATCCCACACTACACATGGCAGTACCTGAACTATTACTCATATCCCAGAATGTTAAGGGCCTTAATTCCCCAACAAAAAGGTCAATTGCACTAAATTGGTTCCATAAACACAAAGGAGAAATCATTTTCTTGCAAGAGACCCATTTTTGCGCACAGGCGGAACCAAAATGCTCCTCCAAACATTTCCCAGTGGGATTCTTCAATTCAGCCCCTACTAAACGAAATGGTGTAGGCATACTGTTCAGAAATAATATCCCTTTCCAACTCACCAGCAAATATACAGATAGTGAGGGACGATATCTAATATTAATAGGCACCCTATATAACCACCAGGTCACGCTAGTAAACATCTATGCCCCAAATACTGGGCAGGCCCGATTCTTCAAAAAAGTAATTGGAGTCCTTTTGGGGGTGGTGCAGGGATCAGTGATACTCGCAGGCAATAGTAATGTAGCTATGGAACCAGTCTTGGACTGTTCTACCAAAAAGAGCTCGATACCCAGAAGCTCTCTGGGAGCAATTATAAGAGTATTACGTGAGGCTACACTGCTTGACACTTGGAGAATCCAGCACCCATCACAAAAAACATACACATTCTACTCCAACCCCCAAAGGTCCTACTCGAGAATAGACCATATATTTATTGACCAGAGGAGTATGCCCCTGATGAGGTCCTCGGAAATTCTTCCGACCCCATGGTCAGACCACTCGATGGTGACACTATCCCTGGCTTTGCCAGACAAACCTCTAATTGACCCACATTGGCGTCTTGATGAAACCCTCCTTTTGCAACCCCTAATAAAGGACAAAATCACACGTACACTTAAAGACTATTTCCACCACAACGCGACCCCTAACACATCCCCCACCCTGATTTGGGAAGCGCATAAAGCGGTAGTACGAGGTGAATTTATGAAGCAGAGAGTGATACTCTTAAAAAATTATAATGCAAAATACAAGCAACTGCTTCAGCAACTTCGACAGATAGAAACATTGCACATGCAAGCACCAAACAATTTACAGCATATAACACAACTATATAAAACGAGACAGGAGCTGAATGCCCTGCTTAACAAAGAGGCGCAAAGGAAGGCGATCTATTTAAAAAAGCTTTACTTTACAGAAGGCAATAAGGCAGGCCCCCTACTGGCAAGAGCCCTTAAGGCTCGATCGAACAATAATTTCATCCACAAGCTAGCGCTTCCTAACACACCGGGAGACTACACCCATGACAGTAAGTCAATAGCAAACATCTTCAGCGACTACTACAAAAAACTATATAGCATCCCAATAACACCCCACTCCTCGGACCATGAGGCAATAGACTCCTATATCCAAGACTCAAATATCCCAACACTACCCGACCAAATTGCCAAGCAGATGGAGGACCCCATTACTTTGCAGGAAGTTATTACAGCCATAAACAGTTCACCCCTCCGTACAAGCCCTGGCCCAGACGGGTTTTCAGCTCTATACTACAAGCAATTCCAAACACTACTAGCTCCACACTTAACCAATCTTTTCACCTCCTTAGATAAAGATGGAATACTCTCCCCTAACCTTTTAGAAGCACACATCTCAGTCATCCCTAAGCCCAATAAAGCCACCACAGAACCAGGCAGTTACCGTCCTATCTCCCTATTAAATGGGGACATCAAAATTTATGCTAAGATCCTTGCAAGCCGCATTAGTAAGGTACTCTCAACGCTTATACATGTTGACCAAGCTGGCTTCGTTCCGCTCAGGGAGGCCAGGGACAATACGATCCGGATTCTCCACTTGTTGGAATTCGCCAAAACGCAGCAAACTCCTGCTGTCCTGGTCTCCACTGATGCGGAGAAAGCCTTCGATAGGTTAAATTGGCCCTTCCTACACAGCACACTAAAACATTTCGGCTTCAGGGAACTAATGATCAAGCGCATATTTCAATTATATAATGGCCCCTCTGCTAAAGTCCGCACTAATGGAGTCCACTCACAAAGCTTTAGCATACACAACGGGACAAGGCAGGGTTGTCCTCTCTCCCCCATCTTATTCGTCCTCACAATGGAGGTCCTGGCTTGCCATATCAGGCAAAACCTAAACATTCACGGGATTACCATCGGTCCAGATACCCACAAACTGGCCATGTTCGCTGATGATGTCCTACTCACCCTCACTTCCCCAGCACTCTCCCTACCCAGCCTAACCGCAGAATTTGACAAATTTAGTAGATACTCACATTTCCTCATCAACTACACTAAATCAGAGCTTTTAAACATTACCATGACCCCCAATAACTTTGCAAATTTCATTACAACATGCCCATTTAAAATTCAAAACTCACACTTGAAATACTTAGGCATAGTATTAGCCTCTAACCCATCGAGATGGTTTGCCCTCAACTACCAACCGCTCCTACACTCTATCCAGCACTCATTATCTACCTGGAAAGACAAATCACTATCGTGGTGGGGTAGAATACAATCCATTAAAATGACAATACTCCCCAAAATTCTATACATACTGCAAGCTATGCCCATCACAATCCCGAAAGCGTTTATACAACAATTGCAAAAAGCCATTAACAGCTTTGTGTGGGGAAGACTCTGTCCGAGAATACCGAGAGGAACTATGTATAGACCCCTACAGAGTGGGGGGTTGGGTCTTCCGGACCTACGTCTATACTACCAAGCGGTTACCCTACAAAGAATCCTTGACTGGCATTGTAGAAGAGACTCTAAGGCTTGGGTGGCAGTTGACTCACAGCTGCTTAAATCACCTAACCCCGGCCCCTTGTGCTGGCTCCCTAGGTCCAGACGCACCCCCCTATGCGCGACGTCCCCACTCTACAGGCATATCTTTAACATGTGGGATCAGCTACTTAAGACAACCCCAGCTTTGTCCACCCCAACATCTCCACTTACCCCGATCTTTCCCAACATAGAACTAATGGGAGGGTATGAACCTAGGAAAAAAGACACTATAGTATATGAACTGCTAGATTCCATCCCCATCACCCGACTACTCACTCAAGGTAAACTTAAGTTTAGAGAAGAGCTTACACAAATATTCCGGGGATTCTTCGCTCCATGGCTTAAATTTGCACAATTACAACATTTTATCCAGACAGCTCACAATAAGCAGAACCTCCTCAGAATCCCTACCCCATTTGAACAAATCTGTCTAACTGAGAAAATTGCTAAGGGCTCGCTATCACTAGCCAAAGTCTTATTACAAAAAGCACAGACTCCTCCACTCCCCCCATATACATCCCCAATGGCATCAGGAACTGGGCACGACCCTAGATACCACACAATGGTTACAAATTTTCCAGAATACGCGCACCTCCTCCACATCCCCCAAAGTCATAGAGCTTAACTACAAAGTATTACTACGATGGTACTTAACACCAACCAGGCTGAATAACATTTATCCTACCGCTACGTCATTTTGTTGGAGGGGGTGTGGTGGACAGGGCACCATGTTACATATGTGGTGGTCTCCCTTTGGCGTGGTGTAGAGTACACCTTGAAAAAATTAGTTGAGACAGACTTTTCCCTAAGCCCTAAGCTAGTCCTCTTAAATGAAACCCCGCCAATCAAATGCACAATTAGACAGACACTGATACGCATAGGCCTTAACTGTGCGAAATCCCTTATTGCCCTACACTGGAAGTCACCCTCAATTCCAACACCAGAACAGTGGATTAAAAAAGCAGACGAGATGCTCTCATGCGAGGAATATGGCTACTACAAAAGAAACAAGTCCGCTTTCTATGCAGATCTCAGGTTTTACTGGGACTCTATCACCCCTAAATAGAATCCCCCCCCCTATATTGCAAGACCCAACTGATATACTGGAGGACAAAGCCACCCAGTAGATCTACAGATGTCCAAAGCTTATCAGATGCAGACATAGAAGTAGAGGCCAGCTAGCCAATGCCATACACTAACTCCAGGGTTGTCTCTGCATCAATCCCCTTCCCTATCCCCTCTCCTCTTCTTTTCCCTTTCCATTCTTTTGTCTTTTTTTTTTTTCTTCTTCTTCGTTTACCACTTTCTGTTATATTACATTCTGGTTTCGCAATGTTAGACGGTTTTAAGTTGTGAAATTGCAGTGCGCAGAGACTGTACACCAGGTACCGTGAAATATGGACATATTTATTTTTTCCTCCCTCTGAGACACTCCAGAGGAGGCATAGACCTCAGCCAAGGGGTTCAGTGACCTCCGGAAGGTGAGAACTCTTGAACTGATTCATAACTAGAACCGCCTACGGAGGTCCACCCACTCAGTCATGCAAAATGTTGGTATTAACCTAGTTTATATGCAAATTGGGAAGACCCCTTATCTCTTTGTTAACATACGCACTAGTCGTGAAATTTCACATATGTAATAATTTACTGTATTGTTTTCTATTGTAAAACCAATAAAAATTATTGTTAAAAAAAAAAAAAAAAATATTTACAAACATAAGAAAAATATTACAACAATTTTAAACTAATTACACCTACTCTAAGCCCCCTAATAAAACAACAAAGCCCCCCAAAATAAAAAATGCCCTACCCTAAAGTTAAAAGCTTTTTTACCTTACCAGCCCTGAACAAGGCCCTTTGCGGGGCATGCCCCAAGAAGTTCAGCTCTTTTGCCTGTAAAAAAAAACATACAATACCACCCCCCCAACATTACAACCCACCACCCACATACCCCTAATCTAACCCAAACCCCCCTTAAATAAACCTAACACTAAGCCCCTGAAGAACATCCTACCTTGTCTTCACCTCACCGGGTATCACACCGATCTGTCCAGAAGAGCTCCTCCGATGTCCTGATCCAAGCCCAAGCGGGGGGCTGAAGAGGTCCATGATCCGGCTGAAGTCTTCATCCAAGCGGGGCAGAAGAGGTCTTCCATCCGATTGAAGTCTTCATCCAAGCAGCATCCATCCGGAGCGAAGCGGCAGCATCCTGAAGACCTCCACCGCGGAACATCCATCCTGGCCGACGACTGAACGACGAATGACGGTTCCTTTAAATGACGTCATCCAAGATGGCGTCCCTCGAATTCCGATTGGCTGATAGGATTCTATCAGCCAATCGGAATTAAGGTAGGAATATTCTGATTGGCTGATGGAATCAGCCAATCAGAATCAAGTTCAATCCGATTGGCTGATCCGATCAGCCAATCAGATTGAGCTCGCATTCTATTGGCTGTTCCGATCAGTTTGTAAATATTTTTTTTTATTTTTTGTAACTTAGTTCTTTTTTATTTTTTGTACTTTAGCTAGTTTATTTAATTGTACTTATTTGTAGCAATTGTATTTAATTAATTTATTGATAGTGTAGTGTTAGGTTAATTGTAGGTAATTGTAGGTAGTTTATTTAATTAATTTATTGATAGTCTAGTGTTAGGTTTAATTGTAACTTAGGTTAGGATTTCTTTTACAGGTAAATTTGTAATTATTTTAACTATTTTAGCTATTAAATAGTTCTTAACTATTTAATAGCTATTGTACCTGGTTAAAATAAATACAAAGTTACCTGTAAAATAAATATAAATCCTAAAATAGCTATAATATAATTATAATTTATATTGTAGCTATATTAGGATTTATTTTACAGGTAAGTATTTAGCTTTAAATAGGAATAATTTATTTAATAAGAGTTAATTAATTTCGTTAGATTTAAATTATATTTAACTTAGGGGGGTGTTAGTGTTAGGGTTAGACTTAGCTTTAGGGGTTAATACATTTATTAGAATAGCAGTGAGCTCCAGTCGGCAGATTAGGGGTTAATGTTTGAAGTTAGGTGTCGGCGATGTTAGGGAGGGCAGATTAGGGGTTAATACTATTTATTATAGGGTTAGTGAGGCGGATTAGGGGTTAATAACTTTATTATAGTAGCGCTCAGGTCCGGTCGGCAGATTAGGGGTTAATAAGTGTAGGCAGGTGGAGGCGACGTTGTGGGGGGCAGATTAGGGGTTAATAAATATAATATAGGGGTCGGCGATGTTAGGGCAGCAGATTAGGGGTACATAAGGATAATGTAAGTAGCGGCGGTTTACGGAGCGGCAGATTAGGGGTTAATAATAATATGCAGGGGTCAGCGATAGCAGGGGCGGCAGATTAGGGTTTAATAAGTGTAAGGTTAGGGGTGTTTAGACTCGGGGTACATGTTAGAGTGTTAAGTGCAGACGTAGGAAGGGTTACCGCATAGCAAACAATGGGGCTGCGTTAGGAGCTGAACGCGGCTTTTTTGCAGGTGTTTGGTTTTTTTTCAGCTCAAACAGCCCCATTGTTTCCTATGGGGGAATCGTGCATGAGCATGTTTTTGAGGCTGGCCGCGTCCGTAAGCAACTCTGGTATCGAGAGTTGAAGCTGCGTTAAAAATGCTCTACGCTCCTTTTTTGGAGCCTAACGCAGCCTTTATGTGGTCTCTCAATACCAGAGTTATTTTTATGGTGCGGCCAGAAAAAAGCCGGCGTTAGTTTTTCAGGTCGTTACCGACAAAACTCCAAATCTAGCCGTATGTTCCCATCTTTGTGAACTGAAAACAAACGCTGCCAATATTTCTACTAAAGAAATTGTTGTGCTGGAACTGCTTGGACATAACTAAATGTTATTTAATCCCTCCATTCAGTGGACTCAGCCTTGTATTAGTGTACATTACTTGAGGTTATGGAAAATTTACTATCAACATGTGCATGGCTCTTGAACTGTTCAGCCTTTACATCACTATTTTTTTTTTTTTTTGCCTTATGCAGGAGATCTTCTAAATTATATCACTGTCCTATAATTAAGCTAATGTTCAGATAATTTATTTAACTATTTGGTGTGTTGTGTTTATGCAGTTTAGTTTATTTTAACCTTTTTTAATGTTTAAAGTCTGATTCACTAGATGACGTGTGAGTGAAAAGGGGTTTATCGCAGGTGTTTGCAAGCATTGGGTTTTTCGCTCACATTACAAGTTGGAAGGAAACTCGATCGCTTGAAAACAATTTAAGTTACCGCTCGTCGGGTGAGCACGACCTCAGAGCTCTGGTTTACTGTTTGACAAAACAAATAAGTATCACAAACCAAATTAAAAATATATATGACAAAGTACTTTTACACTCATAATAACATCATTTAATAAAAAATAATCAAAAAAATATTGCATAAAAAAAGTTCTCAAAGATATGAAGTCTCAGATGTAAGAAAAAAAAGGCAGACAAAGGGCTTTAACATAGAGATACAGTATAAACATATACATGTCTAAAGACGGATATGTGTATATATTTATATATATGTGTGTGAAACAGCGCTAGTCCAAGTGCTAAATGATCTCCTCATGGCAAGAGACAAAGGTGATTACTCCATTCTAATCCTCCTGGATCTCTCAGCTGCATTTGACACCATTGACCATAGGATTATAATAGAGCACTTGCAGTAAATCTGTGGTCTAGGAGGCACAGTCCTTAAAGGGACAGTATACTGTAAAATAGTTTTTCCCTTAATGTGTTTACAATTGCTTTTTTTACCAACTGCAGAGTAAAAATGTATGAAAATTAGCTTTTTAAGGTTTATTTCTGTATATTAAAGCTCTGATTTTGTGTTTTGAAGCCACAGCCTAATAAAATAGGTTGAGCTTGTAGTTATAATCAGATCTCATTACTGTATCACATTGTGCACATATACCTGCTTCTTTATCTTATATCTGTCCTTAAAACAATCACCAATACTTTGAGAGAACAATGGGAAATGAACATTTTATTACCTTATCTCTGCTTTATCACACTGGGAGTGTAATTTCTTCTGCTGGCTGTGTTTACAAAGCTTATCTATAGCTGGTACGCGCGGCCACAAACTTTCAGAATAGGTGGGGATACCACATGCTAAATTAACAATTTCAAATGCCAATATAAGGGTAAAGGAGCTACTTGTAAACAATTTAATACACTCCAGAAGGTAAAGTGGATCATTGGGAACAAATTAAAGGGGAGAATTTTTTTGAGTAAACTGTCCCTTTAACTGGTTTAAATCCTTCCTCGCTGGTAGATCACAGAGAGTAATATCAGGATCAATCTCATCCGCACCAACAGAACTGGCCTGCGGAGTTCCAAAAGGATCTATCCTGTCTCCCATGCTATTCGCAATTTACTTACTACCACTGAGGGACATCATTAACCGACATGGCCTAAGGTATCATTGTTATGCTGATGACACACAACTCTACTTCTCCTTTGCTCCAGATACTACAGACCCAGCATGCCGCATAAACAGTTGCTTAACAGACCTCATAGAATGGATGAATGCTAGCTGTCTCAAAGTGAACCCGGACAAAACAGAGTTACTCTTGGTGAGGGGACCCCGGGCATCAAAAATATCCCACGATCACCCAACTGGCCTGGAGCTTGGAGGCTCTGAACTCGTAAGTTCAGCAAAGGTACGAAACCTCAGAGTGCTGATTGACGCTGGACTATCTGTTAAACAGCAGATTTCCTCCGTAATAAAATCTGCCTGGGGGCGGAGCTAACTATCATACAAGGCAGACGCCATTTCACTGAGCTCCTGCTTTTTATAAAAAAAAAAACGACAAAAACTACCTACATTGGTAGATTCGGATCTTAATAGATAGTGCTAGAACTTTACTTTCACTGGGACTATCGATTACAGAGCTTTAGATCAATCCAGTGCAGCACACAGAAGCGAGCAGAGCTGAATCCAGGAGACTGGCAGACTAACTAAGTGCGCTGCAAGCCTCGAGGAACAATCCCAAATACCGGATCATCTGCCTACTACATCGTTGGCAGCGGCACATCACCACGAGCTCCGGAGGGTCGGGGATCCGCTCCGGAGCCTTGCCGTGGTGTTACAGCAACAAGTAGAACTGCACTTGAGACGCTGGGCTGACAGTCCCATCCAAGTCAGCTCTTCATTACCTTTGTCCACACAGGTGTCTTCTGCCTAGTGCAGCATCGGCTGCGGCTCATCACCACTAGCCCCGGAGGGTCGGGGATCTGCTCCGGAGCTCTGCTAAGGAGTTATAATAACAATCAGTGCTGCACTCGAGACACCGGACCAGCAACCCAACCTGAGCCTGCTCTTCATCACCTCTACCCACAGTGAGTAACGGCTGGACACACTCTGACTTTTTCCCATACAGACCTAAGCAATATGCACTTAAAATGGCCACACACTCTATGACATATATCCTTGTGGCAATCAAAACTTGGGTAGGGAGTGACACGCTGCTAAGAGCCTCTTTTGCAGTGGCGCGAAACGCCATTTTCAGTGTCTCACTTTCTCTATACACAGCAGCAAGTTAAGCACTGTTTGCTCTCAACTACACTGTACTTAACCTCAGCGTTGCTAAAAGCAAAAGTTCCGGATAACAAAAAAGGAGTAAAACTATAAAGATTTTATTTACTCGTGCAGTGCAGATATATCCCAGGAGGCCTGTTAATCTTATATGGGCATTTGATGGATCATATGAGGGCCAGCATAATCCTAGCAGCCACGTGGAATCTATATATGTAGCAGAAGCTTATAAAACACTGGTGAACTTTCACCAGGCACCAATCACCAACGCATCTTGGCTTTTCTGGGCCAAAGCTTCTTTGACTCTCATTAACACCCTTTGTGCCTGCCTCACATTAATACTTATCTCTCAGCAATCCCAGCCCAGCTCTGTTCCCTGGCCAAATAACATTGCTCCACACATTTTTCTGTCTCTGTGTTACAGCAGGTTTAGAGGAGCCTTTGGTTTAAGACATTGCTGCTTTTCAGGGACTCATTCCTCTCCCAGAAGGACAGATTATCCTGCATTGACCCATACTTATTTAAAAATTTGCAGCCTTCCAAAAAAATAAGTCTGTGAGCTGTGGTTTTTAGGGCTACTATTACTGACCTACACAGTGTGCAAAAGTCAACCAAGTATAAACTTGACTGGAGTGGTCCTTTGGGACTTATAATTATATGACAGGGCTGCTGTGTCAGCTCAGGTGTTTCTGAACTTTGCATTCAAACTGTAGTGCTATTATTTTAACCTGCTTTTTCCTTTACAGGGACCTTCTTAAGTTGCACATATATCTGACTACTGCAGCGTCAGCACATGTACCTCTGGCTCTCACCCTGAGTGGAGTGTTTTTTTCATTTTTTGCTTATGTGTTACACCTAATATACATGGAGAGTACTCCACATACTTTTTCCACCTAGAACTACAGTAGTATATAATTGAAAATAAGATACCCAACACCTTACTATAGCCTGCAACTGAGACTAGTTACCCCCTAAATTAGTCCTCCTAGTATAACACTCACACAGTTTACTAACTGTTCATTGGTGCCGTTGTAAGGCCTCACATTATTTAGCTGTGTTCCTGTACCGTACACTTACACGGTGAGCTCTCCGCCTACTGATTTTACATAGGATCGCAGTAGTATGTCAAGGTAAGCAAGAGGCCCACGGTTTTGATATAGACAAGATCCAAGGCTAATTTAATCTTCACTAACCCCTCCGGCACAGCACCAATAAAGTCCATTAACTGCTCACTTACACCTCTCTAAGCTGTGCATTATCCATATACCCTAGAGTGCAGCTTAGTGTAAGAGTGTGTCTAGGTATTAGATTACTAAAGAGTCTCACCCTAGAGTTCATATCCAAGTAACTGCACGTTACAGAGTCGCTTCTCGAGGGCCCTACAGGGAAGTTTTATTGGATTGGTATTTACCGTATAGCTGGATTGTTTATCTAACTTTCTTGTCATTGTCTGTTTGCCTCTCCCTCACCTCCCCGCTCCCACTCGGCTTGTCTGTGTGGGTCATATCCAATTTCCCGTCCCCTTCCTTCGGGTCGTATCCCCACCATCCCTGAGGTGAGGGCCCAGGGTTGACTTAGTGTGCATAAGTGCTAGTATATAACATGTGAGCCTTATATTCTAATTGGCGTCCAGCCCCGCTCTGCATCATTTAGAGTAATGTATAACCTTTTTCTGTGATATGACTCACTGACCTATTTTCTTTGCAGCAGAACAGTACAGCCTTTTGTAACTCTATCCTAGGCTCACTGGGATTAGAGTACTTTGACTACGTATAGCCCCAACAACATGCCACACTTGGGTAGGAAGCCCCCTAAATCAGCTTCAAAAACCAAGAAGACAGTCTATGACCACTTCTCACAACGACCAAAGAGCCCAGTCATGGATCCACAAGGAGAGTTGAGTGATCATGATTCACAGGACGAAGAGTCCCAATCAAGTATCCAATCTGCGTCAGCCTCACAACACTTCATCACTGAGAAATCATTAAAGAAACTGCTGGCCTCGCAGACTAAATTCATCACACAGGAAATCCAGCGAAGTTCGGCGGAGCTTAAAAAAGAGATCTCAGAAGTTGGGGAGAGAGTAGATGCTCTAGAAAGGAAACAAGATGACTTGGTGGTGGATCAATCCAATCTCTTAGCCTACTCTGAATGTCTGGCTGACCAAATCTCTCAGTTGGAACTCAAAGTGGCAGATATGGAGGACAGATCCAGGCACAATAATATCAGATTTCGAGGCATCCCGGAAACAGTTGCGCCATCTGATCTGCAAGACTTCTTGAAGGAACTGTTTCACCAGTTGATAGGTAATCCAGAGGGTTTGACCGCCACCATGGAATGGGCACACAGAGCTCTCCGTGCTAGAAATGTGGCACAAGATAAACCACGAGATGTAATAGTTTGCTTTCACAGCTTCTTATACAAAGATAGGCTGATGCAGGCGGCCTTCAAGAAACCATCCTTGAGCGAGAAATTTAAAGATATACAGCTTCTCCCTGACCTCTCGGCTTACACTCTACAACAGAGACGCCATTATCAATATGTCACCACCACTCTCAGAAAAAATAACATCAAATATAGATGGGGTTTCCCAACTCGCCTCATTATCTCCAAAGACAATCAAACCTTTGTTGCTACAACTCTAGCCCAAAGCCTAACTCTGCTCACTAACTGGGGGCTCAGAGCTGAGCCACCTCCTCAACAGGATCCTCCTTTCCCCAAGTTGCGGGCTTCCGCTCCTGAGTGGACTGTTAATGAACGTAGAGCCAAAAGAGCAAAACTTCCTCAGCCCACAGGCACCCCCTAACTGTTGGGGTTAGCCTCATACAACCTTCTTTTGGGACTAATGTTACTCCTCACTTACAACCACCCGGTGGTTTACTGTTGCTCAGGTTCACTGTACTGTTCTGTGTTTGCACCACATGTTGTACGTGTTTTGCTTAAGTATGCTTTGTTGATTATTATGTTGTTGTTATCAAACAGTTTACTTAGTTCATTTTTTAGTGTTAATTTATATTTAAGTATTTACTTATCGCAGAGCGGGGCTGTTGTTGGGTATGCTCTCTACATTGTGTACCTAAGAGTAATCTCCTCAACTGCTCCGCCCCCGTTTAGAAGTCCACGTTAGGACTCTTTGAGGTGGACTAATTCCACCACACTTTTGAGCACTCTCTCTGGTGCTCCCCTTTCCCCGCCCTCCCCTTCTCTTGCTGTTTCTTCCCTCCTTCTCCGGACCCACAACACAATTTAGATCCTTTAATAAGTCCTACATTCCCATCCTTACCACTGACTATGTCCACTATTAGGCTCCTGACCCATAATGTTAGAGGCCTGAACTCACCTCACAAACGTAGCATATTACTCAGGACGCTGAGCCATCACAACCCTGATGTGGTATTCCTCCAGGAAACCCACTGGCTCGACAAGGAACCCCTCAGACTCATTTCTAAGTCCTATACCCACATTGAAGTTGCCTCTTACACTAAAAAAGCTAGAGGGGTGGCGATTCTGATACACAAGCGCCTGGCCTTTGAAAAGGTACAAGTTATTAGTGACCCCCAGGCAAGATATGTTATCCTGATATGTAAAATAAATCACGTCTCATATACCCTAGTGTCCGTATATCTTCCAAACTCCAAACAGCCACGTTTCCTCAAACACATTCTACACGCCCTCTCTCAAGTCCAACAGGGGAGAGTCCTCATAGCCGGGGACTTTAACATAGTCTGGGACCTTTCGATGGATAGAAAACATAGGTCCACAGACCCAGCACCTTCACTAGCTAAACAACTCTCACACAGTTTCCGCCAAATCATGACTGCCTCGGGCTTATATGACATATGGAGAGCCCTTCACCCCAGGGATCATGACTATACCCATTTCTCACATCCTCACAAATTATACTCTAGGCTTGATTACATATTTTCTACAGCTGACTCCCTAGATTTAGTTAAGGGGGCTAAAATCTCCATCTGCCCCTGGTCTGACCATGACTCAGTCCAAGCTGACATAATTTCCACTAACACCACTTATATTAGATCTAATTGGAGACTGCCCCACCAGATTCTAGAGGACATACCCTTTAGGGAGGAACTCCGTAAAGATATCACCCACTTTATTCAAACCAATGATAATCTTTCGGTTAGAGACGACACATTATGGGGCGCTGCTAAAGCGTCAATTAGAGGTCTTTTTATCACTAAACAATCGCATCTTAGAAAGCAGGCAGGCCTCACTCTCTCACAGGCCCATATTAAGTTGAGACAACTAGAGGCGTGCAATAGAGTTACAGTTTCGGCAGAGTCTACCTCTCAAATTATTGAGATTAAAGACCACATATCCAGGATCGAACTGCGCAGAACCCAACTTAACCTCACCAAGCTCAAACACTTATTTTACTATAAAGGTAATAAAGCCGATACTCTGCTAGCAAACAAAATTAGGAAAAGATTAGGGACTTCCAGGATCCACTCCATTCAATCATCAGGTTCTCATCTCCAAATCCCGTCCCAGATAGGGGAGGCGTTTGCCGACTACTATGCCAAGCTCTATAATATAGCCACGGCCGAGTCTCCCTGATCCTCCTCTCAAGAGGTAATGAATACTTACCTTAAGACTCTATCGATACCCACTCTGACCCCAGAACAGCGAGATGTCTTGAGCTCCCCCTTCTCTCTTCCAGAGGTCTTGAGAGTTATTAAGAACGCAAAGTCTTTTAAGGCCCCTGGCCCGGACGGTTACCCGGCCCACTTCTATAAGACCTATGCCCAGGAACTTGCCCCGCTACTGCTGAAATTCTATAACTTGGCCAGAAAGGAAGGTAGCTTCGGGAGTGAATTTCTTGAGGCCAACATTATTACCATCCTCAAGCCGGACAAGGACCCATCGCTCGGCGCGAGTTACAGGCCCATCTCTTTGATAAACACGGACATTAAGTTCTATTCAAAGATTCTGGCCAATCGTCTCTCCAACCTTCTTCCTTCCCTTATTGACCCGGATCAGGTGGGTTTTGTCCCCCTTCGAGAGGGTCCAGACAACACGAGGCGTCTTCTTAACATACTCACTTATGCCTCACGACTCGGGAGGCCGCTCGCGGTCATCTCTCTCGACGCTGAGAAGGCCTTTGACCGGGTTAGATGGCAATACCTTTGGGCAGTCCTTGAGAGATTCCATTTCCCTCCCGATTTCATAGCGGCCGTTCAAGCTCTCTACTCCTCTCCTACCGCCTCTGTGAGAGGCTTGGGCTTTCACTCCTCTCTCTTCTCTATCACTAATGGGACCAGGCAGGGGTGCCCCCTCTCGCCGCTCTTGTTTGCGCTCTCAATAGAGCCGCTGGCTGAGAAGATTAGGTCTGACCCCCAAATCAAAGGCGTCACCCTGTCGGGCACCTCGCACAAAATCGCACTTTTTGCTGATGATGTTACCCTTTTTCTGTCACATCCTGAGCGGGGGATCCCCAGACTTCTTGATTTGCTCACCACGTTTGGGGCCCATTCTTACTACAAATTAAACCTGTCAAAAACACAAGTGTACACGCAAGGGTTCACTAGTACACAATTAGCCCCCCTCATCGAGATCTATAAATTCAATTGGACTGAACATTCTGTTCAGCACTTGGGTATTAGGATCTCTAGTAGCCTTCCACAAACAATTAAAGATAACTATCTTCCTCTCCTAACCTCCCTCCGCTCCCTGAGGAAGGACTGGAATCTCCAGCATGTTTCCTGGCTGGGTAGGATTGCGGCGTTGAAGATGTCGTTCTTCCCCAGGCTGACGTACCTATTCCGCTGCCTTCCCATCAACTTACCGAGACACCTACTTCTCCAATTCCAGAGTGGGTTTACTAAATTTATCTGGATGGATAAACCTCCCAGAGTCGCGCATGGAGTGCTTCAGCTCCCTAAGTCCAGGGGGGGCATAGCTTCTCCGTCAGTGACGCAATATTATGAGGGAGCAATGCTAACCCATGTTTCCCAATGGGGGGTTAGGGCCTCGGATGCCAAATGGAAATCCATAGAACAGGCCTCGCTGCCTTTCCAAATTACCTTACGGGACCTAATCTGGACCCCCCCACATTGTCGAAGAGAGTTGGCCATAACCAACCCTGTTGTATATGAATGTCTCTGCTTTTGGGATAAAATACGACATCATCCTCACGTTGCCCCACATCCTTCTCCAGTTACCTCCTTGGCAGGCCTCCTCTCGGGTTTACAAGATTCTCATCCAAATAAATGGGCCCAATTAGGCATCAATAGTATTTCGGACCTTTGGTCCACGGCCCCCCGTGACTCCTTTAAACAACTATCTCAAATTAGTGCAGAGGATCAGGTACCAACGTATTTGCCCTTTGAATACCAGAGGATCAAGAGTTTTCTCTGCAGCTGGGGTTTTAAACCTAGCCTGAACCGCCCATTAACCTTATGGGAGTCCATATGGACCAGGGGAGAGCGATTGTGCAGGCCCTTATCTATCCACTATACGCTGCTAGGCAGTTCACAGAACCCAGTAACCCCTAACCACTTGTCCCGCTGGGAGACGCTAATTGGTAGGCCCACGTCTCCTGAGGAGTGGGAACGGGCGTTCTTCTTGACTCAGAAAGCTATCCACTGTACAACGTTATACGAAACCTATTTTAAACTTCTATCTCATTGGTACTATGTACCTACCAGGTTAGCAAAAATTTTCCCAAATGTGTCCCCCAATTGTTGGCGAAATTGTGGACATAGGGGTAATGCGCTACACATTTGGTGGGAATGTCCCGTAATTCAGCCTCTTTGGCAAAAGTGCTTCTCGGTGCTACAGGTTATGGGCATCAGAATTCCTAAGCTGTTTGCCTCAGCCCTTCTTCACCTAAACCTACAATCACTCCCCAAAAACCATGCGTATATTTGCATATACCTGTTTTTGACTGTGAAATACTCTATTGCATGCTCCTGGAAGAAGGAAAGAGCCCCAAGTTGGGCGGCGATCCGCAATAATATGGCCTACATGTATACGATGGAAAAGGATATCTTTTACAAGTTAAATAAATCTGACCTATTTGAATTGATTTGGGCTGACTGGAAGGCGTCTTACAACACATAGACCCCCGACTGTATCCCCTTTTCGTCTGTTCTCTTTTCTGTTTTTCTGGAGGCCTTACCAGGATAACCCTTCCTCTCCTTCTCTGTCTTTAGCCTATCCCCCTACCCCCCCCTTACCTACCCTTTTCACCCACCTCCCTTCTCCATGACCCTCATCAAGGTTTTCTAGATTCTCAATCTGTATGACCCACTTTCCCCCATACCTTTAGACTTGTCGGACATGGTTCAAGGCTCGACAAGTTGGACTCATACTCAACAATCTATTACAACCTAAAATGTTTATTTTCTCCTTAGATATATTCAACTTTGTGCTATGTCTGTGAATGTCAAATTAATGTATTGGAGCTGCGTCTCCTCGTCGTATGTACTTCTTTCTTTTGGTTCTCCAATAAATATTTCAAAACTTAAAAAAAAAAAAAAAAAAAAAAAAAATCTGTCTACTTTCATCTGAAAAACATAGCCAGGATACAACACTTAATTCCACCGGATGATATGCCAACATTAATCCATGCATTTGTATCCTCTAGGCTAGATTACTGCAATGCACTTTACTTGGGCCTCCCAAAAAAAAGAACTCCATCGCCTTCAGACAGTACAAAACGCAGGAGCCAGACTATTGACCAATCAAACTTGCTCCTACCACATAACACCTGTTCTCCACTCCCTGCATTGGCTTCCAATTAAATGGCGAACATATTTTAAAATTGGCCTGCTGACCTTCAAAGCCTTAAACAACCAAGGCCCATAGTACCTGAAAGAGCTCCTGACACCCTACATCCCATCCCGCTCACTTAGGTCAGCCAACTCATCCCTCCTCTCAGTGCCAAGAATAAGGACAAACTCAGGCTCCAGAGCATTCGGCCACGCTGCCCCTATTTCTGGAACTCTTAACCACGCGCAATCAGAGAGGCACCCTCCTTACAAACTTTTAAAAAAAAAGCTAAAGACCCACCTCTTCCATCCGGCATTCAGACTGCTTATCTGACCTTCAGAAACTCCTAACTTTTATGTCTTATGTTGGTATATTTGTAAAGTGCTTTGAGTCTCACAGGGAGAAAAGCGCTATATAAATCGCAAATTATTATTATTATTATTATTATTATAATAAAATTATTATGTGTGTATGTATATATATATATATTGTAGCCGGTGGCCTAGCACTCCTTCTGCATCAATGTTGCCAATGCCTGGGTGCTATCCTCAAGTAGAAAGTATAGAGCAATGGTGGGGATGGAGGGCACTCACGGGACTTGATTCAATAAGTAACATTTATTTGCTGATTACATTAATACAGTGTCGACGTTTTGGCCTATCCTGAGGCCTTCTTCAAGACAAATTCATAGTCTTAAATTGTGCGGAATGCACTGTCAGCGACGTACTCCCAGTGTAGAGAATAGAGAGACTCTCTATTCTCTACACTGGGAGTACGTCGCTGACATTGCTGTTATTCACCTGTACAGCTTGATGTTGTAGACAGGTGAATAACAGCAATCCCCAAATTGACTCACAGGCTACTCACATTAGATGACCTCAATTGTATGAGGTAAGGAACGGGCGTTAGAAAGTAGTAAGCCCCCCTATTATCAGAGTTTTTACACGTCTCTACTATTTCTATACATGTTTGTTGGAACATTTGTTCATATATCATATATATGCTGAGTGGAACCTTTTAACTGCTTTCTGGGATATCGGTCCTAATATTTGAGATGCATGATTGATACCTCATACTAATTGAGGTCCTGTTTGTGAGTACCATTCCCTTCAAGCCCAGAAATAAATATCTGTTTCAATTTAAAAACAGTATTATGCTATGTGCCTTGTTTTTTTCCCTTTATATAAACACGTTGGAGCTACTAGAGAAAAAACCGCCACCACCAGCATTTGCAAAGGAAATCCTGGGGAGTGGAAAGGATGGAAAGACACAGCACAGAATCTGATTCACATTTGACAAGCCAAAAGTTATCCAAGATACCGCACAGGAACAATTGCTAACCACCGGAGGATCGGTGTAGGGGCTTACTACTTTCTAACGCCCGTTCCTTACCTCATACGATTGAGGTCATCTAATGTGAGTAGCCTGTGAGTCAATTTGGGGAGTGCTGTTATTCACCTGTCTACAACATCAAACGTTTAACTTGAACACAAGAATATCACTGCTCGTATAGGACTTTACCCATATATTGTGGACATTTATATATCTCACAAATGACTCTTGCTACATTGTAGTACTAGTTTATTTTTTATCTTTACAACATCATATGTACATATTGTAGCAGTTCGCTCCTTTCAGAAATTATTGCTCATTCCGGTTTTACAACTTTCTAACAGTAAATTAATATTTGTATCAATAGGTATACTCTTAACAGCTAACATAGTTCAGCTGGATTCTCCTTTTTTCATGCAACAGAAACAGGTCGTCTCATTGCAGTAACAACATACACAAGTCACCTAGCTGGAATCTCTATACATTTATGGGGCTTTTCTGTAATCAAGTCACTCTATTATAGCAACAGTACATATTAGTTTCTAATAACTGCAAGTGGAATAAAATACCATACTTCAGCAGTTTAACTCCACTTTTATAAGAACTATTATAATCGTACCAGTGTATTTTAGATTGTGAGATTAGCGCTGTGTAGTGAACCACATCTTGTTTCTTATATCTATATATGTGTCTACATATTTATGTATTTATATGTGTATATATGTATTGGCTGAATGTGTATGAATTTGGTTTGTTTATTTGTTGGGTTTTTTTGTCAAAGGACTGTTTGGTTATTGTTTTCAGAAAAATGCAACAACGGTTAATTTCAACAAAGGATTCCAAGAGAAATTGGTCATTTAAAATAGTTAATGGAAAATGTTTTTTTATTTTTTTTTTATTTTACACTCAATCTGAAACATCAAAAATGTAATTGGACTTTAATATCCCTTTAATGATCATTGCAGTCTCAAGCTTTGATTTTCCTTAAAATACTTTTAAATCCAAGTATATAGGACAACAACTTTTAAACTGAGGCAGTTTTCCTCCATGTATCTTCAGAAGCCTGCATTGTTTGATGAATATTGTTTATTTTTTACTCGCTTCTAAGAAGCATTCTAGTAAACAAAACAAAAAAAAGTGTATATACAAAAAATAACTTTTAAGCAATGACCTTAAAAATGACCTCTCACATCTTTGTGCATAATCATTTTTGGATTGACACCTGCTGATAGAGAATGATAAGGCAATTCACAAGGTTCTACTAAGTGCTCTATTATAGTAACCCTTCTGTTCACACCTGTTTTATATGACTGAAAAGAACTGACTTTGACCCGCCATTGACACATTCCTTTGCATGGCAGCCAGAGTTAGCAGACATCACATTATCAATTAATACTTGAAAACAATACAGACGTCACATGCTGTTTCCTGAAATCCGTAGCACCCTGCCCTGAAAGCATCAGATATGTTTAGAATTCTTTCATATATATTTTCTAACAGGAAAAACTACCTTGAAAATATAATTAATTAAATAATTAAATTGCTGAGCTCAACATAATGAAAACTTATGTTTACAATAATAAATTATAGTGCCATAAATGTCAAAGTAATGATTGTATGAATTAAAATATGTTTATTTCACACCTTTTACCACTCCCTAAAAACAAGAATGATACAGTATAGTTCAGGTAAGTTCATAAAAGAAAAAGTGGACAAACAAATACTGAAATAGATCAGGGTTTGAACCTCTGCCCTAGGGGCCCGATCAGATATGCAGCATCGCCCGCAAAAGCCGGTGACGCCAGATTTTGCGCTGGTTTGGTATTACATATATGGCGTAGCATACAACTTACGCCCGTATATTTCACCCGTCGCCCGCAAATTTTACTCCCATTGGCTAACATATAAAACCACGCAATTTGGTATCCAATATCCAGCGCAAGGCCTTACGTGGCGAAAATGGAGAAAACATACTCCATTTTCACCTCGCCATAAAATGCACCCGTAGCAGGCCTTGCACTGAGTATGGGAGCACCGTAACTCCCTAAAATGCCTACAAAAAAAAACTAACACCTAACACATGCGCAATGTCTATCTACCTGTCAACCGCAATCCGCGGATCAGCCAATAGAATTGACCTTGCATTCTACTGGCTGATCCAATCAGCCAATCGGATTGAATTTCAATCTGATTGGCTGATTCAATCAACCAATCAGATTTTTCCTACCTTAATTCCGATTGGCTGATAGAATCCTATAAGCCAATCGGAATTCGAGGGACACCATCTTGGATGACGTCATTTAAAGGAACCGTCATTCGTCGGGTAGTCGTCGGCCGAGGAGGATGTTCCGCGCCAGAGGTCTTCAAGATGGAGCCGCTCATCGTCGCAAGGATGAAGATAGAAGATGCCGCTTGGATGAAGACTTCTGCTGGATGGAGGACCTCTTCTGCCCCGATCGGATGAAGACTTCTGCCTGGCTGGAGGACCACTTGTGCCCACATCGGATGAAGAGTTCGGCTGGGTGAAGATGGCTCAAGGTAGGGTGATCTTCAAATGGGTAGTGTTAAGTTTATTTAAGGGGGGATCGGGTGGGTTTTAGAGTAGGGGTGTGTGGGTTGTAATATTGGGGGGATATTGTATTGCTTTTTTTTACAGGTAAAAGAGCTGATTACTTTGGGGCAGTGCCCCACGCAAAAAGCCCTTTTAAGGGCTGGTAAAAGAGCTGGTTACTTTGGGGCAATGCCCCGCAAAAGGCCCTTTTAAGGGCTATTTGTAATGTAGTTTAGGGTAGGGAAATTTTTATTATTTTGGGGGGCTTTTTTATTTTATTAGGGGGCTTAGATTAGGTGTAATTAGATTAAACTTCTTGTAATATTTTTTTATTTTTTCTAATTTAGTGTTTGTTTTTGTAATATAGTTTAGTTTATTTAATTGTATTTAATATTAGATAATTGTAGTTAATTCATTTAATTAATTTAATGATAATGTAGTGTTAGGTGTAATTGTAACTTAGGTTAGGTTTTATTTTACAGGTAATTTTGTAATTATTTTAACTAGGTAACTATTAAATAGTTATTAACTATTTAATAGCTATTGTACCTAGTTAAAATAAATACAAAGTTACCTGTAAAATAAATATAAATCCTAAAATAGCTACAGTGTAATTATTAATTATATTGTAGCTATTTTAGGGTTTCTTTTATAGGTAAGTATTTAGTTTTAAATAGGAATACTTTAGTTAATAATATTAATATTATTTATATTTATTTAAATAATAATTAAGTTAGGGGGTGTTAGGGTTAGACTTAGGTTTAGGGGGTAATATATTTAATGTAGGTGGCGGCGGTGTAGGGGGATCAGATTAGGGGTTAATATATGTAATGTAGGTGGCGGCGGTGTAGGGAGATCAGATTAGGGGTTAATATATGTAATGTAGGTGGCCGCGATGTAGGGGGATCAGATTAGGGGTTAATATATTTAATGTAGGTGGCGGCGGTGTAGGTTGGTCAGATTAGGGGTTAATATATTTAATGTAGGTGGTGGCGGGGTCCGGGAGCAGCGGTTTCGGGGTTAATACATATAATGTAGGTGGCGGCGGGGTCCGGGAGCGGCGTTTTAGGGGTTAATACATATAATGTAGGTGGCGGCGGGGTTCGGAAGCGGAGGTTTAGGGGTTAATACTAGGTTTAATTGTGGTGTGGGCTATGGCAGTTTAGGGGTTAATAATTAGGCTTATTGCGTTGTGGGGGGTTGACGGTCTAGGGGTTAATACATTTATTATTAGGAGTGAGAGGGGGATTGCGGATATAGGGGTATACGTGTCGGGGTGATGTTTGGGAGGCAGGTTAGACAGTTACGGGAGATTTCATACTTTAGTAAGTTTTTGTAGGCGCAGGCAGTTTCTAAAGTGCCGTAAGTCACTGGCAACTCCAGAAATTTGTACTTACGCTTATTTCTGGACATCGCTAGTTTGTACGACTTACGGCACTTTAGCAACTGCCGGCGGGATATATTGGATACCCCAATGTGCGAGGTGAAACTACGGGCAGCGCGGGTTACCTCGCTTGCGCCAAAAACTACGCCGTATATCGGATCGCGCCCTAGATGTTTGTAGCCCGAGGAAAAAAAATTAAAAAAAATATGAATCTGTGATTTAAATTTGGTGACCCCAAGAAAAAGTAGAACAAAAAAAAATGTGCTTTCTGGGAGTGGAGAGCAGCAGACAGAGGGTATCCGTAACATGGCTTGAATATGGTCACTGGAAAGTTTTAGGAAAAAAATTTTTTTGTTTGTTTAATTTTTAATTAGGCCCTTGATTCTTCTAAAAGATTGATCTGTGGCCCCCATGTTTTAGGAAATTAGCCATCAATGATCTAGATGAAACTAACAAAATGTTGTTCTGTTTGTCTTTTTTAAAAGTATAGTGGTCTATACAACAAGGCCTGAATGGGGCCGTATACGCCTGTTTCCGCAGGAGCCTTCAGGCTCGCCGGAAACAGGAGTTAAGAAACAGCTCCTTAACTCATCTGCTGCCTCTGAGGCTGCAGACATCAATCCGCCAGATCTGATACGATCGGGTTGATTGACACCCCCTGGTAGCGGACGATTGGCTGCGATTCTGCAGGGGCGGCATTGCATAAGCATTTCACCAGAACTGCTTGTGCAATGATAAATGCTGACACTGTATGCTATCGGCATTTATCGATGTCTGGCGGACATGATCGATACAGCAGATCATGTTCGCCAGACACTTGATAAATCTGCCCCAATGGCTCTAACTGTATTTATAAATAACATTATAAATTCATTAAAAAGCAAAAAACACTTAGAGGAAAGAGGTTTACCCTGTCATTGCTGAAAAATGTAAAATTCAATCACAGTGAAGTTTGCCTATCATAAAAGAAGACTGCACACATTTATTTCAAACAACCCTATGAAAATATATAAACAATGATTAAACTGATATTAAATAGAAATTAAATACCAAATAAACACTAGATATAATATTGTATTCAAAGCAAATACTAGTCTGAGAATAATATGCAGATGTATTATTTAAATTTATTAGTTGCTTAAATATTGAAAAATAAGTGTAACGGTTAAGTAATTTGTACCCCAATTTTGGGCCAGATTATGAGTGGAGCAGTATTTATCGCGCCCACTCCTGCACTAACTCCGCTAGAAGTAAACCCGACATGAAAATATTAATATTTCACATTCCAATGTCCTTCACATAGCAGGATAATTTCTATTTATTTTTAATATATATATATATATATATATATATATATATATATATATATATATATGATATTTTGGTTCAATATACAGTATATCTGTACCTATATATATATATATATATATATATATATATATATATATATGTATATATATATATATATATATATATATACATATATATATATATATATATATATATATATATATATATATATATATATATATATACATGATTCCCCTATGTGCAGAACATTGGAATGTGAAATATTTACAATAAATACACAGTATAACACTTTATTAAAAATGAATATTGCACAAATATGCTTTAACATGTTCTCATCAACTTAACTGCAAAGGGCTCTGATGCATTTATATAGAATATATATGTCTATACAGGGAGTGCAGAATTATTAGGCAAGTTGTATTTTTGAGGATTAATTTTATTATTGAACAACAACCATGTTCTCAATGAACCCAAAAAACTTATTAATATCAAAGCTGAATAGTTTTGGAAGTAGTTTTTAGTTTGTTTTTAGTTATAGCTATTTTAGGGGGATATCTGTGTGTGCAGGTGACTATTACTGTGCATAATTATTAGGCAACTTAACAAAAAACAAATATATACCCATTTCAATTATTTATTTTTACCAGTGAAACCAATATAACATCTCAACATTCACACATATACATTTCTGACATTCAAAAACAAAACAAAAACAAATCAGTGACCAATATAGCCACCTTTCTTTGCAAGGACACTCAAAAGCCTGCCATCCATGGATTCTGTCAGTGTTTTGATCTGTTCACCATCAACATTGCGTGCAGCAGCAACCACAGCCTCCCAAACACTGTTCAGAGAGGTGTACTGTTTTCCCTCCTTGTAAATCTCACATTTGATGATGGACCACAGGTTCTCAATGGGGTTCAGATCAGGTGAACAAGGAGGCCATGTCATTAGATTTTCTTCTTTTATACCCTTTCTTGCCAGCCACGCTGTGGAGTACTTGGACGCGTGTGATGGAGCATTGTCCTGCATGAAAATCATGTTTTTCTTGAAGGATGCAGACTTCTTCCTGTACCACTGCTTGAAGAAGGTGTCTTCCAGAAACTGGCAGTAGGACTGGGAGTTGAGCTTGACTCCATCCTCAACCCGAAAAGGCCCCACAAGCTCATCTTTGATGATACCAGCCCAAACCAGTACTCCACCTCCACCTTGCTGGCGTCTGAGTCGGACTGGAGCTCTCTGCCCTTTACCAATCCAGCCACGGGCCCATCCATCTGGCCCATCAAGACTCACTCTCATTTCATCAGTCCATAAAACCTTAGAAAAATCAGTCTTAAGATATTTCTTGGCCCAGTCTTGACGTTTCAGCTTGTGTGTCTTGTTCAGTGGTGGTCTTCTTTCAGCCTTTCTTACCTTGGCCATGTCTCTGAGTATTGCACACCTTGTGCTTTTGGGCACTCCAGTGATGTTGCAGCTCTGAAATATGGCCAAACTGGTGGCAAGTGGCATCTTGGCAGCTGCACGCTTGACTTTTCTCAGTTCATGGGCAGTTATTTTGCGCCTTGGTTTTTCCACATGCTTCTTGCGACCCTGTTGACTATTTTGAATGAAACGCTTGATTGTTCGATGATCACGCTTCAGAAGCTTTGCAATTTTAAGAGTGCTGCATCCCTCTGAAAGATATCTCACTATTTTTGACTTTTCTGAGCCTGTCAAGTCCTTCTTTTGACCCATTTTGCCAAAGGAAAGGAAGTTGCCTAATAATTATGCACACCTGATATAGGGTGTTGATGTCATTAGACCACACCCCTTCTCATTACAGAGATGCACATCACCTAATATGCTTAATTGGTAGTAGGCTTTCGAGCCTATACAGCTTGGAGTAAGACAACATGCATAAAGAGGATTATGTGGTCAAAATACTCATTTGCCTAATAATTCTGCACTCCCTGTATACTGTATGTAAACAAATGTATTTATGTGTTTATATCTGTGTATATGTCTGTAACTATAAATATACACATATACATACATAAATACATCTGTACACACACACACACACATATATATATATATATATATATATATATTTAGACATGTACAAATGTATATGTATGTATCTCAATGTTAAAGCCCTTTGCAGCCATTTTTTTCTAAAACCTGAGACTTCATATCTTTGAGCCCTTATAAAATATAAATATTTTTTATTCAATAGTGTTATTATAAATGTAACTGTACTTTTAAATATATTTTTGATGTGTTTTGTGACGCTTTTTGTTTTGTGAAACATTTAACCAGAGCTCTGAGGTTGCCCTATCCCGACGAGCACTAAATTCAGTTGTGCTCAAGCAATCCTGTTTACTTTTATCTTGTAATACGAGCGTCATCCGACGCACGCAAACAGCCGTGATAAACCCAATATCGCTTGTGCGTAACTGTTAGAGCGCCACTTGTAATCTGGCCCTTTGTAACCTAGGTTTCCTTCTCTGCTGAAGCCAATTAGGGACTTTTATAAATGACTCAGAGTAGTATGCAGCTAATGATTGTATGGCATATAGCAATGTCAAGTCTGGTGTTACACTTCAGTTCTAACAGGAAATGGAAAACCAACAGTTTGCAGAGTTAAAGGGATATTGTATTCTAAACTTGTCTCCCCTTTAATGTGTTCCCAACAGTTCATTTCACCTGCTGGAGTGTATTTAGTTGTCTGCAAATTACTCATTTACTTTTATCTTGTTACTTGAAATAGCTTATTTTGTCTTTAGAGACTGTCACATATACTAAAAACAAGAATAACAAATGCATCATCTGTAGATAATAATTTAAGTGAGAGGCCATCAGATCTATGTCCGGTAGGCCCCATTTAATCACTAATCGATAGAATATGTCCTGATCGACAGACCATTCTCATGGATGGACCGATTGACAGCTGAGGTAATCCGCCTCACAGTTGTTCATACCTGGTATGTGAATTGCTGACATCGAGCACTGATTCCTCTCTGCCCAGGACAGAATCTGAGACATTTCCTGCATGGCCAGTGGACTGCGGGTACCTCCTTGATGATTTATGTAGGCAACAACTGTGATATTGTTTGACTGGAAGCAGATAAACCTTTTGTCCTTCAATAGGGGCGAGGACTGAAGAGCTTGAAAAATCTCTTGAAGTCCCAGAATGTTAATTGGTAACGTTGCCTCTAAAGGGGTCCAAACTCCTTGCACTCTTTGAGAATTCCAGACTGCCTCAGCCTAAAAGACTTGCATCCGTCGTCACAATAGCCTGGAAGAAGATCTTCTCCGCCGGACTTCAGGAACGGTGAGTACCTATTTGGGGTTAGACTTAGGTTTTATTTTTATTTTTTTGGGTGTTTTTTTTTTTAGATTAGGACTTTGTTATTTTAATGGGCACAAAAGAGCTGAATGCCCTTTTAAGGGCAATTATACTATTAGTATAATTTAGCCTTACTGATTGTTTAAAGTGATAGGAGATCTTTTATTATTCAGATAGAGCATGTAATTTTTAAATAACTGTTCGCCCGCGAACAGTTCACTGCGAACTTAGCTTGTTCGCGTTCGCCGCTACGGGCGAACATATGCGATGTTCGATCTGCCCCCTATGTGTCATCATTGAGGAAACTTTGACACTGTATGTCACAGTCTTCTGACACATTAGAGCCAATCAGCATCAGACACTCCCTCACAGACCCTCCCAGCTTCTTGGCAGCAGCCATTTTAGACTCATTACGCTTTGTTAGTGAGAGGACCTTTTGTGTTGCTGCTGCTGACATTATAGGGAAATAGATAGCTAGGCTAGTGTATTTAGTGTCCACTACAGTCCTGAAGGACTCATCTCATCTCTGCTGCAAAGACAGCACCCCAAAAAGCCCTTTTTAGGGCTATAACTTCAGTCGTGTTTTTTTTTCTTTGTATTTTTATTTGCCTGTGTGTGAGGCTCACAGCATATGCTGTGATTAGTGCCACCACTGATATCTGCTTAACATTAGTTTAAATTTAACCAACAAAAACTTGAAATTATTTTGCTAGTGTAATTTATTTTCATTTTCTATCAGGCCTGTGTCTCAGGCTCACACAGCATAAACTGTGGTTCATTGCTCTGTGCCAGCCACCACTCATATCTGCTTATAACATTATTTTAAATTTAAAAAAAAACTTTTAGTTCCGGTGGGAGGCTTAGCAAGATGGTCGCAAGTAGGGACTGCTCTGCATGAGACCAAGTTATTTTTTCCTATTCTAGGATTAAATCTCCGCCATCCTGCTGGCCCTTAACAGTTTCAGCTGTTCGGGCATCTCTAAGGATCAAGCTTTACAACTCTTGGCCCCCGGAACGACGGAAAGTTGTAGAAGAGGAGAGGAGAGAGCTGTGGTACGCACTGTCCACAACACAACTGGGGAAAAAGAAACAAGCATGGAAATCTCCCAGCTCGCAATAGACTCTATAGACTCTCAAAGCAAAGACATTTTAATTGCCATACAAGGCTTGTTTCTGCCAGCGTTAAACAAGCTGGAATCTACCCTGCAAATTCTACGGGCCGAAACTCAGGTCGTGGATTCCTCGCATGCAAGCCCAAAAGGGCGCCGCTTCCCAGCGGAACCCATCTGCAATCATGCCTGCATGACCCCTGAGGCACATCAGGGACAGCCACTGATGTCAGCGGGTTCTGATCCCACTCTCAGAAATTGCAAGGAAGCAGGACCCCCGGCAGCTGTTAAGGAGGGGGCGATGAGAACCGCAAGATCTGACCCCGAGCTGCAGCGCGACCCTAACAAGCACTCTTCTCCCTACCAGTCATTAAAGGTTGTAATTTACCGGGCTGTAGGACGGACACAAGGCGAGCTGTCAGTCGGGGACTCGCTGCTAGCAACGTCCCAGCTACAGTGTGCATTTGAAATAAAGCCGGTTGCAGACCCATCAGCTCAGCACCCATTAATCACCTGGATTTCTTGGATTAATACCCTAGATTGCCTTTATACTTGCTTGCACCGACAGATGTTACAATGGAGCTTGCAAAGACCTCTCATATGCTGTTCAGCCTACCGAGCTGACCTGCTGCCTGACTACTGTTCCTTGGGAATGTCCGGACTCACTCGTAAAGCAAAAGGCATAGGTTAATGTCTCCCTCTTGGACAGTCTCATGTATCAGCATGCCTGATCCCCACTCAACACGGATCCACTGCGGTGAAAAATGCGGGTCTGGGACAATTTATAATCAGTGTTGTGTGCCGGTCTAGTTAGTTAGCTATTTCACTTTACTCCGCCACACTATTTGGGCTTGCCTAATCCGGACCTTATTTAAATATCCCCGCTACAGGTATCTTTATTGTTTTTAATGCCCGGGGAGTGTTGTGTTTGTTCAACTGGGGCATAAAAATCTGACAACTATGACTTTGTGATGCTCTGTCACCCTCGATAGCACCATGCTGCTGAACTCACGGTGTAATTTCTAAAATGTCCGTCATTGACGCTTTTCACACAGGCGGTAGTTGGACATAACATGCCTGGAACCATTCTATGTGTTACAGAGGTCGGATGAGAATTGTGCCTTGAAACAACCTTGTCACTTGATTGATCTATACTGGAGACTGTTTATTGTTAGTTTTTTTAGTTTTTTTTTAACCCGGTTAGATCTTATTCACTGTCTGTTTACCACACTTGTTCACTACATTTGTTTATTTGCAACAGCATTTGATGAGACTGAAACTATGGATAATCTGTTATTTTATCTTCCATGCATAACTTTCTTTGATGGGGTAACAACATTGTTAACAGTTGGGCAGGGAGACCCCCACGCCCCCCACCCCCCCTTCTAGCTTCTATGGCAGTGAGATACTAATCACTAGACTGCTGCATTTGTGGGCCCAACCCATCTGTAGTACCCATTTAGACTGCTGATAAGACAAAATACAAGACGAGTTGTCAACATCCCACTTTGAGCATATCTATATATTTAAAGCTGCAAAGAGTTTCTTTTTCCTATACATTCTTAGAAGTATTGTCCCTCTGGATGTCTCCCACTGTATAACTACAGGGGTAAAATTTCCAGCTGTATTATTCCTATAGCCCCCAGCACATTATCTTTTTATCTCTTTATTAAAGAATGGTTCTTACTGTCTCACTCTTTAGATCTCTCCTCTTGGTCCACAAGGCACAGGCTGGGGTGTATCTCAAATTGTCCAAAACTTGCGCAATACCATTATTCATTATGACACTGAACCTTTACTTATGAGATCACACTATCAATTTGCTCTACAGGGTGCAATATATATATATTCATGTTCTTGGGGGGAGAAGGGGATTGGTTTTGTTTTATTTTAGTCAGTGTTTAGTTTGGGTTTTATTTAGCTTATGAAGTGCAGTAGGGGAATGGTTAAGGTGTATGCACTGTTATTCAAAAAATGTAAAGAGTCTAAATTGTTAAAGGTAACTTATGAATAAGTCCTTGTAAGACCACTGCAAAAGTTAGGCTGTTTGTAGAGATAGGAATGTGACGGTGTTCCCCAAAACAACCCCCACAATATTATTATTCACAAGGGACCACTCCCAGACATCCGTATGTAGAATAAATAGAATAAATTGACTGACTCACCACTATTCAGTCTCTTGGTGAAATGCTTCCTCAGATTCGGATGCTGTATCCAGTGTTAATGTGAACAGTTAAGCCATGTAATCCAGGTTTCCTATTTTCTGCCCACTAGTTTTACTTTTGGGGCCATAAAAAACGTCCACCTGAATCCCTTGGAAGAAAAGACAGTCCAATGCAGTGTGCCACTAGCTCACCAACCGCAGTTAGTATCAAAATCCTGTGCTCACTGTTTGGCCAAATGATAAGCTAAGCTTCAGAAAAAAATGTATAACAGGAGCACCAGGTATATGGATAAAACATCAAACTTTATTAGAACATAAAGGGTATCTTAACCCCTGGGTAAGAACATACATATATAATAGTCAAACAGATGAAAAAAAGGCTGACCGGTTTCGGCTGTTGCCTTACTCCTAGCCTGCTTAAAACTGTCTAGCAGTTCCCTGATTTAAAAACCATCATCTGAAATCCTATTGGTTCAGGAACTCACACCCCTGATTAGTATTCCCTTCAGCTTAAATCAATCAACCCTCCTTTCAATTACAGCTGAAATTGTCCTATTGATTTACCTATACATATGTGATTACTAACAATCTATTTCTAACTTCCTACTTGTCACTAATATTCAAAAAGAGGAAAACAGTGGAAAAAATGGAAAAAAAATATTAAATAAGTCTAATAAACATTCACTTTACACCACTGTATAGGAAATCTGTCTTAGGACCTAACCGCTTTATATATAGATATTTGTATTATGTATTCCTGGTAGTTACTTTATCTTTTAAACAGATCTCACTGCTCCTACCTAGTAGCGGTTCCTATTTTGGTGTGTTCATCTTAGACCGCCTTACGTCATTGTAGGACAAATGTATTATGCTTCCAAATCTGTATTCGATCGTGTTTACTATTAACTGCTGGAAACTATTTACTAAATCCTTATTGGACAGATAATGTATGTATCAGCCAATCAGATGCGGTCTAACAAACCCTAGCACAATGCGTGGAGTCTTGAAGAAAACTACAGGTCTCTATTTGCTTGATCCTAATTGGTCGAATATCGTGTTTATGCGCCAATCAAACGTAGCCTGTCACAACGCAACATCGTGTGTAAAGTATTATACCCTTCCTAAGCTGTCAGCTGTTCAGGCCATGGTCACTCCTATTGTTAACACTATGTGTTCGTGACTCGTGAGCACCATTCTGGAATGTGTGTTATGTAGTCACTACCTGTACTATGTGCATTTACATGATTTGAGTGTGCTTGACAGCTTAGGTGTGGGCTCCAACCTGTATTATAGATTGTTAGAGCCGGATAAACTAGTGTTGGGGGGAGGTTTCCTTACACTTATAATAAACTCGTATTAACATTCAGATCATAAATGTGCTACTTCTTGTCTTGGACCTGGGATGTTTATGCTTTATTTATGTGCTTATTTTGAGGTAAATGTCTTCAATGAGTTGATGAAATATTTTTATTTTTACATTTTAAGTGTATTATGACCTAAATTTCCTCTGATACAATACACTTGTAATAAACACAGATTAACGTTCAGATCATAAATGAGCTACTCCTTATCAAGGGCCTGGGGTAATTATACTTTATCTATGTGCTTATTTTGAAGTAAATGTCTTCAATAGGTTGGTAAAAATATGTTTACATTTTAAGTGTATTATGACCTAAATTTCCTCTGATACAATACACTTATAATAAACACAGATTAACGTTCAGATCATAAATGAGCTGCTTCTTATCAAGGACCTGGGGTATTTGTGCTTTATCTATGTGCTTATTTTGAGATGAATGTCTTCAATGAGTTGGAAAAATATGTTTACGTTTTAAGTGTATTTATGACCTAAATTTCCTCTGATACAATACACTTATAATAAACACATATTAACGTTCAGATCATAAATGAGCTACTTCTTACCAAGGACCTGGGATGTATGTGCTTTATCTATGTGCTTATTTTGAGGTAAATGTCTTCAATGTGTTAGTAAAAATATGTTTACATTTTAAGTATATTATGACCTAAATTTCCTCTGATAAAATGTAAATGTAAGAGTCAATTAATATTATTCCAAGTGAAAATTACCAAAAATTGATAAGGTCGAATTCTGAATTGAGGCCGTCTGGAATCCTCGTTTTCAAACGAAAGATCCAGAAGGCCTCTCTTTCACCCAATTTACGGGTTCTGTCACCCCCTTTTGTCTGGACTGGTACTTTCTCTATAATGGTCCAAGAAAAGAAAAAGAAAGAGTTATCTTTGTTATGTGTAATTGAAAAATGATTAATAAGTGGCGTTGTGAGAACCCCAGCCTTGATGTCCGCTAGGTGTTCTTTTATCCTTACCCTAGCTTCCCTTGTCGTGAGGCCTACATATTGGAGGGCACAATGGGTGCATGAAATCAAATACACTACAAAGGTAGACCTACAGTTAAGGCATAAATTCTTCTGAAATTGTTCTCCCGTAGCCAGAGAGCTAAAGGAGTCCCCTACAGTTACTTTCTCGCAAGCTTTGCAGGATAAATGGTTGCACCTATAGGTCCCATTTAATCTCAACCAGGAAGACCCATCTGTCTGTTCCCTCCTTAATCTCGTGGGTGCAATCATATTGCCTATTGTTCTGTTTCTTTTGTAGGTACACCTAATGCCTTCAGTTACTGTCTCTTTTAGAGCATCATCCGCTGACAAAAGATGGTAATTATTTCTAATAATCTGACATATTTGTGTGTACTGCTGTGAATATTCTGTCGTGAATGTGATTTTCCTGTCCACAGTCCCTTTTGTCCCTTTTTTGAACTTTGTGTTTTTTTGTTTCAAAAGATCAACTCTGTTAATTTTAGTGACAGCGTTCCTTTCCTTTGTAATTATTGACCTTGGATAGCCTCTCTCTATGAGTCTAACAGACAGTTCATCGGCCTGTTTCTCATATGTACTATAATTAGTACAGTTCCTTTTCAGGCGAATGAACTGTCCTCTAGCTACACCCCTAAACACCCTCCTTGGGTGGCAACTTGAGGCGTGCAGCAAAGAGTTCCCTGTGATCGGCTTCCGATAGGTCTCTGTGGTGATCTTCTGACCTGTTTTTCCCTTTAGTGTGATGTCCAAAAAATTTACTGTGTGTTCTTGTATCTCGGATGTAAAGCTAATGCCTACGTTATTGTTGTTTAGTCCCTCTACAATCTTCTCTAGATCATTATGGGAGCCTTGCCAAATGAAAAGGAGGTCGTCAATAAAGCGCCTATACCACACTATCTCCTGCTTGAACAGGTTCCGCTCCCCAAAGACGTGGGAGAGCTCCCACCAACCCATGAAAAGGTTGGCGTAGGAGGGGGCAAATTTGGCCCCCATCGCTGTCCCACGCCTCTGGAGAAAGAACTCCCCCTCAAACAGGAAATAGTTGTGGGTAAGGAGAAATCTTGTCACCCTCAATATGTATTCTATAAAATCCTGGTCATTTGCATATTTTTTTGATAGAAAAAATTCTAGAGCTTCCAGGCCCTTTTCGTGTGGTATGGTTGAATACAGGGATCTTACATCCACTATCAACCATTTGAAGTTACTCTGCCATATCATTCCAGAAAGTAAATTCAATACATGCTTGGTATCAGACAGGTGACTCCAAAGGGTGCTCACCAAGGGTTGCAGAATGCCATCCAACCATTCTGACAGGTATTCCAGTAGGGAGCCTATTCCACTAACAATTGGTCTCCCTTGGACATTTTCTACATACTTGTGAATTTTAGGTAGATGATTAAACACAGGAATGGCTGGGTTTTGTACCAGAAGATAATCCTTAGTTTCTTGGTCAATATAGCCCATCTCTACCCCATCATCCACCAGGGAGACCAACTGTCTCTGGAATTGGCGTGTTGGGTCATGTGACAACACCTCATAATCCTGTTCTATTCTCAACTGTCTTAACGCCTCCTGAATGAAATCCTCTTTATCAAGGACCACAATTGCTCCGCCCTTGTCCGCTGATCTAATTATTAAATTGTTGTTGTCTCTTAGACCATCTAAGGCCATTTTTTGTTTTCGTGTGACATTAGACTTTTTGCCCCTTTGTGTAACATATTGAAGTTTAATTAAATCACTTTCAACCCGTTTCTGGAATTTCTCCAATAGAGGACCCCTACTTTGAATGGGATAGAACAAAGATTTGTTCTTTAGTAGTGGAGTTGTCACCCGCCTACTTTCTTCCATTGTTTCCTCTCCTTGGAGAGATTCCAGAGTCCTTACATCACATAATTCTTGAAAATTCAGATCAGTAATAGCATGATGTTCAAGATCAGATCCATCAACAGAACTATTACAGAATTATAAGTGTATTGTATCAGAGGAAATTTAGGTCATAAATACACTTAAAACGTAAACATATTTTTCCAACTCATTGAAGACATTCATCTCAAAATAAGCACATAGATAAAGCACAAATACCCCAGGTCCTTGATAAGAAGCAGCTCATTTATGATCTGAACGTTAATCTGTGTTTATTATAAGTGTATTGTATCAGAGGAAATTTAGGTCATAATACACTTAAAATGTAAACATATTTTTACCAACCTATTGAAGACATTTACTTCAAAATAAGCACATAGATAAAGTATAATTACCCCAGGCCCTTGATAAGGAGTAGCTCATTTATGATCTGAACGTTAATCTATGTTTATTACAAGTGTATTGTATCAGAGGAAATTTAGGTCATAATACACTTAAAATGTAAAAATAAAATTATTTCATCAACTCATTGAAGACATTTACCTCAAAATAAGCACATAGATAAAGCATAAACATCCCAGGTCCAAGACAAGAAGTAGCACATTTATGATCTGAATGTTAATACGAGTTTATTATAAGTGTAAGGAAACCTCCCCCCAACACTAGTTTATCCGGCTCTAACAATCTATAATACAGGTTGGAGCCCACACCTAAGCTGTCAAGCACACTCAAATCATGTAAATGCACATAGTACAGGTAGTGACTACATAACACACATTCCAGAATGGTGCTCACGAGTCACAAACACATAGTGTTAACAATAGGAGTGACCATGGCCTGAACAGCTGACAGCTTAGGAAGGGTATAATACTTTACACACAATGTTGCGTTGTGACAGGCTACGTTTGATTGGCGCATAAACACGATATTCGACCAATCAGGATCAAGCAAATAGAGGCCTATAGTTTTCTTCAAGACTCCACGCATTGTGCTGGGGTTTGTTAGACCGCATCTGATTGGCTGATACATACGTTATCTGTCCAATAAGGATTTAGTAAATAGTTTCCAGCAGTTAATAGTAAACACGATCGAATACAGATTTGGAAGCATAATACATTTGTCCTACAATGACGTAAGGCGGTCTAAGATGAACACACCAAAATAGGAACCGCTACTAGGTAGGAGCAGTGAGATCTGTTTAAAAGATAAAGTAACTACCAGGAATACATAATACAAATATCTATATATAAAGCGGTTAGGTCCTAAGACAGATTTCCTATACAGTGGTGTAAAGTGAATGTTTATTTGACTTATTTAATATTTTTTTCCATTTTTTCCACTGTTTTCCTCTTTTTGAATATTAGTGACAAGTAGGAAGTTAGAAATAGATTGTTAGTAATCACATATGTATAGGTAAATCAATAGGACAATTTCAGCTGTAATTGAAAGGAGGGTTGATTGATTTAAGCTGAAGGGAATACTAATCAGGGGTGTGAGTTCCTGAACCAATAGGATTTCAGATGATGGTTTTTAAATCAGGGAACTGCTAGACAGTTTTAAGCAGGCTAGGAGTAAGGCAACAGCCGAAACCGGTCAGCCTTTTTTTCATCTGTTTGACTATTATATATCTATGTTCTTACCCAGGGGTTAAGATACCCTTTATGTTCTAATAAAGTTTGATGTTTTATCCATATACCTGGTGCTCCTGTTATACATTTTTATTTAGCTTAGTTTAGTTTTGTTGATATTATAAAATTTAGGACATGGGTGCAACATAAGAAGATGCCTGAACAAGCTTTATGTACCTCTAAATGCATAAGTATCTTTCATCTTTCTCAAAAATCTGCGAATATTGTATATCACTGCTTAGAATGTAGCATTTAATCTAGAACTCTGGTTGTAACTTATTATCTGTAATCTTACTTTGAATGCATATGTATATGTTGTCTTGTTCCTATGTCTCATAACTTTGTTGGATGGGGTAATAACATTGTTGGCAGTTGGGCAGGGAGCCCCCCCCCATCCCACGCCCCCCCCCCCCCACCCCCTTCTAGCTCTTATGGCAGGGAAATACTAATCACTTGACTGCGGCATTTGGAGACCCAGCCCATCTGTAGTTCCCATTTATACTGCTGACAATACAAAATACAAGCCGAGTTGCCAACATCCCACTTGAGCATATCTATATATTTAAAGCTGCAAAAAGTTTCTTTTTCCTATACATCCTTAGAAGTATTGTCCCTTTGGATGTCTCCCACTGCATAACTATAGGGGTAGAACTGCCAGCTGTATTATTCCTATAGTCCCCAGCACATTATCTTTGTATCTTTTTATTTTTTCTAGCCCCAAAAAATTACCTTTAATCTAACACAAAGCTTCTGGTTAAAAATTTGCTCTACAGCGTGCAATATATATATATTTATGTTCTTGGGGGGAGAAGGGGATTGGTTTTTTTTATTTTTTTTTATTTTAGTCAGTGTTTAGTTGGGGTTCTATTTAGCTTAGTTTAGTTTTGTTTATATTATAAAATTTAGAGACATGGGTACAACATAAGAAGATGCCTGAACAAGCTTTATATACCTCTACATGCATAAGTATCTTTCATCTTTCTCAAAAATATGCGAATACTGTGGGGGGTAGTTATCAAGCCGTCTACTTTTCTGGCTTCGTCGGCCCAATACGTCCGCCTAAGCTCGCCTACCTTCACCGCCGCGGACCTTGAATACGTTCGCCTAAGTTATCAAATAAAGCTGTCAAAAAGCCGCGGGGCGATGAGCAGCGGACTGTGACAGTTATCACTCATCCGATCTCGCTGCCCTTCGGCTTTTTCCCAGCTTTATTGCTAGCCTGTCACTAAGCACTCACACTAAACTGCACTGTTCTACCCCCTATACCGGCGCCCCCGGAGCCCCCCGCAACTCAATAAAGTTACTAACCCCTAAACCGCCGCTCCTAGACCCTGCCGCAACTCTGATAAATGTATTAACCCCTAAACCGCCGCTCCTAGACCCTGCCGCAACTCTGATAAATGTATTAACCCCTAAACCGCCGCTCCTAGACCCTGCCGCAACTCTTATAAATGTATTAACCCCTAAACCGCCGCTCCCGGACACCGCTGCCACCTACATTATACCTAGTAACCCCTATCCTGCCCCCCCTATACCGTCGCCCTCTATTATAAAATTATTAACCCCTATCCTGCTGATCCCGCACCTCTCCGCAACTAAATAAATAGTTTAACCCCTAAACCGCCGCTCCATGAACCCGCCGCAACCTATAATAAATTTATTAACCCCTATCCTGCCCCCCACTACGCCGCCGCCACTGTAATAAAATGATTAACCCCTAAACCTAAGTCTAACCCTAACCATAACGCCCCCTAACTTAAATATTAATTAAATAAATCTAAATAAATTAACTCTTATTAACTAAATGAATCCTATTTAAAACTAAATACTTACCTTTAAAATAAACCCTAATATAGCTACAATATAAATAATAATTATATTCTAGCTATCTTAGGATTTATATTTATTTTACAGGTAACTTTCAATTTATTTTAACCATGTACAATAACTATTAAATAGTTATTAACTATTTAATAGCTTACCTAGCTAAAATAAAGAGAAATGTACCTGTGAAATAAATCCTAACCTAAGTTACAATTACACCTAACACTACACTATACTTTAATAAATTATTCCTATTTAAAAATAAATACTTACCTGTAAAATAAACCCTAAGATAGCTACAATGTAATTAATACTTATATTATAGCTATTTTTGGATTTATATTTATTTTACAGGTAACTTTGTATTTATTTTAGCTAGTTAGAATAGTTATTAAATAGTTATTAACTATTTAATAACTACCTAGCTAAAAGAAATACAAAATTACCTGTAAAATAATTCCTAACTTAAGTTACAATTAAACCTAATACTACACTATCATTAAATTAACTAAATAAACTACCTACAAAGAACTACAATGAAATACAATTACATAAACTAACTAAAGTACAAAAAATAAAAAAAGCTAAGTTACAAAAAATAAAAAATTAAGTTACAAACATGTTAAAAATATTACAACAATTTTAAGCTACTTACACCTAATCTAAGCCCCCTAATAAAATAACAAACCCCCCCAAAATAAAAAAAATCCCTACCCTATTCTAAATTACATAAATTTCAATGCTCTTTTACCTTACCAGCCCTTAAAAGGGCCATTTGTGGGGGCATGCCCCAAAAAGTTCAGCTCTTTTGCCTGTAAAATAAAAATACAACCCCCCCCCAACATTAAAACCCACCACCCACATACCCCTAATCTAACCCAAACCCCCCTTACAAAAACCTAACACTAATCCCCTGAAGATCATCCTACCTTGAGTCGTCTTCACTCAGCCGAGCCACCGATGGAACTGAAGAGGGCATCCGGAACGGAAGAAGTTAATCCTCCAAGCGGCGCTGAAGAAATCTTCCATCCGATGAAGTCATCATCCAGGCGGCGCTGAAGAAGTCTTCGATCCGGCCGATGTCATCTTCAAAGAGGCGCTGAAGAGGTCTTCTATCCGGGCGAAGTCATCTTCCAAGCCGGGTCTTGAATCTTCCTTCCGCCGACGCGGAACCACCTTCTTCACCGACGGACTACGACGAATGACGGCTCCTTTAAGGGACGTCATCCAAGATGGCGTCCCCTCAATTCCGATTGGCTGATAGGATTCTATCAGCCAATCGGAATTAAGGTAGGAAAATCTGATTGGCTGATGGAATCAGCCAATCAGATTCAAGTTCAATCCGATTGGCTGATCCAATCAGCCAATCAGATTGAGCTCGCATTCTATTGGCTGATCGGAACAGCCAATAGAATGCGAGCTCAATCTGATTGGCTGATTGGATCAGCCAATCGGATTGAACTTGAATCTGATTGGCTGATTCCATCAGCCAATCAGATTTTCCTACCTTAATTCCGATTGGCTGATAGAATCCTATCAGCCAATCGGAATTGAGGGGACGCCATCTTGGATGACGTCCCTTAAAGGAGCCGTCATTCGTCGTAGTCCGTCGGTGAAGAAGGTGGTTCCACGTCGGCGGAAGGAAGATTCAAGACCCGGCTTGGAAGATGACTTCGCCCGGATAGAAGACCTCTTCAGCGCCTCTTTGAAGATGACATCGGCCGGATCGAAGACTTCTTCAGCGCCGCCTGGATGATGACTTCATCGGATGGAAGATTTCTTCAGCGCCGCTTGGAGGATTAACTTCTTCCGTTCCGGATGCCCTCTTCAGTTCCATCGGTGGCTCGGCTGAGTGAAGACGACTCAAGGTAGGATGATCTTCAGGGGATTAGTGTTAGGTTTTTGTAAGGGGGGTTTGGGTTAGATTAGGGGTATGTGGGTGGTGGGTTTTAATGTTGGGGGGGGGTTGTATTTTTATTTTACAGGCAAAAGAGCTGAACTTTTTGGGGCATGCCCCCACAAATGGCCCTTTTAAGGGCTGGTAAGGTAAAAGAGCATTGAAATTTATGTAATTTAGAATAGGGTAGGGATTTTTTTTATTTTGGGGGGGTTTGTTATTTTATTAGGGGGCTTAGATTAGGTGTAAGTAGCTTAAAATTGTTGTAATATTTTTAACATGTTTGTAACTTAATTTTTTATTTTTTGTAACTTAGCTTTTTTTATTTTTTGTACTTTAGTTAGTTTATGTAATTGTATTTCATTGTAGTTCTTTGTAGGTAGTTTATTTAGTTAATTTAATGATAGTGTAGTATTAGGTTTAATTGTAACTTAAGTTAGGAATTATTTTACAGGTAATTTTGTATTTCTTTTAGCTAGGTAGTTATTAAATAGTTAATAACTATTTAATAACTATTCTAACTAGCTAAAATAAATACAAAGTTACCTGTAAAATAAATATAAATCCAAAAATAGCTATAATATAAGTATTAATTACATTGTAGCTATCTTAGGGTTTATTTTACAGGTAAGTATTTATTTTTAAATAGGAATAATTTATTAAAGTATAGTGTAGTGTTAGGTGTAATTGTAACTTAGGTTAGGATTTATTTCACAGGTACATTTCTCTTTATTTTAGCTAGGTAAGCTATTAAATAGTTAATAACTATTTAATAGTTATTGTACATGGTTAAAATAAATTGAAAGGTACCTGTAAAATAAAAATAAATCCTAAGTTAGCTAGAATATAATTATTATTTATATTGTAGCTATATTAGGGTTTATTTTAAAGGTAAGTATTTAGTTTTAAATAGGATTCATTTAGTTAATAAGAGTTAATTTATTTAGATTTATTTAATTAATATTTAAGTTAGGGGGCGTTAGGGTTAGGGTTAGGTTTAGGGGTTAATCATTTTATTACAGTGGCGGCGGCGTAGTGGGGGGCAGGATAGGGGTTAATAAATTTATTATAGGTGGCGACGGTGTAGGGGGGGCAGATTAGGGGTTAATAAATTTATTATAGGTGGCGACGGTGTAGGGGGGGCAGGATAGGGGTTAATACATTTAATATAGGTTGCGGCGGGTTCAGGGAGCGGCGGGTTAGGGGTTAATACATTTATTATAGTTGCGGTGGGCTCCGGGAGCGGCGGTTTAGGGGTTAATATGTATAGAGTAGCTTGCGGTGGGCTCCGGGAGCGGCGGTTTAGGGGGTAATAACTTTATTTAGTTGCGGCGGTGTAGGGGGGGTCAGATTAGGGGTGTTTAGACTCGGGGTACATGTTAGGGTGTTAGGTGTAGACAGCTCCCATAGAAATCAATGGGATGTCTGTCAGCAGCGAACTTGTACTTTCGCTATGGTCAGACTCCCATTGATTCCTATGGGATCCGCCGCCTCCAGGCTGGCGCTTTGAAAACCAGGTACGCTGGGCCGTAAAAGTGCTGAGCGTACCTGCTAGTTTTTTGATAGCTAGCAAAAGTAGTGAGAATGAGCCGCACTTGTGTGCGGAACATCTGGAGTGACGTAAGAATCGATCTGTGTCGGACTGAGTCCGGCGGATCGAAGCTTACGTCACAAAATTCTACTTTTGCCTGTCTCAAGCCTTTGATAACTAAGGCGAATCAGCCTCGCCACAAATACGCTGCGGAATACGCAGCGTATTTGAGGTTGACGGCTTGATAACTAGGCCCCTGTATATCGATGCTTAGAATGTAGCATTTAACCTAGAACTCTGAGTGTAACTTATTTTCTGTAATCTTACTTTGAGTGCATATGCATATGTTGTCTTGTTCCTATGTCTCTTCAATAAAAAGAATTATAAAAAAAACAAAAAAAAAAAAAACTTTTAAATCATTTTGCTAGTGTAATCTAATTTCATTTTCTATCAGGCCTGTGTGTTTTGCTGACTTACAGAGCTTACTGTGTTTAATTGCTGCCCTTCCTAGTCTATCAGCCAAGACTCATATGTGCTTAACTTTTTTTTAAATTCCAAAAAAAAACCTTTAAATCATTTTGCTAGTGTAATCTAATTTTATTTTCTATCAGGCCTGTGTGTATCTGACTTACAGAGCCTACTGTGGTTAATTGCTGCCCTACTAAGGCTAGCAGCCAGCCCACGACTCATAAGTGCTTAACCTTTTCCTTTAAATTAAACAAAAAAAAAAAAACTTGGGGGGCGGAGCTAACCGCCGAGCAAGATAGCAGCATTAGTGAGGAGCTCCTACAAACCCTGTAATATAAAGTTTATATAACTGCTCAAACCTCACCAAACTCTATACTAAACTCACTCCTGGTATAGTCTGAGACGAGTGAGCATTCTCTGAAGTGTGCTAGACTTTGAACTTTGGCACTTTTGGCCCACACTGAAGCTGAGAAGCTGGAGGTCAGCCATCTTATAGCGGAGCCCTTCCCGCTACCTAATCGCCTCCACAGCCGCAACCTCAGAGGGTCGGGGCTCCGCTCTGAGGTGCCCGTGAATCCCTGAAGCGGTGACTAGGATCCGGATTCTGCCGTAGCATACGGCGTCTACTACCGCTCCATAAGAAGCGTGTCAGCGGTGACAAGGAGTTCCGGCAGGCCGTTCAAAGGCCTCTAGAAAAGCCTGCGCGCCACACGGATCTGGTTGCCCTAACCACCGGGGACCGTATGACAAAGATCTCTACACCCCCGCTGGAACTAGAAGAGACCTGCATCCCCCATCTCTGCTGCCCGGAGGGTCGGGGCTCCGCTCCGGTGCAGCAGCACGCAACCGGCCACATTCTGCTGCAGGCTATCCGAGGGACCGCTCACCTTAGGTATTATCCTCTTACACCGGATCTGTGTGGGTGTCGCTGCCCACTGGTCAAGGAAGCTGCCCTGGACAAGAGGGTGAGAAGCGTCTTGGAATCTCTGAGTGCGCCACACTTGTAGTGGCGCGAAAACACGCCATTTTGCTTTCCCTGAGATATTCAGCAGCAGAGAGTCGCATCATCTGGGCAGCAAGGGTAAGACCTAACTTCTCAATACAAAGTAAAGTAAATGCATGCCCTTGACCGGTACTATTGCACGCCTCCCCTTTGATATGCCATACAGTTTCCAGGGGCACTAGCTCAGAAACCTCACCTTAGTCTGCAGTAGAGAGACACTCTAGAGGCCTTGTATGCTTAGTCCTTGTGCACAACAGCGAGTGATATTAAAATATTTGTCATGAATTGGATCTGCTCATTGCCGTGTCGCCGCGGCTCACAGATCCCCTCTCTATCACGTCACGTTGCCTAGCAACGTGACGCGGTATCTGGCTCTCCTCCTGACGTCAGAGTCTCCCTGCCTTCAAATCTCGGCGGGAGATCTGAATTGGCGCCCGTTTGTTTTCTCTTTTCTATCTCCCGGACCGGACCTGTAAGTGAGTAATTCTTTTGTCTCCTTGCCTGAATCCTTGCCTGAATATTCTCTGCCAGTTTGCCTAAACCTGCTAATAAGGATTTTATGTTTGTTTACTACCTGCATACAAGGACATTTGCTTTATCTAAACCTGCTAAAGGGAATATCTGTTTGTTTGATAATCATCATAAAGGGACATTTGCTTTATTCAAATCTAATAAGAGGAAGATATTACTGTTTGTTCATTAACCTGCTTAAAGGAACATTTGCTTTATTCAAACCTGATAAAAGGAATCTCTGTTTGTTTGCTAACCTGCTTAAAGGGACATTTACTTTATCCAAACCTGCAAAAAGGAACCTCAGTTTGTTTACTAAACCTGCTTAAAGGGACATTTGCTTTATCCAAACCTGCTAAAAGGAATCTTTGTTTACTTACTAATCTGCTTAAAGGGACATTTGCTTTATCCAAACCTGCTAAAAGGAATCTTTGTTTATTTACTAACCTGCTTAAAGGGACATTTACTTTATCCAAACCTGCCAAAAGGAATCTCAGTTTGTTTACTAAACCTGCTTAAAGGGACACTTGCTTATCCAAACCTGCTAAAAGGAATCCTTGTTTATTTACTAACCTGCTTAAAGGGACATTTGCTTTATTACTTGCTAAAGGAATTTCTCTTAGTTTATTTATCTTCTTAAAAGGACATTTGCTTTCTTCAATCCTGAGTGGGTCACGTCCAGGATATTTCTCAGTGTGCTAGCGTGTGTTTTTTACTTTTCACGCTAGCAGTTGGGATGAATCCTGAGCTGGTCCTTTACGGCTGACATTACAAACGGGCCATAAAAATGGACCCCACTGAATTATCCATGGCCGTGACCCACCAGGGACAGTTATTGGGATCTCATGCTACCCACTTACAATCCTTGGACGCAAAGTTGGATCAGATAACTATTTTACTTCAGAATATGGCTGCTCCTATACCTCCTAATCCTATTCCTTTGGATCCCTCTCCCCCTACGAATCCTACCAATCAGACACAAGCTCAGCTCAGTCCCAGGATACCTCTTCCGGACAAATATGATGGGAATCCTGAGGATTGTAGGGGTTTTTTGAATCAGTGTCGCCTTCATTTTCGGAATAGTCCAGTTCTCTTTGCAACTCCCTCCTCTAGAATCACTTTCCTTATATCCTTAATGAAAGGTAGAGCCTTAGCCTGGGTATCACCTTTGCTTGAAAAGAATGATCCAATACTCCAGGATGTGGATACATTTCTCTCTGTCTTTTCAAATGTCTTCGATAAGCCAGGGAGGTCTGCCGCTGCTGAAGCTTCTCTTCTAGACTTACGACAAGGTGGTCAACCTGTATCCCAATATGCTATTGAATTTCGCACTCTAGCTTCTGAGACTACCTGGAATCAGGGAGCTCTTAGAGCAGCTTTTCGCAAAGGACTCTCTGAACGTCTCAAAGATGAGTTGGTCTATCGTGAAATCCCAGAATCTCTAGAGGCTCTGATAAATCTTTGTATTTGTCTCGATTCCAGATACCGCGAACGCCAACAAGAAAGAGAGAGAAATCAGAAAGCTTCTAATCGTCCTTTTCGTCTGGTACCTCGTATCTCTAACCCTTTAACTCCCGCTTCTCCACCTTCCGATCAGACTGAACCAATGGAAATTGGCACCATTAGATTAACTGAAACTGAACGTCTGAGGAGACGATCTCTTGGACTGTGTTTATACTGTGGCCTTAAAGGACATTTATTAAAAGATTGTCCTACCAGACCGGTAAAAGCCAGGGCTTAACTTCTGTCCAGGGAACTAAGTTAAGCCAAATAGGATCTCATTCCCTCAATAATAAACTTTTTGTCCCGGTTACTCTTCAAATTGGAGGAGACAGGATTCATACTCAAGCTCTTATTGACTCTGGTGCTGGAGGAGTCTTCATCGATTCCACATTTGTAACTACTCACTCTATTCCATTAAGCAAAAAGGAATATTCTATTCCAGTCTCCACTGTTAGTGGAGATCCTTTGGGTCCCGGACTTATCCAGTTTGCTACTAGACCCATTCTCTTTTCTGTTGGAATTCTTCATTCAGAGACAATATGTTTTGATGTAATCTCGACTCCTCAATTTCCCATAATATTGGGTCTTCCCTGGCTCCAGTTACATAATCCTGTATTCTCCTGGACTCAAGGCGAACTCATTTCCTGGGGATATACTTGTCAAAATAGGTGTCTTCAGATTCCCACGAAAGTGCCTCTCACCATTGCTCTCACTATTGACACCTCTGGGTCGTTACCCACACCTTATCAAGATTACGTTGATGTTTTTTCCAAGAAAGAAGCAGAACGTCTTCCCCCACATCGTACTTTTGATTGCCCCATTGATCTACTTCCTGGGGCAACCTACCCTCGTGGCAAGACGTATCCGCTCTCAAGGCCAGAGAATGTTGCCTTAGAGGAATATATCCAAGATAGTTTGGCTAGAGGTTTTATTCGACCTTCCTCTTCTCCTCTTGGGGCTGGTTTCTTTTTTGTGGGAAAGAAGGATGGAGGACTGCGACCTTGTATTGATTATCGGGGTTTGAATCAAATCACAGTCAAGAATAGTTACCCTCTGCCTCTTATTCCTGAACTGTTCACTTATCTTCAAGGAGCTACAATATTTACCAAACTGGACCTTCGTGGTGCTTATAACCTTATTCGCATGCGCAAAGGAGACGAATGGAAGACAGCCTTTAACACTCGATTTGGGCATTATGAATATCTGGTTATGCCTTTTGGGCTGTGTAATGCCCCTGCTGTTTTTCAACACTTCGTCAATGAGATCTTTCGGGATTTTTTGAACTCCTTCGTCATTATCTACCTTGACGATATTTTAATTTTTTCTCACAATTATCAAGATCATGTACACCATGTCAGGAAGGTTTTGCAACGGTTACGAGACAATCATCTGTTCGCCAAATTGGAGAAATGTTCATTTCATCAAAAATCCATACCCTTCTTGGGTTATGTAATATCTGAATCTGGATTTGAAATGGATCCGAATAAACTTTCTTCCATTTTGGATTGGCCTAGACCTGATTCTCTTAAGGCTCTACAACGGTTTCTTGGCTTCGCCAATTATTACAGGAAATTTATCAAAGGATTTGCTACTATTACTTCTCCTCTCACGTCACTCACTAGAAAGGGGCAAGATTGTAAAAAGTGGTCCCCAGAGGCTATTAAGGCCTTTGAGTCTCTCAAAAAGGCCTTTTCTTCTGCACCCATACTCCGTCACCCAAATCCGGATTTTCAATTTATCCTAGAAGTGGATGCTTCTTCTGTTGCTGCTGGGGCTGTTCTTTCCCAACGAATACCTGACACGGGTAAGATTCATCCTGTAGGTTTCTTTTCCAAGAAATTTACTTCTTCTGAATTAAATTATGACGTTGGCAATAAGGAATTATTGGCCATCAAGATGGCTCTGGACGAATGGAGGCATTGGTTGGAGGGTACTACCTTTCCATTTTCCATACTCACGGATCATAAAAATCTTCTTTATCTCCAAACTGCCAAACGATTGAATTCCAGACAAGCTCGTTGGTCTTTATTCTTTTCACGTTTTAATTACAATCTTTCCTATATACCTGGTTCTAAGAATATAAAAGCGGATGCCTTATCCAGGCAGTTTCAATCTACCTCTACTCCAGAATCTGGTACCATACTTCATCCACAAGAAGTCATAGCTCAATTATCAACCTCTTGTTTACAGGAGTTACAGTCTGCTCAAAAGGATCTTCCTTCTTCCTTTAAATCTCCTGACGGTTTATTATTTGTTCCTGAACATCTCCGTCCAAAGATTCTCCATTGGGCTCATGATAGTCCTCTCTCTGGACATCCTGGCGTCAGTAACACGACTCGGAATCTTAAACAGTATGTCTGGTGGCCTACTCTCTCTCAAGATGTTAAAGATTACGTCTCAGTTTGCACTCAATGTGCTACAAATAAAGCTCCTCGTCAACTCCCTTCTGGTTTACTTCAACCTTTACCCATTCCTCACCAGCCTTGGACCCATCTATCTATGGATTTTATTACAGACCTTCCTCTTTCTGCCGGAAACAACACTATTTTAGTGGTGGTTGACAGGTTTACGAAGTCTGCCCATTTCATTCCTTTGCCTGGTCTTCCATCTGCCAAGGGACTTTCTGAGCTTTTCCTTTTGCATATCGTGAGATTACATGGTTTTCCTTTGGACATCGTTTCCGATAGAGGGGTACAATTTGTTTCTCGGTTCTGGAAATGGCTCTGCAAACATTTTGGCACTACAATCTCTTTATCAACCTCTCATCATCCACAGTCTAATGGTCAAACCGAGAGAGTAAACCAATGTCTGGAGACTTACCTTAGACATTATGTGGACCATCATCATTCTAATTGGACTCGTTATCTTCCTTTAGCGGAGTTGGCCCATAATGCTCGTTACAATTCATCTCTTCAATCTTCTCCCTTTTTTGCAGCTTATGGATTTCAACCCAGAACATTTCCTCTGTATACTTCCTCTTCTGAAAATCCTGCTTCTGATCAAACTGCTCGGAGATTAACTCGACATTGGCGTAAAATACGTGATCTTCTTTCCAAAGCTTCTAAAAGATACAAGTTTTTTGCTGATCGCAGACGGAAGAAGGCTCCTAATTTTCGTCCTGGAGACAAGGTGTGGATTTCTACTCGTCACCTTCATCTCAAACAACCTTCTATCAAATTGGGGCCTCGATATGTGGGTCCTTTCCAAATACTGGGTCAAGTTTGTTCTACTGCATATCGAGTTGCTCTTCCCAAGACTCTCAAAGCTCACCCTGTGTTCCATGTTTCTCTCCTGAAACCGGTGAAATCTAATAGATTTTCTAAATCTCTGCCCAAACTTCCGCCTCTCTTGGTACAGGGACAGCCTGAGTTTGAGATTGCTCACATTCTGGATTCCAAACTTCGTGGCAAGAAACTATACTATCTCATCCATTGGAAGGGTTATCCGGTCACGGAACGGACTTGGGAACCAGCCCGGCATGTTCACGCCCCTGCTTTGATTAAGGCCTTTCACAAAGCTTATCCTGCTAGGCCTGGTCCTGTCCCCCGGAGGGGTCCTTGAGAGGGGGGTGCTGTCATGAATTGGATCTGCTCATTGCCGTGTCGCCGCGGCTCACAGATCCCCTCTCTATCACGTCACGTTGCCTAGCAACGTGACGCGGTATCTGGCTCTCCTCCTGACGTCAGAGTCTCCCTGCCTTCAAATCTCGGCGGGAGATCTGAATTGGCGCCCGTTTGTTTTCTCTTTTCTATCTCCCGGACCGGACCTGTAAGTGAGTAATTCTTTTGTCTCCTTGCCTGAATCCTTGCCTGAATATTCTCTGCCAGTTTGCCTAAACCTGCTAATAAGGATTTTATGTTTGTTTACTACCTGCATACAAGGACATTTGCTTTATCTAAACCTGCTAAAGGGAATATCTGTTTGTTTGATAATCATCATAAAGGGACATTTGCTTTATTCAAATCTAATAAGAGGAAGATATTACTGTTTGTTCATTAACCTGCTTAAAGGAACATTTGCTTTATTCAAACCTGATAAAAGGAATCTCTGTTTGTTTGCTAACCTGCTTAAAGGGACATTTACTTTATCCAAACCTGCAAAAAGGAACCTCAGTTTGTTTACTAAACCTGCTTAAAGGGACATTTGCTTTATCCAAACCTGCTAAAAGGAATCTTTGTTTACTTACTAATCTGCTTAAAGGGACATTTGCTTTATCCAAACCTGCTAAAAGGAATCTTTGTTTATTTACTAACCTGCTTAAAGGGACATTTACTTTATCCAAACCTGCCAAAAGGAATCTCAGTTTGTTTACTAAACCTGCTTAAAGGGACACTTGCTTATCCAAACCTGCTAAAAGGAATCCTTGTTTATTTACTAACCTGCTTAAAGGGACATTTGCTTTATTACTTGCTAAAGGAATTTCTCTTAGTTTATTTATCTTCTTAAAAGGACATTTGCTTTCTTCAATCCTGAGTGGGTCACGTCCAGGATATTTCTCAGTGTGCTAGCGTGTGTTTTTTACTTTTCACGCTAGCAGTTGGGTTGAATCCTGAGCTGGTCCTTTACGGCTGACAATATTCCTGTTCTGGTTCCTCTCCCCAAGGCAGCTCCTCAAACATATTGACTGAACAAAGTAAAGAGGACAAAAAGTAAAAAAAAACAAAAGAAAAGAAAAAGTTAACAGAGAGATCAACACCTGCAGGGGGCCAGGAACACTCCCCTGTTCATTATTATATCAGCGATTCTATGGTCACCTTAGACCCCGCTCTACAGCGTGCAATATATATATATTTATGTTCTTGGGGGGAGAAGGGGATTGTTTTTTTTTTTTTTTTTTATTTTAGTCAGTGTTTAGTTGGGGTTCTATTTAGCTTAGTTTAGTTTAGTTTATATTATAAAATTTAGAGACATGGGTACAACATAAGAAGATGCCTGAACAAGCTTTATATACCTCTACATGCATAAGTATCTTTCATCTTTCTCAAAAATATGCGAATACTGTATATCGATGCTTAGAATGTAGCATTTAACCTAGAACTCTGAGTGTAACTTATTTTCTGTAATCTTACTTTGAGTGCATATGCATATGTTGTCTTGTTCCTATGTCTCTTCAATAAAAAGAATTATAAAAAAAAAAAACAAAAAAAAAAAACTTTTAAATCATTTTGCTAGTGTAATCTAATTTCATTTTCTATCAGGCCTGTGTGTTTTGCTGACTTACAGAGCTTACTGTGTTTAATTGCTGCCCTTCCTAGTCTATCAGCCAAGACTCATATGTGCTTAACTTTTTTTTAAATTCCAAAAAAAAACCTTTAAATCATTTTGCTAGTGTAATCTAATTTTATTTTCTATCAGGCCTGTGTGTATCTGACTTACAGAGCCTACTGTGGTTAATTGCTGCCCTACTAAGGCTAGCAGCCGGCCCACGACTCATAAGTGCTTAACCTTTTCCTTTAAATTAAAAAAAAAAAAAACTTGGGGGGCGGAGCTAACCGCCGAGCAAGATAGCAGCATTAGTGAGGAGCTCCTACAAACCCTGTAATATAAAGTTTATATAACTGCTCAAACCTCACCAAACTCTATACTAAACTCACTCCTGGTATAGTCTGAGACGAGTGAGCATTCTCTGAAGTGTGCTAGACTTTGAACTTTGGCACTTTTGGCCCACACTGAAGCTGAGAAGCTGGAGGTCAGCCATCTTATAGCGGAGCCCTTCCCGCTACCTAATCGCCTCCACAGCCGCAACCTCAGAGGGTCGGGGCTCCGCTCTGAGGTGCCCGTGAATCCCTGAAGCGGTGACTAGGATCCGGATTCTGCCGTAGCATACGGCGTCTACTACCGCTCCATAAGAAGCGTGTCAGCGGTGACAAGGAGTTCCGGCAGGCCGTTCAAAGGCCTCTAGAAAAGCCTGCGCGCCACACGGATCTGGTTGCCCTAACCACCGGGGACTGTATGACAAAGATCTCTACACCCCCGCTGGAACTAGAAGAGACCTGCATCCCCCATCTCTGCTGCCCGGAGGGTCAGGGCTCCGCTCCGGTGCAGCAGCACGCAACCGGCCACATTCTGCTGCAGGCTATCCGAGGGACCGCTCACCTTAGGTATTATCCTCTTACACCGGATCTGTGTGGGTGTCGCTGCCCACTGGTCAAGGAAGCTGCCCTGGACAAGAGGGTGAGAAGCGTCTTGGAATCTCTGAGTGCGCCACACTTGTAGTGGCGCGAAAACACGCCATTTTGCTTTCCCTGAGATATTCAGCAGCAGAGAGTCGCATCATCTGGGCAGCAAGGGTAAGACCTAACTTCTCAATACAAAGTAAAGTAAATGCATGCCCTTGACCGGTACTATTGCACGCCTCCCCTTTGATATGCCATACAGTTTCGAGGGGCACTAGCTCAGAAACCTCACCTTAGTCTGCAGTAGAGAGACACTCTAGAGGCCTTGTATGCTTAGTCCTTGTGCACAACAGCGAGTGATATTAAAATATTCCTGTTCTGGTTCCTCTCCCCAAGGCAGCTCCTCAAACATATTGACTGAACAAAGTAAAGAGGACAAAAAGTAAAAAAACCCAAAAGAAAAGAAAAAGTTAACAGAGAGATCAACACCTGCAGGGGGCCAGGAACACTCCCCTGTTCATTATTATATCAGCGATTCTATGGTCACCTTAGACCCCTTTGGGACATTTTCACCCTACCTACCTTGATATTGTTTGTGGTCCTGAGAGCATTACCTGATAGTGCGGGTGGTGAGAGGCTCCCCAGTGTACCATCCAGGCGAGGGTTTCTTTATTTCCATATATCCCCCCATTGGTAACTCTCAGGGACATCACCTGTCACTTTTGCTTATATTACTACACCCTGTGGTTCTGCCCTCTTTAAGTGGATACGTACATGCAGCATAACCTCAGTTAGACTGCGGACATTACACTGTCACAACAACCTGCATTACTACTGTGTGAAGTTATAGCTGCTGCGTCAGCCTATGTGTCTTTGGGCTCTCAGCCCAAAGTGGAGTGTAATTTAATTACAATATCTGCCTAACGTTTACCTTTATCTACAGGTTCTCCCTACTATAACAATTTCACTATCTGCAATTTGCAGGTTGGACACCTAAAAGTCTGCACTTATCTGATCTTATGTACTAGATTCAAAGTGAAGTAATATTCTTGTATAATTTGTGCTCACTAATATCCACTTCTCTCCCTACAGCACTGTACCCCAAGATCTTTCCAAACTTGTAATTTTTGTACAGACGAATACTATTGGGTTACACTCTTAAATTGCAATGCTCACTGTGTAAACTAATCTTGACCTTTCCTCTGCAGGTTTTTTGGTATAACGGTCTGTCTATACATAAATTAAAAGTGCAACTGAGCTACCCAATTTTTAGGATATCACAGTGACACATACTCCTGGAAACGCTGTCACCCAGCAGATACTACAGACCAGAACCTAATCCCTCTGATAATCTTTGACACCTTCTCCATCCATTTCCTGCTGTACGAAGATACAGCAGGTCATATCCTCTTTCCTTTTCCCGTCCTGGCCAAGTGAGGGCAAATCCCCTGGAGAGGGTGTTTATTGAGAATCTCACCTTACCCACCCTCGGGGAAGCCTGACCAAGATTTGATACTACCCAGGGTAGGGCTGTCGAATTTCACTCTGACTACCAGAACACTGCTGAATATGGCTACCTAAACCAAGATTGACGTCAGGGGGACTTTAGTATCATTCTCCTCACCTTTGTTTTATTTAATACATTCTACACGACCGAACAAGTGTTTAAACACATTGATTTGGCCGAAGGAACAAGCCTGAAACCATGTCCCATACTACCAAAAGAAAGTCTAAACCGTCTCACTCGCCTGGAAAAACAGTCACAGACCATTTAAAAAACCACCATACTGGAAAATCCCAAATGTATAGGGAATCCACATCTGCATTGGAGGGCAGTGAATCTGAAGGCAGCATAGACTCTCAATCTCCTATACCAGATACCCTATCCGCAAACATTGTAGATGTTCTAACCAGACGAATGAACCTCCTTCAAGAGACACTGACAAAGGAAATTAAAGGTTCCACAGCTGAGCTCCGCAGAGAAATTGGTGCATTGGGAGAACACACCGAAACTTTGGAGTGTAAACAAGAAGACCTAGCTGTAGTCATGCCCACTTACAAGCCTATTCCCAAAATCTAGCAATCCAGATATCTGATTTAGAACTAAAATTAGCTGACATGGAAGATCGTTCCCGGCGGAATAATCTGAGATTCCCCGGAATACCTGAAGAGGTTGGCCCCCAGGAACTGGAGTCTTATGTTCTGGAGTTTTGTAATATCTTATTGTCCTCTTCGGAGACGCCCGGTCTCTTACTTGACAGAGTCCACAGAGTAGCACGACCTAGATCTGTCTCCCAAGAAAAGCCTAGAGATGTCCTGGCTAGGATCCATTTCTTTACCCACAAAGAGAAGATAATGAGAGAGCTGGTCAACAAACCCCAACTTTCTGATAAGTTTCAGCAAATCCTGGTGTTTCCGGATATTTCCAGCTACACTCTACAAAAGAAGAGATCCTTTAGGACCATCACCCAAATTCTCCGGATGGAAAATATCAGATACAGATGGGGATACCCGACAAGGCTTATAGTTTCTAAGAATGGCGAGACTCACACAATTTTTACTCCTAAAGAAGGATTTGACCTACTACAAGATTGGGGTTTAGCTTCAACTAAACCCCGGAAGGATACAGATTCTTTGCCCTCTAGAGATCGGTCAGATATTAAGGACATGACTCAATCACTACATAGATCTAATGGAAAGGACACTCCTCCTGCCACCGAAATCCGGGCTGGCGCCCCAGATTTTACCCCCAGGCTACAAAAGCCCACCAAATGATAAATAAAGAGCTCTGGTCTGCAGCTAGTAAACATGTATATATTGTTAGATGTATTTACTATATGTTAGTTACTTATTGCATAGAGGAAATGGGGAGACCTAGGACCTCCCATAGGAGAATGGGCATTTGCCCAGCGGTACCCGCTCTATTCCCTAATTAACCATCTTTCTGTGCTGGGACTCATGGGGCCTCCCCTTTCCTCTCAGTTCTCTAGGTTGCTTGATCTCCCTCAGGCACCTACATGATGTTGAACTAAACTGTTTTGAGAGTTAATAGAATTTACAGCATACTTTTTACCACTAACGATACCTACTAATATGCTCGTAGAAATGTGGAAGTATAATTTAGTTTAAGGGAAATACACTGGTATATAGCCCACCAAATGATAATTAAATAGCTCTGGTCTGTAGCTAGTAAACATGTATATATTGTTTGATGTATCTACCATGTGTTAGGTGCTTATTACACGAGGGAAATGGGGAGACCTCTGACCTCCCATGGGAAAATGGGCGCTTGCCCAGCAGTACCTGCTCTATTCCCTAAGTAACCATCTGTTTTCGTTGGGATTCACGGAGTCTCCCCATTCCTTTCTGTCCCACAGGTTGCTTAATTTCCATCAGGCACCTATATGTCGCTGCCCTAAACTGTTTCAAGAGATAATAGAGTCTACAGCATATCTTATATCACTAACTTCACATGTTACTATGCTCGTAGAAATATGATGTATTATTTAGCTTAATGGAAAGACTCTGGTATATTCCTTTTATTCACACTCCCCCAATGACAGTCAATCTCTACATACAAGTTAAATACTTGTACTACCTCCCCCCCCATACACGCAAATTCTATTTGTGTTATCCCCTTCTACGGGGACTGGAGAAGTCAGTTTCGTATTTAGATACACTTCTCCTTTTGGTGATCCAGAGGTTCACCATATCTGATAAAATATTTAAAGCCTCACTTAACTTACACTGCTACACTTGGTTCATACCTATAAAACACCCATTGTATACACCCATTGTATCGTCTGAACTGAATAGTTGGTTTTTTGGTGTTTTATTCTGCTTTTTCTCTGTTCATCTGTTCAAGGTTTTCTCTTTTCATCATCCTCTAGGTGAAAATCAAAATCCTATAGGAAGTGATCCCTAGTGGCACTTTTTAACCGCTAATACGAATAACAGGCTTTGTGCCTGACGAGGGCCACACTCGGGTGCGCATTTCCGGATGGGGTGAGTCTACCACCTGAACCCTTCCCTCTAACTTTCCTTTCCCTGTCCACCCCCCCCCAAAATTAAAGATGGCGACACCCTCTAATAACATTTCCTTTGCAACATTAAATGTCAAGGGACTTAACTCACAGGAAAAGAGAAGTATGCTTACCAATACCATGAAGTCTCTGAAAATACAAGTCATGTTTTTACAAGAGACACATTGGTTAGCGTCAACCCAGACTCCATACAGGACCCCAGAATACCCTGTAGTGGTGCTAGCTTCTCATACTGAGGAGTAGCGATTGCCATACACAAATCTTTACATTTCGAACATATCCATGCAGAGAAAGATAGCCAAGGGCGATTCCTATTGCTCAACTGTAAACTAAATGGTATACTATTCACTCTGGTTAACATCTATGCCCCAAACCAATTGCAATCTAAGTTCCTGAAAGGTGCACTGTCTAACATTGAGAAACACAAAACTGGGACGATAATCCTAGGGGGGGACTTTAATATGATATGGGACCCCCTACTAGACAAGAAGGTTCAGAGTGGGAAAACAATAGACGCATACTCTATAACTACTGCCAATAAGTTCCGGCAACACATTGTCCAACACAATCTGTATGATATCTGGAGGGCACTACATCACAATGACAGGGACTATACATACTTCTCCAGACCCCATAATTCCTACTCGAGGCTTGACCACTTCTTCACTGACTCATGGACACTCAATAGAGTCCTAACGTCACATATTAGGGTCTGCCCATGGTCGGATCACGATATTCTGATGTTCACTCTCTCTACTGACCTAACCACAGAGTCTAGACCTAGCTGGAAATTCCCAAAACAAATGCTCCAAGATAAAGCTTTCAGAACCTCCCTCCAGGCCTCTATTGTAGAGTTCCTGAGAATAAATGACACCCCAGATGTGTCCTCCCAAACAATATGGGCCGCTTTGAAAGCATACATAAGAGGGATATGCATTTGGAGAAAGGCAATGCTACGGCGTCAAGCAGGTCTGCCCCTGGGCCTTCTCATGGCCGAGCTACACTCTGTAGAACAGGAGAATAAAGACTCTCCAACTACAAGCCTAGCCGATAAAATTAAGGAACTAAGAGCACAATTGGCGGATAGAGAACTGCAAAGAGTTAAAGACTCCTATGCCAGATTCAGGAAGCTGATGTACTGTCAAGGCAATAAGGTCTCCACCCTCCTTGCCCATAAACTAAGGAGCAGGACAGCGGCAGCTAGAATCTTATCTCTCCAAAGAGATAACATCTCGGTCTCCTCACCCAAGGAAATTGGAGAGACGTTCGCGGCCTATTACTCTGACCTGTATAGTCTTAAGCCCTCGATGGCTTCCAAAGAGTCCTCTCCATGGGAAATAGTAGACTTTTTACGGACGCTAGGCTTACCAATCCTCCCAGACGAAGATAGAGAAGCACTTAAAGCCCCATTCTCCTCAAATGAGCTTAGTCTAGCCATTAAACATACCCATAATAACAAGGCTCCGGGTCCTGATGGATACCCGACAGCCTTCTATAAACTGTTTAAAACAGAATTAAACAGGATCCTCCTCAAGGTCTTTGCTGAAGCTCGACAGGTAGGTTCATTCCACAAAGAATTTTTACAAGCAGTAATTCTGCCCATTCCTAAGCCAAACAAAGATCCCTCACAATGTACAAGCTACAGACCAATTTCCTTGATAAATTGTGATGTAAAGCTATATGCCAAGCTATGGGCTAATCGCCTCAATAGCCTGCTCCCGAAGGTGATAAATACTGACCAGGTCGGCTTCACGTTTGGCAGAGAGGGCCCAGACAATTCCCGAAAATTATTAAACATACTTATAGAAGCCTCTCGTCTGAAACTCCCCTTGCTGGCCCTGTCATTGGACGCAGAAAAAGCGTTTGACAGGGTCAGATGGGAATACGTATGGCACACACTTGCCCAATTTGGCATACCAGAGGACGTGATTACGGCAATTCGAGCCCTATATTCCTGTCCCTCTGCAGTAGTAAAAGGTCTGGGTTTCGCCTCTCCGGAAATATGTATTACCAACGGCACCAGACAAGGTTGCCCCCTGTCACCTCTAATTTTTTCCATGGCCATTGAACCCCTAGCCCAGGCTATCAGGCAATCACACATAGTACGAGGTGTCTAGCTTGGCGGCACGACTAAAAAGATTGCACTGTACGCGGACGATGTTAAGCTCTTTTTAACAAACCCAATAGGATCCTTGCCAGCACTCTTTGATATTATTACTGAGTTCGGAGCTCATAGTTACTACAAGGTAAATGTCGCCAAAACGGAGGCTCTACCAGTATGCATCCCAGCATTTGAATTAGATATATTACAAGCATCGTACTCTTTCCAATGGTCGCGAACCACCATTCGGCATCTGGGGGTACAACTTGGTCCAGACCCGAAATTAGTTATTACCGTTAACTATACAAACCTTCTTAGAGAGGTTACTGAGCTTACCTCCTCTTGGAGTCTTAAAGAGATTTCATGGCTAGGCCGCATCGCATCTTTCAAAATGACGATCTTGCCTAAAATTCTGTACTATTTTCGTTGTATTCCTCTTAATGTCCCCAACGCTTTAATAGATAAGCTCCAATCTCTTGGACAACACTATATTTGGAACAAGTCTAGGCCCCGGATTGCAGGGAAAATACTCCAAAAAAGATATGAACAGGGAGGAGTTGCAATGCCTAGAATACGCGGGTATTATGAGGTAGCTAGGCTTTCTCACATCACAATGTGGGCGGACAAAGGGGAACTACAGGGTTGGAAAAACATAGAAGCATTAGCCCTTCCTCTGGGCTTAAAATTGGCTGACTTACCATGGATCCCTAGTCACAGCGTTGACAGCTTGAGACTAAAAAATGTCATTATCAGAGATAATCTGAAGGTTTGGTATAGCCTTAGAAATTTGCGAGACATTGCCCCACACCCGTCTCCCATTCATTCCATACCAGCCTTACTGACGGCTCTCCCCGACACACACATACAACAGTGGAGTGAATGGGACCTGAAAGTGGTCTCCCGCCTGTACCCCTCAGGCACTCTACTCACCCCCCATAATATAAGAACAATTATCCCAGAGCCCCCCCCATGGGCCTCTTTTGAATACTCAAGACTTTATGCTTTTATGACATCATGGGGATTCACCAAGGCTCTTAATAGACCCTTGACTAACTGGGAAAAATTATGGCAGCTTCCTATTAAGACTCCTAGGCTCATATCGTTCCACTATGATCTCCTACAGTCGTCCACTAATAGAGACAGACCCTGGCAGTTGAGGGCATGGGAGGGAGACCTATCCAGACCTATTTCAGATAAAGACCTATGTACGGCTATGACGCTAACTAAAAAGACAGTACACTGTGCAAATACCTTGGAGGCCTATATGAAATTATTCCTAAAAGGGTACTATACTCCCACGAGGCTGTCGCAGATGTTCCCTACAATGTCTCCTTTATGCTGGAGAGATTGTATGTAAAAAGGCTCAGATATACATGTTTGGTGGGATTGCCCAAAACTGGCACCTCTCTGGAATCAAGTAAAAACCCTTTTTGCTAACCTTGGGCTCTCTATTCCACTCACTCCTGCAATTGCCCTCCTACACATCTTCCCGAGGAATGTCCCAACCCACGTTTCTAAATTGGTCATCTTTGTCCTAGCGGTCACGAAACTGGCGATAGCGAGGGCCTGGAAGCAAGCCCAACCCCCAGATGTTACAGCTATTACATCTATAATGCAGGTATACGCCAAAATGGAACAAAGTTTCTTTTCTAACATGGATAAGGAAGAGCTATATTGGCAGATCTGGGAGACCTGGTTTAACTATCAGGGAGACCACACCTAAATACGTAGTCATAGTAAAGTTTCCGACCACTCCCATTATCATAATTAAACGTTCATACCCAGTTAAAAATGTGCTATTTAGCCGATTGCACCTGCTTCCCGAAACTCCCTACCAAAAACTGATTGCCCCCCCTCTCTCTTTCTCTCCCCCTTTCCCTTCCTTTTTCCCATAAAGGGCCTCCCCCGCCTGGAGATGCGCACTGAGATTACTAGATGAAGTGTATGGACAGATATTCCTAAACTGACTTTAAGAAGTCCCTAGAAAGTTGAGTTAATATATAGGACCGAAGTATTACTTGGTCCCTGAGTTTAAAGTCTGTTCTTATTATTTAAAAATGAGGTTTTCATAGTTGATATTTTTATTCATATTAATCAAAAATGAGGTCTATGTGGCAGGCATTTTATTTCACACTTGACATGCTTGATTTATATGCTCTGCATTCCCACCAAGAGCTATATTTACTGTATTATTATAACAACATAATGTTTACATATATGTGTACTGATTAGTCACCTACGCTGTGACATTTGTTGTAATGCTTAATCCTCAATAAAAAATATTTAAAACAAAAAACAAAAAAAGAAAAAACTTTAAATCATTTTGCTAGTGTAATCTAATTTTATTTTCTATCAGGCCTGTGTGTTTTGCTGACTTACAGAGCATACTGTGTTTAATTGCTGCCTCCCTAGTCTATTAGCCACGACTCATATGTGCTTAACCTTTTTTTAAATTCCAAAAAAAAACCTTTAAATTATTTTGCTAGTGTAATCTAATTTCATTTTCTATCAGGCCTGTGTCTTTCTCACTTACACAGCATACTGTGGTAAATTGCTGCCCTACCTACAAGCCACGACTCATATCTGCTTTACATTATTTTAAAGTTAAAAAAAAAATTTAAATCATTTTGCTAGTGTAATTTAATTTCTTTTTCCATCAGGCCTGTGTGTTTCTGGCCCACATCATATAGTGTGACACAGATTATTTATTTTTTTCCACCACTTATATCTGGTGTAACAACATTAGTGTAAATTTTATGTAAATTTTTTTTTTACATCAGTCCTCTTCTAGTGTTATTTAATTTTAGTTGCCAGGCCAGCCAATCTGCCATTAGTGCCAGCCTGTATGTCAGGCTGCCATCATATACTGTGCCTACTTCCATCAGTGCCAGTCCACGACTCCTATCTGGTGTAACATAATATTACATTTTGTAAAAAAAAACTTTTACATCACTCTTCAAGTGTTATTTAATCTTAGTTCACATACCAGCCTGCCACCACTAGTGCCAGCCTGTGTGTCAGGCTGCCAGCCCATACTGTGCCTGCCTGCCAGCGTGTGTGCCAAGCCCACTTGCCAACTAGTTACACCAATCATATTTGTTATAACAGTAGTGTAAATATTTAAACTAAAAAATGTTTTGACTGTGAATCATCGGCCTGCTAGTGCAATTGAATTGCAGTTGCCTGCCAGCCAGCGTGTGTGCCAGGCCCACTTGCCAACTGGTGCCACCAATCATATTTGTTATAACAGTAGTTTAAATATTAAAAATAATAAATTTTTGACTCTGAAAGATCAGTCTGCCTGCCTGCCAGCGTGTGTGCCAAGCCCACTTGCCAACTAGTTACACCAATCATATTTGTTATAACAGTAGTGTAAATATTTAAACTAAAAAATGTTTTGACTGTGAATCATCGGCCTGCTAGTGCAATTGAATTGCAGTTGCCTGCCAGCCAGCGTGTGTGCCAGGCCCACTAGCCAACTAGTGCCACCAATCATATTTCTTGTAACAGTATTGAATTTTTTTTAAATCATAACTTTTTTGACTGTGAATCTTCAGTCTCCTAGTGCCATTGAATTGCAGTTGCCTGCCTGCCAGTGTGTGTGCCAGGCCCACTTGCCAACTAGTTACACCAATCATATTTGTTGTAACAGTATTGTTAATATTTAAAATAAAAAATTGTTAGATTGTGAATCATCAGTTTGCTAGTGCCATTAAATTGCAGTTTCCTCCTGCCCGTCAGCGTGTGTACCAGGCCCACTAGCCAACTAGTGCCACCAATCATATTTCTTGTAACAGTATTGAAATTTTTTTAAATCATAACTTTTTTGACTGTGAATCTTCAGTCTCCTAGTGCCATTGAATTGCAGTTGCCTGCCTGCCAGCCTGTGTGCCAGGCCCACTTGCCAACTAGTTACACCAATCATATTTGTTGTAACAGTATTGAAAAAATTGTAAATCATAACTTTTTTGACTGTGAATCTTCAGTCTCCTAATGCCATTGAATTGCAGTTGCCTGCCAGCCTGTGTGCCAAGCCCACTTGCCAACTAGTTACACCAATAATATTTGTTGTAACAGTATTGTTAATATTTAAAATAAAAAAATGTTAGATTGTGAATCATCAGTTTGCTAGTGCCATTGAATTGCAGTTTCCTCCTGCCTGCCAGCGTGTGTGCCAGGTCCACTAGACAACTAGTGCCACCAATCATATTTCTTGTAACAGTATTGAATTTTTTTTAAATCATAACTTTTTTGACTGTGAATCTTCAGTCTCCTAGTGCCATTGAATTGCAGTTGCCTGCCTGCCAGCATGTGTGCCAGGCCCACTTGCTGTTTCCAACTAGTGCCACCATCATATTTCTTCTAACAGTATTGCCAATTTAAAAAAAAAAAAAAATTGGACTAAGAAGCATGACTCAGCTAGTTTAATCTAATTGCAGTTGCCTTACTCCCAGCATGTGTGCCAGACAGGCCCATTTGCTAACTAGTGCCAACAATCATATTTGTTGTCATAGTACTTCTAATATTTAAAAAATAAACATTTTTGACTTTGAAACATCAGTCTTTTTGTTGCTGTCAGTCTCACAGTGTATACTGTGCCCATTTGCCCAGTGCCACCACTCATAATTTGTGTAATAGTATTGTAAGTGTCCATTTTAAAAAAAATGACAGGCAGAAGCAGGCCACCCCGCAGGTTCCGTCGTGGTCGTGTTGCTGTGATTCCTTTAGACCCTACAAATATGCACATTGCTCAGACGACGGGTGCCAGGGGGGACGGGAAAAGTTCTGACGAGGACCTAGTTGAATGGCTAACACAGGACACCCAATTTTCTACAGCATCCGCTCCTAGTCCTCCTAACCTTGACGCACCATCTATGTCCAGCTGTGCTTTGGGCACGTCTCAAGTGACCAGTGCCACTCGCCCGCCTGTCGCCACCACCAACACTAGCACCACAGCCGCTTCACTTGATCTGTCACAGGAGTTATTGACACATCAGTCGGAAGAAATGAGTGATGCGCAACCATCATTGACAGAGGATGTAGATAACAGTGATATGTCTCAGTCAGGCAGCATTACAGACATGGAGGTATGGTGTGATGATGATGATGTTGTACCCGCTGCTGCTTCCTTTCTTGATGTGTCAGATACAAGTGAAGCGGTTGATGATGATGTGTCGGTGGATGTCCCATGGGTGCCTGCTAGAAGAGAAGAAGAAGAGGGGGAAAGTTCAGATGGGGAGACAGAGAGGAGGAGGAGACGAGTTAGAAGCATGGGGAGGTCTTCTCAAGGAGCTAGTGGCACAGTCAGACAGCATACATCGGCACCCGGGGTCAGCCAGACAGCACGCCGACGCCCATCAACGCATGCTGTTGCCACCACCAGAATGCCGTCATCGCAGAGCTCAGCAGTGTGGCATTTTTTTTGTGTGTCTGCCTCTGATAACAGCGATGCCATTTGCAACCTGTGCCAAAAGAATCTGAGTCGTGGAAAGTCCAACACCCACCTAGGTACAACTGCTTTGCAAAGGCACATGGTCTCCCATCACAAACGCCGATGGGAAGAACACATGAGTAGAAGCAGCACACAAACTGAAAGCCGCCCTCTTGCTCTAGCATCTTCAGCCACGTCAACCACTGCTGTCCTCCTTGCCCCCTCTCAACCATCCTCCACTGAGTCTCTCTTACGTAGCAGTTCCTGGTCATCTGCCCACAGTCAGGCGTCTGTCAAGGACATGTTTGAGCATAAGAAGCCATTTTCTCAAAGTCACCCCCTTGCCCGGCGTCTGACAGCTAGCTTGTCAGAATTCTTAGCCCGCCAGCTTTTACCATACAAGCTGGTGGATTCTGATGCTTTCAAAAAATTTGTATCTATTGGGACACCACAGTGGAAGGTACCTGGCAGAAATTTATTTTCACAAAAGGCAATCCCAAACCTGTACTCTGTTGTGCGAAAGGAAGTAATGGCATGTCTGGCACACAGCGTTGGGGCAAGGGTCCATATGACCACGGATTGCTGGTCTGCAAAGCATGGTCAGGCCAGGTATATCACCTACACTGCGCATTGGGTAAACCTGCTGACGTCTGAAAAGCATGGAATGCGTGGCTCTGCAGAAGAGTTGGTGACACCGCCTTGACTTGCAGGCAGGCCTGCTGCTACCTCCTCTACTCCTCTTACTCCATCCTCTTCCATAACCTCTTCCTCGGCTGAGTCCTCTTCTGCTTCTGCGTCTTGCTCCACATCAATGGCACCCCCCCAGCTCCCCAGGTACTATGCCACGTCCCGGATACGGCAGTGTCACGCCGTCTTGGGGTTGACTTGCCGGAAAGCGGAGAGTCCGCACCAGCACTCTTGACCACCCTGAACGCACAGGTGGATCAGTGGCTGACTCCGCACCAACTGGAGATTGGCAAGGTTGTTTCTGACAATGGAAGTAATTTAGTGGCTGCATTGAAATTGGGCAAGTTGACATGTGTGTAATCTGATTGTACAACAATTTTTGCATAAGTACCCAGGCTTACAGGACGTCCTGAAGCAGGCCAGGAAGGTGTGTGACCATTTCAGGCGTTCCTACACGGCCATGGCGCACTTGTCCGATATCCAGCGTCGAAACAACCTGCCAGTGAGGCGCTTGATTTGCGACAGCCCGACACGGTGGAATGCAACACTCCTAATAGTATTTGTATGACTGGGGTGCTAGGACAGCCTCTGGGGAGCTGGGGATTTTTTTGCCAAATTACTGGACGCTCATGCGCAATGCCTGTAGGCTCATGCGTCCTTTTGAGGAGGTGACAAACCTTGTCAGTCGCACCGAAGGCACCATCAGCGACATCAAACCATTTGTTTTCTTCCTGGAGCGTGCCCTGCGAAGAGTGCTGGATCAGGCCGTAGATGAGCGTGAAGAGGAAGAGGAAGAGTTGTGGTGTCCATCACCACCACAAACAGCCTTATCAGCATCACTTGCTGGACCTGCGGCAACGCAGGAAGAGGATTGTGAGGAAGAGGAGTCAGAGGAGGAATGTAGCTTTGAGGAGGAGGAGCAGGAAGACCAAGCACAACAGGCATCCCAGGGTGCTCGTTGTTGTCACCTCTCTAGTACCCATGGTGTTGTATGTGGCTGTGGGGAAGAAGATACCCTCAATGACATCAGTGAGGAGGAGGAACGGGACATGATTAGCTCGGCATCCAACCTTGTGCAAATGGGTTCTTTCATGCTGTCGTGCCTGTTGAGGGACCCTTATATAAAAAAGCTGAAGGAGAACGACCTGTACTGGGTGTCCACGCTACTAGACCCCTGGTATAAGCATAAAGTGCCTGAAATGTAACCAAATTCCTGCAAGTCGGAAAGGATGGAGCATTTTAAAAATAAATTAAAAACTATGCTTTACACAGCGTATAAGGGTGATGTCACAGCACAACGGGAATGTAACAGGGGAAGAGATGAAAGTAATCCTCCTCCTCTTCCTCCCACGACCACGGCGGCAAGGACAGGACGCTTTCCTGACGTCCTCAGAGAAAGACTCAACGACAGGTAGCAGACTACCTAGCATTAACTGTGGATCTCGACACTCTGAGGAGCAATGGACCCCTTGACTTCTGGGTGTGCAGGCTTGACCTGTGGCCTGAGCTATCCCAATTTGCAATTGAACTTCTGGCTTGCCCCTCTTCAAGTGTCCTGTCCGAAAGGACCTTCAGTGCAGCTTGAGGTTTTGTCACTGGGAAGAGAAGTCACCTAGGTCAAAAAATCTTGACTATCTCACCTTTATTAAAATGAATGAGGGATGGATCCTGAAGGGACTGACATTGGGCGATACATTTGAGTAAAAAAGGCCTGATGATGAGATGAGCTGTCTTGGGCTACAACTGGTACACACGCAGCTTTTTGTTTCTTATAATGCAGAATGACTTGGGTGACTTATCCGCCAACAACTAGTGTTCAAGCCGCAAGCTTTTAGGGAACTTTCTAAATGTTTTACAAACATCAATTCTTCTGGCCGCTGCTACAGCAGTGGCTGCAACAATACCCAATTTTTAAGTCATTTGTACATGCCTAATTTTTATGGCCTCTGCTGCTGCTCTGTGGCTACACAACTCAAAGCAAAAAAAAAGGCACATAACAGTGATTAAACTGTTAAGAATAGTACAACTTAACACACCACTCATAACTGGTGGACCATTAAATTGCATGCGCAGTGCCCCAAATTTGAAGGAGGAGGACCAACCAAGCATCTTTATCCGTCTCTTGGTTGCTCTAAATTATCTCCGGGTTCCATCTATGCCATACCTGTAGTTTATTGTGCAAAAGGGTGGCATATGTGGTGTTTCATGCTGTTGTGCCTGTTGAGGGTCATGGCCCATGGTATAAAAAGGTTGACGGAGAACGACCTGTACTGGGTGTCCAAGCACATATTTTGTTAAATGTTCCCGGTTCCTCTCAATTATCTCCGGGTTCCCCAAATCAATGCCATACCTGTACTCAATTGTGCAAAAGGATGGCATATGTGGTGTTTCATGCTGTTGTGCCTGTTGATGTTCGTGGGCCATCTTATTAAAAGGCTGAAGGAGAACAAAGTGTACTGGTTGTCCAAGCATCTTTTTCCATCTCCCGGTTCCTAAAAATTATCTCCGGGTTTCTAAAATCAATGCTGTACCTGTACTCTATTGCTCAAAAGGATGCCATATGTCCTCTTTCCTGCTGTTGTTTTTGTTGAGGGTCCTGGAGCCTCTTATAAAAAGGCTGAAATAGAAAGAAGTGTACTGGGTGTCCAATAATTTTTTTGGTTCAATTTCCCGGTTCCAACAAATTATTTCCGGGTTTCTAAAATCAATGCCTTACCAGTAATCTATTGTTCAAAAGGATGGCATATGTCCTCTTTCCTGCTGTTGTTTCTGTTGAGTGTCCTGGACCCACTTATAAAAAGGCTGAAGGAGAAAGAAGTGTACTGGGTGTCCAATAATTTTTTTGGTTCAATTTCCCGGTTCCAACAAATTATTTCCGGGTTTCTAAAATCAATGCCTTACCAGTAATCTATTGTTCAAAAGGATGCCATATGTCCTCTTTCCAGCTGTTGTTTCTGTTGAGGGTCCTGGACCCTCTTATAAAAAGGCCGAAGGAGAAAGAAGTGTACTGGGTGTCCAATCAATGTTTTTTTCTATTTCCCGTTTCCTAAAAATTATCTCTGGGTTCCTAAAATCGATGCCATACCTGTACTGGATTGTTCAAAAGAATGGCATATGTGGTGTTTCCTGCTGTTGTTTCTGTTGAGGGTCCTGGACCCTCTTATAAAAAGGCCGAAGGAGAAAGAAGTGTACTGGGTGTCCAATAAATGTTTTTTTCTATTTCCCGTTTCCTAAAAATTATCTCTGGGTTTCTAAAATCAATGCCTTACCTGTACTCTATTGTTCAAAAGGATGCCATATGTCCTCTTTCCTGCTGTTTTTTCTGATGAGGGTCCTGGAGCCTCTTATAAAAAAGCTGAAGTAGAAAGAAGTGTACTGGGTGTCCAATCACTTTTTTGGTTCAATTTCCCTATTCCAACAAATTATCTCCGGGTTTCTAAAATCAATGCCTTACCTGTACTCTATTGTTCAAAAGGATGCCATATGTCCTCTTTCCTGCTGTTGTTTTTGTTGAGGGTCTGGGACCCTCTTATAAAAAGGCCGAAGGAGAATGACCTGTACTGTACTGGGTGTCCAAGCATGGTTTTTTGTTCAATTTCATGGTTCCTAAAAATGATCTCTGTGTTCCTAAAATCAATGACATACCTGTACTCTATTGTTCAAAAGGATGGCATATGTGGTGTATCATTCTGTTGTGGCTGTTGAGGGTCGTGGGCCATCGTATAAAACGGCTGAAGGAGAACCTGTACTGCCTTGCTGCTCCTTTTAGGCAGGCCAGCTCTTTGCATACATGCCCACAGACTCTGTAACGGATGCCTCTTTTAGGGAGAGGTACAGCCATAAAGCAGGGTCAGAACCTCTGCCTGCAACTGGTATACTCGATTTTGGGAAAGGAAGTAACCTTACCATGGTTCCCTGACCGCACATCTTGTTGTTATATTTTGTTGAGGGTAATCATAAAAACGAGGATTGAGTCTTTGTGGAGGTGCGCACATATGAGAAGCAGAGCACAAAAAACAGAACCAGTCTCGGGAGAGGCAAGGTAATACCCCACCACAGGCCACCCGATCTGACGGCAGCACTCCCGAAGGTAGGATAATGGCAGATATCTGTAGGAGCAGAGAACAGAAAGAGGCGCCTTATGGGACAGTATCGTGGTGTCGCTAAAAAGCAGGTAGGAGCAGACAGCAACACACAAATGGCAAAATACTCACAAGTGAGATGGCATAAACGTATGCCAAACTAGACAGGACGGAACCTTAGTCGCCCGCCAGATGGTCCAATAGGAGGAAGGCTCTAGTGCTCCAGTGGTCCAATCCGCTACGGTGGACAAACACAGACGTCAGAGGCCCACAGCGTCTGTGGGAGGATTAATGGCTCAAAGTCCTTGGTGTAAGTGGCAAGATACCGCTCCACACATAGGATCAGATAGTAGACGATGAGAGCGGGGGTATCATAAAAGAAATTTTTATTGATAAAATAGAATTTAAAACTGTTTAAAATACAAAGAAACAGCAACGCATTTCTCGACCTTCCGGTCGTTTCATCAGGCTGATATTCACTTTGAAAACCCCGCTCTACTTAACATAAGGATCATCCAATCATAGCCCGATCTATTGTCCACACCCATCATCGAACCAATCATAAATTGTGATTGGTATCTATGGTGACAATCGCACCTGTTCTGTAATCAGAGATGAAGAGTGTAAAGACAATAATGCCGACTGTGATCAGTATACATACATAACCAAAAAATGACTGCAATGTCGGAATGTAATAAATTCGTATATAATCCTAATAAAAATATATCGAGAGATACTGGAAATTAGCAGTTGTTACTATTGTAAAAAAAGAGGTGTTTAGCTGAAAGAATGTAACAGAATTATGTCTGTGTTTCTCCTGTGTAGTAATTGCGATGTGTGATAGTTGCAATAACGAAAGGAAGTTTAAAATATCATATAAACCGCCATAACATACAGATGCAGTATTATTGTACCATCTGTAAGCTAATGCAATAAAAACTTAATTGTAGGGCATGAGTAAATTAATATTCGTAGACCTGTTGGTGATATAATCACATATTTAAAGGGACCATGTTTTCTGATGAATAGTAATGTAATAGCATATTTAAAGGAACCATGTGTTCTAATCGATGGATATAATAAATTATTATTCATATGTGTTGAAGGTGTAATGTATATTGACAAATAAATTTGATAGATAGGTATCTATAGGTATATTATTATGATAGCCTCCACATATTTGCATGGCCTATATGTTCTAACAGATAAATATCAATGTGTGGTCATAAATGATTTTATCTCTAAATCTGAGTATAATTAACTTGTAAAGTGTTCTTAATAATCAAACCAGTTATATCTAGTTGGTCCGAGACCATAGACGTCTACTCCAATGAGGACAATTGGTTGGTAATAAATAACCTACATCAAAATCAGGCAGAGGGACTAAAGAAATGGACCTTTATGAGATTATTGTTCAAAAGGATGCCATATGTCCTCTTTCCTGCTGTTTTTTCTGATGAGGGTCCTGGAGCCTCTTATAAAAAAGCTGAAGTAGAAAGAAGTGTACTGGGTGTCCAATCACTTTTTTGGTTCAATTTCCCTATTCCAACAAATTATCTCCGGGTTTCTAAAATCAATGCCTTACCTGTACTCTATTGTTCAAAAGGATGCCATATGTCCTCTTTCCTGCTGTTGTTTTTGTTGAGGGTCTGGGACCCTCTTATAAAAAGGCCGAAGGAGAATGACCTGTACTGTACTGGGTGTCCAAGCATGGTTTTTTGTTCAATTTCATGGTTCCTAAAAATGATCTCTGTGTTCCTAAAATCAATGACATACCTGTACTCTATTGTTCAAAAGGATGGCATATGTGGTGTATCATTCTGTTGTGGCTGTTGAGGGTCGTGGGCCATCGTATAAAACGGCTGAAGGAGAACCTGTACTGCCTTGCTGCTCCTTTTAGGCAGGCCAGCTCTTTGCATACATGCCCACAGACTCTGTAACGGATGCCTCTTTTAGGGAGAGGTACAGCCATAAAGCAGGGTCAGAACCTCTGCCTGCAACTGGTATACTCGATTTTGGGAAAGGAAGTAACCTTACCATGGTTCCCTGACCGCACATCTTGTTGTTATATTTTGTTGAGGGTAATCATGATGGCCATGTAGACCACCCCCGAGAGGCCTTGAAGTAACAGGGATGAAAGTGCTAAGAATAGTCCTACTTTACACAACCGAGATAGCCATGGGTCTTAGTCCAAGACCGCATGCCTTTTTTTTTGGTTTGGTGCGGCTAACCATGTAGGCCATATAGACCTCCCACCATTCGGTGTTGTAACAGGTATTAAACTAATAAGAACAGTACTACCAAAATAAAGCCAATTAACAGGCTTTCAAGAGCCAAGGTTTTATTGTACTATGTTAGGCTAAACATGATGGCCATGTAGACCACCCCCGAGAGGCCTTGAAGTAACAGGGATGAAAGTGCTAAGAATAGTCCTACTTTACACAACCGAGTTAGCCATGGGTCTTAGTCCAAGACCGCATGCCTTTTTTTTTGGTTTGGTGCGGCTAATCATGCAGGCCATATAGACCTCCCACCATTCGGTGTTGTAACAGGTATTAAACTAATAAGAACAGTACTACCAAAAAAAAAGCCAATTAACAGGCTTTCAAGAGCCAAGGTTGTATTGTACTATGTTAGGCTAAACATGATGGCCATGTAGACCACCCCCGAGAGGCCTGGAAGTAACAGTGATGAAAGTGCTAAGAATAGTACTACTTTAAACAACCGAGTTAGCCATGGGTCTTAGTCCAAGACCGCATACCTTTTTTTTTGGTTTGGTGCGGCTAATCATGCAGGCCATATAGACCTCCCACCATTCGGTGTTGTAACAGGTATCAAACTAATAAGAACAGTACTACCAAAATACAGCCAATTAACGGGCTTTCAAGAGCCAAGGTTTTATTGTTGTACTTTGTTAGGCTAATCATGATGGCCATATAGACCACCCCAGAGAGGCCTTGAAGTAACAGGGATGAAAGTGCTAAGAATAGTACTACTTTACACAACCGAGTTAGCCATGGGTCTTAGTCCAAGACTAGATTAGCACGGGTAGAGTATTTAGTTAAATTCTATAATTTGAATATATTGTATTTTGTGATTGGATAAATGTTTAATGTATGTACTGCAATGTTGTTATTATATATTTATTGTAGGTAATCCTAAGTATTTATCAACATTCAGTTAATAAAAAGATATAAACAGGTATATACAACTGATATATATAAACTTGTTGTCTAATGTTAGCTTCTTATCTATATATAAAAACTAATAAAACATTTGTATAATTAGACAGAAATGTAATAACTTGTTAAAAGCATACATAAAAATAAAAAGGGACGTCTCCCTTATAACATCGATTTCATCAGAGAAAACAATTGAATAACTGTAGTATATATTTCCGCTATTTGATAATCAGGTACCTGTTATATAGTGTAACAAATGATAATGTCCAGAAATTGGATTAAAAAAACTTAAAGATCCAAACGAGATGACCTCCCCGCTATTGTGGCGGGTGTGTGTTACCGGTCCGTTAGTGAGAGACTGGTATTTAAAAATATGTCATGTGACTTTTCCTACGTCACACTTGTGATCGTAGCTGTTTCAATATAGTTGTAATGTAACCAGTGATCCTTGATATTCTGTCAAGTACTTATTATGTTGCAAATTTTTAAATTTAATCTGTATGTGTATCAGAAGGTGTATTCCCCTATTCCGTGTGTAATTAGGGAGTCTTGGGGGAGATTGCAACTTACGCTGGTCTCTTGGCACACCTGATTTCTCTTTTAGTGTGATCTTTGCAGTCAAATTCAGTGACTTGGATGTTAAACTTTGCGGTCACGTGCAGTGACTATAATGCAATCCTCGCAGTGTGGACTTGGCGGTCACTTGTAGTGGTGGGAATTGAAGTCGTGACCTTTAGGCTATGTGTATCTCACTTTCTGTGTTAGCATAGTGGACTTGGCGGTCACTTGTAGTGACTGTAATGAGGTCTTTGCGGTCACGGAGGTGACTAGTGGTGGGGTCTTTGCGGTCACAAGTGGTGACTAGGAGTAGAATCTTTAGCGGACATCAGTGATGTTATACAGCAAGGTCTTTGCAGTCACAGATTGTGACTTACATGTATTAACTTGCGGTTGTATCTTTGCGGTCACAGATTGTGACTTAAAAGTGGTCTTTGCAGTCACTAACAGTGGTGACTTAGAGGAAATCTTTGCGGTCACTAGTAGTGACTAACAGAATGATCTGTATCGTTGGAGATCAAAGTAAAACTTGGCAATCTCTCTGTGCAACTTAGTAGAGCTGATTAGAAACAAATGCAGGTTGTAACAACGTCCAGCTGCAATGTTGCAGGAGGTAATCAGCAAAGGAAGTCTTGTAGTAGTTGTCTTTCCTTTCTTGGCAATTATAACAGCATAAAGTGCAGAGTGACATGTCTTGATAAAGCCTAAGGGCGAAACGCGTTGACCTTGACACTGTTGTCACTCTGCACTTTATGTTTTTATTTTGATTGCTGTTATAATTGCCAAGAAAGGAAAGACAACTACTACAAGACTTCCTTTGCTGATTACCTCCTGCAACATTGCAGAGACCAAGAGACCAGCGTAAGTTGCAATCTCCCCCAAGACTCCCTAATTACACACGGAATAGGGGAATACACCTTTTGATACACATACAGATTAAAGTTAAAAAAATTGCAACATAATAAGTACTTGACAGAATATCAAGGATCACTGGTTACATTACAACTATATTGAAACAGCTACGATCACAAGTGTGACGTAGGAAAAGTCACATGACATATTTTTAAATACCAGTCTCTCACTAACGGACCGGTAACACACACCCGCCACAATAGCGGGGAGGTCATCTTGTTTGGATCTTTAAGTTTTTTTAATCCAATTTCTGGACATTATCATTTGTTACACTATATAACAGGTACCTGATTATCAAATAGCGGAAATATATACTACAGTTATTCAATTGTTTTCTCTGATGAAATCGATGTTATAAGGGAGACGTCCCTTTTTATTTTATGTATGCTTTTAACAAGTTATTAAATTTCTGTCTAATTATACAAATGTTTTATTAGTTTTTATATATAGATAAGAAGCTCACATTAGACAACAAGTTTAGATATATCAGTTGTATATACCTGTTTATATCTTTTTATTAACTGAATGTTGATAAATACTTAGGATTACCTATAATAAATATATAATAACAACATTGCAGTACATACATTAAACATTTATCCAATCACAAAATACAATAAATTCAAATTATAGAATTTAACTAAATACTCTACCCGTGCTAATCTAGCGCTGGACTACATTCACTACATATCAACCACTGTTTTCTTAGAGGGGAATACATTAGTCTAGCAGGGTCAATTCTCCAGCGCCTCATCTTTCTCACTACCATCTTAGTCCAAGATCACATGTCTTTTTTTTTTGGTTTGGTGCGGCTAATCATGCAGGCCATATAGACCTCCCACCATTCGGTGTTGTAACAGGTATTAAACTAATAAGAACAGTACTACCAAAATAAAACCAATTAACAGGCTTTCAAGAGCCAAGGTTTTATTGTACTATGTTAGGCTAAACATGATGGCCATGTAGACCACCCCCGAGAGGCCTGGAAGTAACAGGGATGAAAGTGCTAAGAATAGTACTACTTTAACCAACCGAGTTAGCCATGGGTCTTAGTCCAAGACCGCATGTCTTTTTTTTTTTTGGTTTGGTGCGGCTAATAATCATGCAGGCCATATAGACCTACCTCCATTCGGTTTTGTAACAGGTATTAAACTAATAAGAACAGTACTACCAAAATAAAGCCAATTAACAGGCTTTCAAGAGCCAAGGTTTTATTGTACTATGTTAGGCTAAACATGATGGCCATGTAGACCACCCCCGAGAGGCCTGGAAGTAACAGGGATGAAAGTGCTAAGAATAGTACTACTTTAAACAACCGAGTTAGCCATGGGTCTTAGTCCAAGACCGCATGCCTTTTTTTTTGGTTTGGTGCGGCTAATCATGCAGGCCATATAGACCTCCCACCATTCGGTGTTGTAACAGGTATTAAACTAATAAGAACAGTACTACTTAACACAACCTAGTTACCATGGGTCCCAGACCGCATGTCTTGTTATCATATTTTGTAAGGGTAATCATGCAGGCCATATAGACCTCCCCCGATAGGGTGAGTAACAGGTATTAAAATGCTAAGAACAGTACTACTTAACACAAACTTACCATGGGTCCCAGAGCTTATGTCTTATTATTATATTTTGTTAGGGTAATCATGCAGGCCATATAGACCTCCCCCGATAGGGTGAGTAACAGGTATTAAAATAATAAGAACAGTACTAATTAACACAACCTAGTTACCATGGGTCCCAGACCGCATGTCTTGTTATTATATTTTGTAAGGGTAATCATGAAGGCCATATAGACCTCCCCCGATAGGGTGAGTAACAGGTATTAAAATGCTAAGAACAGTACTACTTAACACAACCTAGTTACCATGGGTCCCAGACTGCATGTCTTGTTATTTTATTTTGTAAGGGTAATCATGAAGGCCATATAGACCTCCCCCGATAGGGTGAGTAACAGGTATTAAAATGCTAAGAACAGTACTACTTAACACAAACTTACCATGGGTCCCAGAGCTTATGTCTTATTATTATATTTTGTTAGGGTAATCATGCAGGCCATATAGACCTCCCCAGAGAGGCCTTGAAGTAACAGGGATGAAAGTGCTAAGAATAGTACTACTTTACACAACCGAGTTAGCCATGGGTCTTAGTCCAAGACTAGATTAGCACGGGTAGAGTATTTAGTTAAATTCTATAATTTGAATATATTGTATTTTGTGATTGGATAAATGTTTAATGTATGTACTGCAATGTTGTTATTATATATTTATTGTAGGTAATCCTAAGTATTTATCAACATTCAGTTAATAAAAAGATATAAACAGGTATATACAACTGATATATATAAACTTGTTGTCTAATGTTAGCTTCTTATCTATATATAAAAACTAATAAAACATTTGTATAATTAGACAGAAATGTAATAACTTGTTAAAAGCATACATAAAAATAAAAAGGGACGTCTCCCTTATAACATCGATTTCATCAGAGAAAACAATTGAATAACTGTAGTATATATTTCCGCTATTTGATAATCAGGTACCTGTTATATAGTGTAACAAATGATAATGTCCAGAAATTGGATTAAAAAAACTTAAAGATCCAAACGAGATGACCTCCCCGCTATTGTGGCGGGTGTGTGTTACCGGTCCGTTAGTGAGAGACTGGTATTTAAAAATATGTCATGTGACTTTTCCTACGTCACACTTGTGATCGTAGCTGTTTCAATATAGTTGTAATGTAACCAGTGATCCTTGATATTCTGTCAAGTACTTATTATGTTGCAAATTTTTAAATTTAATCTGTATGTGTATCAGAAGGTGTATTCCCCTATTCCGTGTGTAATTAGGGAGTCTTGGGGGAGATTGCAACTTACGCTGGTCTCTTGGCACACCTGATTTCTCTTTTAGTGTGATCTTTGCAGTCAAATTCAGTGACTTGGATGTTAAACTTTGCGGTCACGTGCAGTGACTATAATGCAATCCTCGCAGTGTGGACTTGGCGGTCACTTGTAGTGGTGGGAATTGAAGTCGTGACCTTTAGGCTATGTGTATCTCACTTTCTGTGTTAGCATAGTGGACTTGGCGGTCACTTGTAGTGACTGTAATGAGGTCTTTGCGGTCACGGAGGTGACTAGTGGTGGGGTCTTTGCGGTCACAAGTGGTGACTAGGAGTAGAATCTTTAGCGGACATCAGTGATGTTATACAGCAAGGTCTTTGCAGTCACAGATTGTGACTTACATGTATTAACTTGCGGTTGTATCTTTGCGGTCACAGATTGTGACTTAAAAGTGGTCTTTGCAGTCACTAACAGTGGTGACTTAGAGGAAATCTTTGCGGTCACTAGTAGTGACTAACAGAATGATCTGTATCGTTGGAGATCAAAGTAAAACTTGGCAATCTCTCTGTGCAACTTAGTAGAGCTGATTAGAAACAAATGCAGGTTGTAACAACGTCCAGCTGCAATGTTGCAGGAGGTAATCAGCAAAGGAAGTCTTGTAGTAGTTGTCTTTCCTTTCTTGGCAATTATAACAGCATAAAGTGCAGAGTGACATGTCTTGATAAAGCCTAAGGGCGAAACGCGTTGACCTTGACACTGTTGTCACTCTGCACTTTATGTTTTTATTTTGATTGCTGTTATAATTGCCAAGAAAGGAAAGACAACTACTACAAGACTTCCTTTGCTGATTACCTCCTGCAACATTGCAGAGACCAAGAGACCAGCGTAAGTTGCAATCTCCCCCAAGACTCCCTAATTACACACGGAATAGGGGAATACACCTTTTGATACACATACAGATTAAAGTTAAAAAAATTGCAACATAATAAGTACTTGACAGAATATCAAGGATCACTGGTTACATTACAACTATATTGAAACAGCTACGATCACAAGTGTGACGTAGGAAAAGTCACATGACATATTTTTAAATACCAGTCTCTCACTAACGGACCGGTAACACACACCCGCCACAATAGCGGGGAGGTCATCTTGTTTGGATCTTTAAGTTTTTTTAATCCAATTTCTGGACATTATCATTTGTTACACTATATAACAGGTACCTGATTATCAAATAGCGGAAATATATACTACAGTTATTCAATTGTTTTCTCTGATGAAATCGATGTTATAAGGGAGACGTCCCTTTTTATTTTATGTATGCTTTTAACAAGTTATTAAATTTCTGTCTAATTATACAAATGTTTTATTAGTTTTTATATATAGATAAGAAGCTCACATTAGACAACAAGTTTAGATATATCAGTTGTATATACCTGTTTATATCTTTTTATTAACTGAATGTTGATAAATACTTAGGATTACCTATAATAAATATATAATAACAACATTGCAGTACATACATTAAACATTTATCCAATCACAAAATACAATAAATTCAAATTATAGAATTTAACTAAATACTCTACCCGTGCTAATCTAGCGCTGGACTACATTCACTACATATCAACCACTGTTTTCTTAGAGGGGAATACATTAGTCTAGCAGGGTCAATTCTCCAGCGCCTCATCTTTCTCACTACCATCTTAGTCCAAGATCACATGTCTTTTTTTTTTGGTTTGGTGCGGCTAATCATGCAGGCCATATAGACCTCCCACCATTCGGTGTTGTAACAGGTATTAAACTAATAAGAACAGTACTACCAAAATAAAACCAATTAACAGGCTTTCAAGAGCCAAGGTTTTATTGTACTATGTTAGGCTAAACATGATGGCCATGTAGACCACCCCCGAGAGGCCTGGAAGTAACAGGGATGAAAGTGCTAAGAATAGTACTACTTTAACCAACCGAGTTAGCCATGGGTCTTAGTCCAAGACCGCATGTCTTTTTTTTTTTTGGTTTGGTGCGGCTAATAATCATGCAGGCCATATAGACCTACCTCCATTCGGTTTTGTAACAGGTATTAAACTAATAAGAACAGTACTACCAAAATAAAGCCAATTAACAGGCTTTCAAGAGCCAAGGTTTTATTGTACTATGTTAGGCTAAACATGATGGCCATGTAGACCACCCCCGAGAGGCCTGGAAGTAACAGGGATGAAAGTGCTAAGAATAGTACTACTTTAAACAACCGAGTTAGCCATGGGTCTTAGTCCAAGACCGCATGCCTTTTTTTTTGGTTTGGTGCGGCTAATCATGCAGGCCATATAGACCTCCCACCATTCGGTGTTGTAACAGGTATTAAACTAATAAGAACAGTACTACTTAACACAACCTAGTTACCATGGGTCCCAGACCGCATGTCTTGTTATCATATTTTGTAAGGGTAATCATGCAGGCCATATAGACCTCCCCCGATAGGGTGAGTAACAGGTATTAAAATGCTAAGAACAGTACTACTTAACACAAACTTACCATGGGTCCCAGAGCTTATGTCTTATTATTATATTTTGTTAGGGTAATCATGCAGGCCATATAGACCTCCCCCGATAGGGTGAGTAACAGGTATTAAAATAATAAGAACAGTACTAATTAACACAACCTAGTTACCATGGGTCCCAGACCGCATGTCTTGTTATTATATTTTGTAAGGGTAATCATGAAGGCCATATAGACCTCCCCCGATAGGGTGAGTAACAGGTATTAAAATGCTAAGAACAGTACTACTTAACACAACCTAGTTACCATGGGTCCCAGACTGCATGTCTTGTTATTTTATTTTGTAAGGGTAATCATGAAGGCCATATAGACCTCCCCCGATAGGGTGAGTAACAGGTATTAAAATGCTAAGAACAGTACTACTTAACACAAACTTACCATGGGTCCCAGAGCTTATGTCTTATTATTATATTTTGTTAGGGTAATCATGCAGGCCATATAGACCTCCCCCGATAGGGTGAGTAACAGGTATTAAAATAATAAGAACAGTACTAATTAACACAACCTAGTTACCATGGGTCCCAGACCGCATGTCTTGTTATTATATTTTGTAAGGGTAATCATGAAGGCCATATAGACCTCCCCCGATAGGGTGAGTAACAGGTATTAAAATGCTAAGAACAGTACTACTTAACACAACCTAGTTACCATGGGTCCCAGACTGCATGTCTTGTTATTATATTTTGTAAGGGTAATCATGAAGGCCATATAGACCTCCCCCGATAGGGTGAGTAACAGGTATTAAAATGCTAAGAACAGTACTACTTAACACAAACTTACCATGGGTCCCAGAGCATATGTCTTATTATTATATTTTGTTAGGGTAATCATGCAGGCCATATAGACCTCACCCGATTGGGGGAGTTACAGAGATTAAAGTGCTAAGAATAGTACTACTTAAAACACAACCTAGTTACCATGGGTCCCAGACCGCATGTCTTATTATTATATTTTGTCAGGGTAATCAGGCAGGCCATATAGACCTCCCCCAATAGGGGGGGGTAACAGGGATTAAGGTGCTAAGAAAAGTACTAATTAGCACAAGCTAGTTACCATGGGTCCCACACCGCGTGTCTTGTTGTTATACTTTGTCAGGGTAATCATGCAGGCCATATAGACCTCCCCCGATAGGGGGAGTTACAGGGATTAAAGTGCTAAGAATAGTACTACTTAACACAAGCTAGTTACCATGGGTCCCAGACCGCATGTTTAATTATTATACTTTGTCAGGGTAATTATATATCTAACAAATCTATCTATTTATCTTCTATCGATTCTATCTAACTATCAATCTATGTATATCTATCTATCCTATTTATCTTCTGTCCGGACTGTTTTGAGACAGCCACTTGTGTTTTGAACAAATTTGAAGTAGGAGGACAGACCAATCACAGGGATTAAACTGGGAAGAATAGTAATACTTAAGAAAACCTAGTTATACCAGAACCACCATGGGTCCCAGACCGCATGTTTTGTTATTATAGTTTGTCAGGGTAATCATGCAGGCCATATAGCCTTCCCCTGATAGGGGGAGTAACAGGGATTAAAGTGCTTACAAAAGTACTACTTAACACAACCTAGTTACCATGGGTCCCAGACCGCGTGTCTTGTTGTTATACTTTGTCATGGTAATAATGCAGGCCATATAGACCTCCCCCGATAGGAGGAGTTACAGGGATGAAAGTGCTAAGAATAGAACTACTTTAAACAACCTAGTTACCATGGGTCCCAGACCGCGTGTCTTGTTGTTATACTTTGTCACGGTAATCATGCAGGCCATATAGACCTCCACCAATAGGAGGAGTTACAGGGATTAAAGTGCTAAGAATAGTACTACTTAACACAAGCTAGTTACCATGGGTCCCAGACCGCATGTTTAATTAATATACTTTGTCAGGGTAATTATATATCTAACAAATCTATCTATTTATCTTCTATCGATTCTATCTGACTATCAATCTATGTATATCTATCCTATCTATCTATCTTCTGTCCGGACTGTTTTGAGACAGCCACTTGTGTTTTGAACAAATTTGAAGTAGGAGAACAGACCAATCACAGGGATTAAACTGGGAAGAATAGTAATACTTAAGAAAACCTAGTAATACCAGAACCACCATGGGTCCCAGACCGCATGTTTTGTTATTATAGTTTGTCAGGGTAATCATGCAGGCCATATAGACCTCCCCCGATAGGGGGAGTAACAGGGATTAAAGTGCTTAGAAAAGTACTACTTAACACAACCTAGTTACCATGGGTCCCAGACCGCGTGTCTTGTTGTTATACTTTGTCATGGTAATAATGCAGGCCATATAGACCTCCCCCAATAGGAGGAGTTACAGAGATGAAAGTGCTAAGAATAGTACTACATTAAACAACCTAGTTACCATGGGTCCCAGACCGCATGTTTAATTATTATACTTTGTCAGGGTAGTTATATATTTAACAAATCTATCTATTTCTCTTCTATCGATTCTATCTAGCTATCAATCTATGTATATCTATCTATCCTATCTATTTATCTTCTGTCCAGACTGTTTTGAGACAGCCACTTGTGTTTTGGACAAATTTGAAGTAGGAGGACAGACCAATCACAGGGATTAAACTGCGAAGAATAGTAATACTTAAGAAAACCTAGTTATACCAGTGCCACCATGGGTCCCAGACCGCATGTTTTGTTGTTATACTTTGTCAGGGTAATCATGCAGGCCATATAGACCTCCCTTGATAGGGGAAGTAACAGGGATTAAAGTGCAAAGAATAGTACTACTTAACACAACCTAGTTACCATGGGTCCATGACCGCATGTTTTGTTGTTATATTTTGCCAGGATAATCAGGCACGCCATATAGACCTCCACCGATAGGAGGAGTTACAGGGCTGAAAGTGCTAAGAATAGTACTACTTAACACAACCTAGTTACCATGGGTCCCAGACCGCGTGTCTTGTTGTTATACTTTGTCATGGTAATAATGCAGGCCATATAGACCTCCCCCAATAGGAGGAGTTACAGAGATGAAAGTGCTAAGAATAGTACTACATTAAACAACCTAGTTACCATGGGTCCCAGACCGCATGTTTAATTATTATACTTTGTCAGGGTAGTTATATATTTAACAAATCTATCTATTTCTCTTCTATCGATTCTATCTAGCTATCAATCTATGTATATCTATCTATCCTATCTATCTATCTTCTGTCCAGACTGTTTTGAGACAGCCACTTGTGTTTTGGACAAATTTGAAGTAGGAGGACAGACCAATCACAGGGATTAAACTGCGAAGAATAGTAATACTTAAGAAAACCTAGTTATACCAGTGCCACCATGGGTCCCAGACTGCATGTTTTGTTGTTATACTTTGTCAGGGTAATCATGCAGGCCATATAGACCTCCCTTGATAGGGGAAGTAACAGGGATTAAAGTGCAAAGAATAGTACTACTTAACACAACCTAGTTACCATGGGTCCATGACCGCATGTTTTGTTGTTATATTTTGCCAGGATAATCAGGCACGCCATATAGACCTCCACCGATAGGAGGAGTTACAGGGCTGAAAGTGCTAAGAATAGTACTACTTAACACAACCTAGTTACCATGGGTCCCAGACCGCGTGTCTTGTTGTTATACTTTGTCATGGTAATCATGCAGGCCATATAGACCTCCACCGATAGGAGGAGTTACAGGGATGAAAGTGCTAAGAATAGTACTACTTAACACAACCTAGTTACCATGGGTCCATGACCGCATGTTTTTTTTATTATACTTTGTCAGGGTAATCATGCAGGCCATATAGACCTCCCTTGATAGGGGGAGTAACAGGGATTACAGTTCTAAGAATAGTACTACTTAACACAACCTAGTTACCATGGGTCCCAGACCGTGTGTCTTGTTGTTATACTTTGTCAGGGTAATCATACACGCCATATAGACCTCCACCGATAGGAGGAGTTACAGGGCTGAAAGTGCTAAGAATAGTACTACTTAACACAACCTAGTTACCATGGGTCCCAGACCGCGTGTCTTGTTGTTATACTTTGTCATGGTAATCATGCAGGCCATATAGACCTCCACCGATAGGAGGAGTTACAGGGATGAAAGTGCTAAGAATAGTACTACTTAACACAACCTAGTTACCATGGATCCCAGACCGCATGTTTAATTATTATACTTTGTCAGGGTAATTATATATCTAACAAATCTATCTATTTCTCTTCTATCGATTCTATCTAACTATCAATTTATGTATATCTATCTATCCTATCTATCTATCTATCTATCTATCTTGTATCCGGACTGTTTTGAGACAGCCACTTGTGTTTTTGACAAATTTGAAGTAGGAGGACAGACCAATCATCTTCTTCCATCTCCCGGTTCCAAAAATGCAGGCCATATAGACCTCCCCCGATAGGGGGAGTAACAGGTTGTAGTAAACTGCTAAGAATAGTAATACTTAACACACCACGGGTCACAGACCGTATGTCTTATTGTTATACTCTGTCAGGGAAATTATATATATTTCAAATCTATCTATTTATCTATCAAATCGATCGAACTATCAAACGTATCTATCAAATGTATATTGCATCTATTGATCGATGTAATTCGTATCTATAGAATGTATATTACATCTTTTGGGTGATGTAATTCGTATCTATCAAATGTATATTGCATCTTTGGATCGATAACATTCGTATCTATCAAATGGATATTGCATCTATTGATCGATGTAATTCGTAACTATCAAATGTATATTGCATCTATTGATCTATGTAATTTGTATCGATCATATGCATATTGCATCGATTGAGCTATGTAATCTATGTATCTATCAAATCTATCTATCTCGTGGTTGTGCAAATGGACTGTTTGTGGTTGTTTGCGGTGCGTTACACTTGGAGTTTGCTCTGTCACTGTGAAGTGGCCGTAATACTTACACTACCTGATAGATATGACATCATAACTGATGTTTTAAAGCACGTTATTGCAAACAATTTGGGAATGTTAGGTGATTTAGGCCCTTTATGGGTTAAAAGCAGACTCTGCATCAACTATGTAATTTTCCATGGGAGTTTTGACATGGATCCCCCTCCAGCATGCCACAGTCCCGGTGTTAGTCCCCTTGAAACAACTTTTCCATCACTATTGTGGCCAGAAAGAGTCCTTGTAGGTTTTAAAGTTCGCCTGCCTATTGAAGTCAATGGCGGTTCGCGCGGTTCGCGAACAATACCGGAAGTTTGAGTCCGCCGTTTGCGAACCGAAATTTTTAAGTTCGCGACATCACTACTGATTAGTTGCTATACACATTTGTCTTTTGTCATTGGCTCACCAGATGTGTTTATCTAGCTCCCAGTATTGCATTGCTGCACTGGAGATTAGTTTATGTGTTTAAACCCTTTGCATAGGTTAAACAGCTTGTTATGGAGGGAAAAATCTGAGTGGGTGGAGCTATGCAAACAGTAATTGGGCGTGGCTCTGCTGCAAAGTGTCCCTGGAATGTTTTTTTAAATGTTGACAACTATGCATTTAAAGGGGCACTTAATCTGTTTAATACTAAATGGTATTAAAAATATGGGACATTGTTCCTTCATGTTTATTTTTGTATTTGAAATAGCTGTTTTTGTCCATTAAACCATCAACTACTGTTCTCAAGGATATGCCCGTTTAAATGGACTAACCCTGCAGAAAGAGCAGACATGTTCATGTGATCTTAGGTGGCTGGAAATTGTAAAAGTAAATTTAGAAATTTGTGAGAGAAAAAAATCTTCTGCAGTTTCCAATTTTTACCTTTTTATCCCTTTAAAATAATATTGCTATACAAATGTAATAATCCTTTTTAATTATGCTGTCATTTAATATGGCATTTGATATCAAATGCATCATCACAATAATGTTTATGTTTAATGCCCCCGTTACCTGCCACCTTTATAGATAAGTACCTTTAAAGGATCGTAAATGTTAATATTATCTTGATATTATTGATGTACAATTAAAGGGACAGTCTACTCCAGAATTTTTATTGTTTACAAAGATAGATAATCTCTTTATTACCCATTACGTAGTTTTGCATAACCAACACAGTTATAATAATAATAAACTTTTCTTTCCTAAGACATGGAGAGTCCACAATGTCATTCCAATTACTAGTGGGATATTCACTCCTGGCTAGCAGGAGGAGGCAAATAGCACCACAGCAAAGCTGTTAAGTGTAACTTTCCTCACCCATAACCCCCAGTCATTCTCTTTGCCTCTGTCAATAGAGGTGAAGTTGGTGTCTGAAGATATTTTTCCTTTTTTTTGGGGTACTTTTCCCTGCAAGCAAGGATTTGGGTTTAGCTGTGTGAACGTCAATCTCTTGAGTAAGAGTAGTGGTGGCTTTTAAGCAGTTAGAAAGTAGTGAGGTGGTCCTTGCTCAGTTTTCTAACATATATTACTGCCCTTGGTATAGAAAGCCAGAGTTGGTTACTCTGTTCTTTCTTTTTCTACAGGTCTCTGTAAGGAGTATGTGTCCTTTCACACCTTGTGAGCTGTCTTCCTGTCGGACAGCTGAATTTGCAGGTAAGTGCTTTTGTCTTCTAGGTCTTGGAGATTGCACTTCAGAGGATATTACTGCAATAATTAATTGATGCTTGATGAAACGGTTCTTCTGAGAAACGCGTGGCATAATTGTTTTTAATCTCATGCTAGAGATTATATTAAACAAGATGAGTTGTTTTTAACCTTGGTTTTTATCTACTTTTTAATAAATTCAGTTTGAAAGTTTCAAACTCTCAGTGCTCAGTGTATATTCTCTTAGCCTACGCTACCAAGAGGGTGTTTGTTTGCTCTCCCACCACCATTTGCTGCAGATCCTGTGTTCCTGTGCCTCTGGAGTCTGGGATATCCCAGAGCCCCATATTCGATCTGGTGACACCGCACCTTGGGATTCCAAGACACGCTTGAGTTCAGCTAGCTGGTTTGCTGTTTAAAATCCAGCCGGTCTCTATTAGCACAAGAGAGTGCCTTTGTATCATGTGAGTACCCTGTGACTCCAGTCCATATTTTATAAGCTTGTTTTACTGATTCACACATGCGGCGCCTCTTTCCTTCTTGTTGTTTTGCTGCAGAGTCGTCTCACCAAGTTTAAAGAAGTTAGAGTGCTGCCCGGTTCCCCCTACAAGTGAAAGATCTTGTGTTCCTGGACTAAGGACTTTTTTTTCATCTTACATATCATTGGGAGTTATAAGTATATAACTTTATGTTGTATATTTAACTGTATATTTTATTGTGGGTTGTTTCTTGCATTAGACCCAGTCACTTTACACAGTTACCACCTTTAGTTTAAACAGTATTTGTTCTGTTCTATACATTTATGCAATACTATCTGTTTTAGATTTATTATGTATAGACCTATTTTATATATATGTTAATCTTTTTGTGAAGCACATACAGAATATATTGCTTTGAGTGCCTCCTACAGGAAAGAGAGATATATTTGTGTACTGTGCACATATATATTCTCTCTTGGATCTTAATAATTAATTGGGACACAAGAGACTTAGGGGTTAATCTTCCTTAAATGTGTGTTAAGGATATACCTTTAAATATAATTTTTATTATGTGGCTCATTATGTTTTTGAGGCTCTGATGTGGGGCTTACAGTGAGAGCATGATAGAAGAGTATATGGTCTTACTAGATTAGTTAGCATTTTTACATTCCGGTCTTTCTCGGCTGTATAAAGAAACGTGCGCTTTTGTTTTTGTTGCGCAGTTTCTTTTCGTCAGATCATGTGACTCACTGCGCTTCCATTCACAGTCTATGAACAAAGCGGCGGTATTTGATTCAGCCTCTCTAGTGATCGTCAGGAACCCTTTGCTGCGATCTGCAGGATTTTTCTTTGATGCAATATCGTCTTTAATCCGGAGGGTCAGGTAAGGCACCTCAGACTGTCTGAGGTGTAGAGGTCCTTAGTTAAGGGTTTTATTCTGGAGTTCAAATTCGCTCTGAGGGAATTTTATTTTTTAAAGTGACAGTGTCATTTTAAATATATTTTTCTTTCCTCTAATTTTTGGAAATATTTTCTACTATGGATATGGAGCAGGAGTCTGTTCTTATGGAAAAATGTTTATTGTGTCTAGAGGCCCAAATTGATTTACCTATGCAATTTTGGGCCTCATGTTTAGAAAAGACATTGAAATGTAAAGATAAATTTATTTTTTCAGAGCCTAATGTCTCTCAGGATGATGCTGTTCAGGCAATGCCACAGCTTTCTCCTCAAACGTCCCAAGCCTCAATGGCGTCACATACAGTGCCCTGAGGAGTTTATTTGCCATCAGATTTTGCTGCACAGATATCTTCTGCGGTATCTGCAGCATTTTCTGCTTTTCCTATATTGGGAAAATGTAAGAGGAAATCTAAACATTTGTCAGATGGTAAGGTGTCTGTCCCATCTGCTGCCGTGAAGGTTGACCTCCCTCATAAGTTTGATGAGGAGGATACATCGGAAGCCTCTGAGGGTGAAATCTCAGATTCTGATAGTATAATTCCTTTGTCTGACTCTGAAGAGGTAAACTTCAGATTTAAGCTTGATTACCTCTGTTTACTCTAGATTTCTTAGGGTTGATGCTTCTGTCGCTGTCAACCCTAAGAAATCTAGTAAACTTAACAAATACTATGATGTTCCTTTCGCTGTGGAAGTATTTCCTGTTCCAGACCAGGTATCGGAGATCATTTCACAGGAATGGGATAAACCTGGGATACCTTTCTCCCCGTCTCCCGTTTTCAAAAAGATAATTCCTGTTACTGACTCCATTCAAAAGTCATGGCAGAGGATTGCTGTTCTTTTAAGGATCCCATGGACAAAAAGCTGGAGGCCTATTTAAAGAAAATATATGTTCATCAGGGTCTATAATGGCAACCTGCCGTTTGTATTGCCACAGTAGCAAGTGCCGCATCTTATTGGTGTGATGCCTTGTTCAAACTGATTTTAGAGGACACTCCCATTGAGGAGATCCAATATAGGATTAAGGCTCCAAAGCTAGCCAATTCCTTTATCTCTGATGCTAACATGCAAGTCATTAGACTGGGAGCCAAGATGTCTAGTTTCACTGTCCTAGCCCGCAGGGCTCTGTGGCTAAAATCATGGTCAGCTGGTGTTACCTCCAAGTCCAAGCTTTTATCACTACCTTACAAGGGTAAGACTCTGTATGGTTCTGGTTTGGCGGAGATAGTTTCTGAAATTACGGGTGGAAAGGGGCCCTTTCTACCACAAGACAAAAAGAATAGATCTAAAGGACGTACATTTTAAAGTAATTTTTTAAATTTTAAAGTAATTTTCGTTCCTTTCATAACTTCAAAGGTCAAAAGTCTTCCTCTCCCTCATCCAACCAGGAGCAATCCAAGTTTTCTTGAAAACCCAATCAGTCTTGGAACAAGGGAAAGCAATCAAAGAAACCCTCTGCTGAGACTAAATCAGCATGAAGGGTCTGCCCCCGGCCTGGGATTGGATCAGGTGGAGGGCAGAGTTTCCTTGTTTCGTCTAGGGTGGATATGAGATGTCATAGATCCTTGGGCTGTGGACATAGTATCTCAGAGGTACAAAATAGAATTCAAATATTGTCCTCCCAAGGGCAGATTTCTCCTCTCAAGGTTATCTGCGGATCAGGTAAAAAGAGAGGCATTTTTAAAGTGTGTTCAAGACCTTTCCTCTTGTTCTGGTTCCAGTAAGAGACCAGGGTCTAGGATTTTATTTGAATCTGTTTGTGGTTCCCAAAAGAGAGGAAACTTTTCAACCCATTTTAGATCTAAAGTGTCTCAACAAGTTTCTCAGGGTTCTGTCCTTCAAAATGGAAACCATTTGTTCTATTCTTCCTTTGGTCCAAGAGGGTCAGTTCATGACAACCATAGACCTGAAGGATAAGTATCTTCATGTTCCCATCCACAGGGATCATCATCAGTTTCTGAGATACGCTTTTCGAGACAAGCAATTTCAGTTTGTGGCTCTTCCATTTGGCCTTGCCACAGCTCCCAGAATCTTTTCAAAAGTTCTGGGGAGCTCTCTTGGCAGTTGTCAGTTCTCAGGGAATTGCGGTGGCTCCTTGCCTGGATGACATATTGTTTCAGGCGCGATCTGTTCAACAAGCAAAGTTTCATACAGAGATCTTGCTGTCTTTTCTACGTTCCCACAGATGGAAAGTGAATCTGGAGAAGAGTTCCCTTGTACCAGCTACAAGGGTGGTTTTCTTAGGGACCTTCATCATCGATTCCCTATCTATGAATTTTTTTCTGACGGAGCTCTACTGTTCGGCCATTAGTGGCTCAATGTATGGAGGTAATTGGTCTGATGGCAGCTTCCATGGACATCATTCCCTTTGCTCAATTCCATTTGAGAGCTCTGCAGTTATGCATGCTCAGACAATGGAATGGAGACCATTCGGATCTATCTCAGAGGATAGATTTAGACCAGTTGACAAGGGACTCTCTCTCATGGTGGATTTCTCAGGATCATCTGTCTCAGGGCACATGCTTCCGGAGACCCTCCTGGATTATTGTGACCACGGATGCCAGCCTGCTAGGCTGGGGAGTAGTCTGGGACTCGTTAAAGGCTCAGGGCCTATGGTCTCGGGAGGAGTTTTCTCTCCCAATAAACATTTTGGAATTAGGAGCGATCTTCAATGCTCTGATGGCCTGTCCTCAGTTGTTCTTAGCCCAGTTTATCAGGTTCCAGTTGGACAACATCCCCACAGTGGCTTACATCAACCACCAGGGAGGAACTCAGAGTTCCTTGGCCATGAACGAGGTAACTCGCATTTTGCAGTGGGCAAAAGCTCACAATTGTCTTCTTTCTGCCATCCACATTCCAGGAGTGGACAACTGGGAGGTGGATTTCCTGAGCAGACAAATCTTTCATCCTGGGGAGTGGGCTCTCCATCCGGAGGTGTTTTCCAGATTAATACTCAAGTGGGGGGTGCCGGAATTGGATCTGATGGTGTCTCATCAAAACGCCAAGCTTCCAAGGTACGGTTCAAGGTCAAGAGATCCTCAGGCCGCTCTGATAGATGCTCTAGCGGTTCCTTGGGATTTTGGCCTAGCATACCTGTTTCCTCCGTTTGTGCTCCTTACACGAGGAAGTTACTCCTCCTTGGAGTCTTAATCTAGTTCTTAGGGTTTTGGAGTAGGCTCTGTTTAAACCAAAGCATTCCATAGATATTAAGCTATCTTGGAAGGTTTTGTTTCTTATTGCTATTTCTTCTGCTCAGAGAGTTTCTGAACTCTCAGCTTTGCAGTGCATTCCAACTTACCTTATTTTTAATGCCGATAGAGCAGTCCTTCGTACTAAATTGGGGTTTCTCCCTAGGGTGGTTTTGGGTAGAAATATTAATCAGGAAATTGTTGTTCCTTCTTTCTGTCCTAATCCTTCCTCTCATATGGAACGTCTGTTGCACAATTTGGATGGGGTGCGCACTCTAAAATTCTATCTACAGGCTACTAAGGATTTTCAATAGTCTTCTGCCCTGTTTGTTTGTTTCTCTGGAATGTGTAAGGGTCAGAAGGCTACTTCTACTTCTTTTTCCCTCTGGTTCAGAAGCATGATTCATTTTGCTATTGAGATTGCTGGACAGCAGCCTCCTGAGAGACTTACAGCTCATTCCACTAGGGCTGTTTCCTCTTCTTGGGTTTTCAAAAATGGAGCTTCTGTGGAACAGATTTACAGGGCTGCAACTTGGTCCTCTCTGCATACTTTTTCCAAATTATACAAATTTTGTACTTTTGCCTCAGCTGAGGCTTCCTTTTGGAGAAAGGTTCTTCAAGCAGTGGTGCCTTCTGTTTAGGTCTACCTGTCTTCCATGTCATCTAGCTTCGGTATTGGTTCCCACTAGTAATTGCAATGATGTTGTGGACTCTGTCAAAATCTGTCAAATTCTTAGGAAAGAAAACATAATTTATGCTTACCTGATAAATTTATTTATTTCCGGACATGGAGAGTCCACAACCCCACCCTTTAGATTAGACAGCAAATTTTTACTAAACCTTAGGCACCTCTACACCTTTGTGTTATATTCTTTTTCCATTTCCCTTCGAGGAAATTACTGGGGGTTATGGGTAAGGGAAGTGACACTTAACAGCTTTGCTGTGGTGCTCTTTTCCTCCTACTTCTGGCCAGGAGTGAATATCCCACTAGTAATTGGAATGACGTTGTGGACTCTCCATGTCCAGAAAGAAATGTATCAGGTAATCGTAAATTTTGTTTTTACCTCTGTGATTACCTTGTATCCAATCCTCTGCAGACAGCCCCCTTATTTCAGTTCTTCTGACAGATTGCATTTTAGCTAATTAGTGTCCTCTCATAAGTAACTCCACAGGCATGAGCACAATGTTTTCTATATGGCACATATAAACTAACACCCTCTAGCTGTGAAAAACTGTCAAATGCTTTAAGATAAGAGGCGGCCTTCAAGGGTTTAGAAATTAGCATATGAGCCGACCTAGGTTTAGCTTTCAACAAAGAATACAGAGAGAACAAAGCAAATGTAATGATTAAAGTGAATTTAAAAGTTTTTTTTTTTTTTAAATTACAGGCCCTATCTAAATCAGGAAAGTTTAATTTTGACTAGACTGTCACTTTAAAGGTGATTTGTGGATGCTCACCTTATCTGATAATATTTTTATTCAAATTTAAAATTTAAATTTTTGACCCTGAGAACCTGCCTATTAGTGGAGCTATTTTTTTTTTTTTTTTTAACCTTTTTTGTTTGCACATCACAACCATATTGCTAGTGCTCACAGTTTCATTCGATGTGATACTGGGCTACTGTAAAGTGAATGGCGCTAGCACTGTGGTTGTCATTTGCAAACAACTCTATAATTGACAGACGGTCTCTCAAGTAGGAACGGAGGCAGATTTGATACACAGTATTTGAGTAATGCCATAAAAGAGGTGCCCCCAAACCATCTTTAACTGTTGACATGCTGCACAATCATTAAGTTTACTATTCCTTTAATTGACTTTGTAGAACTAAAAGTAGTATATACCTTTGCGACAATATCACAATGTTGTACATTCTATATTGAGTAATATTTAATGGTTTTAAAAATGTGATGCCATAACAGAATCAGCTACTAAATAAAAGCAAATATGTATGTGAAAATAATAAAATCTTCTATTTAACTGTATAAGTCAATTTATTTCACAATATATTTAAACATTTTCAACATATGACATCAGTATTGCATTTAAATGTATAATGCAAACAATATTACAAGTGCTTTATTTGTGTACTTAAAGTGACAAGGCTAAATCTAACAAACACTTCTTACCATATTGCTGGAAGTTTGAATATGTTCTTTTATATCCTTAAAGGGACATAAAACCCAAACTATTTATTTCATGATTCAGACAGAGAATGCAGTTTCAAACAACGTTCTAATTTACTTCTATTACCAAATTTTCTTTCTTCTCTTGGTATCTTTTGCTAAAAAGCAGGGAGGTAAGCTCAGTAGCATTATATGGCAGCAGTTTTGCAAGAATATTGACCATTTGCAAAAGCACTAGATGGCAGCATTATTTTCTATCATAACATGCACTAAACACCTACCTAGGTATCTTTTCAACAAATAAATAGAAATCCATGGCTACTGAACCGCCTATGCTGGATCACATTAAATACTAAACAGGGTGCAGGCTGTGTAGGTGGACTCTGGCCGCCAAAGTACAGCAAAACCAAAAGAACTGCCGCAATCCAAGGCAAAAAAATACATTCATAGAGTAAGTGCCCGTGAAAGGTGCGAAACGCGTCAGAGATGTTAATGGAATTGTTCTTTCATATGCATGGATATTTTTAATTTGCTTTAATAAAGTGTATTTTTTAGCCTGGGATTGGGGAAGTTCTTCTGGTTTTGCTATCTTTTCAACAAACAATAAGATTGGGAATGAAGAAAAGTTGATAATAGGAGTAAATTGAATTTTTTTATTTTTTTTATTTGAATACTCACAAAATACGTTTTGGGTTTCATATCCCTTTCAATTCCTACAAAAAAATGTCCTTAAATAATGAATTTTAAAATAGTCATATTTTAAACAAACCGATAATTTAGCATTTACCCTTTTATTTATTAATGTGCGGAAAACAGTGCTTTGTTTACAAATGAAACATATATAGCCTTAAGCATTTGAATGACGTTGATAAAAAAAAAAGTATATATATATATATATATATATATATATATATATATATATACTTTCTTGAGCACTCACAAAAATATACAATAAACCTGCAATGAAATCTGCAAGCAATAAAAAATGGTGATAAAATGTCTATAAAGTTCAAATTTTGCTGTAAAAATACAAAGGCACATAAAACGATATTCAAATGGAAATAATTTAGATATGGTCATAGCAATGTTCTGTGTAGCTATATATTATTGTTTAAAATTTATCTTGATGGATATTTTGTGGGACGCACAGCAAATTCTGAAACATTTGCACCTGTATTTCATGTATAATACAATTATGGGATGGCACACGAAAAATGTAAAAAGAAGGAAGCTAGTGTAAGTCAATGCATTATTAATAATGGAGTTCTATCATTACTTGTTCTTATAAAATGCCTTATGCAAATATATTCTTTATAACCTGTTCATGAATATTGGTGATAAGGAACACATACTTACTGAGAATATTAACAAGTGTTCAAAAAATAAGACAAATACTAAAAATTTTAATAAAATGTTTAGTTGTTTTAGTTAGGCACTCCATATGAACCATCAAAAAGCATGCTGGGAGCAAATATCTTAGAAGATATTAAAAAACTAAGAAAAAAAAGTATATCCTGCCATGTAATAGTTGCCAAATTTCATCATGAATGTACCATGTTGTGAATGTTAAATGACAATCGTTTAGGCCTTATCTTTGTCCATTACATGAAGAACCTCATCCAAGAGAGAAGGTCCCAAATCAAGCTGAAGAGTAAGAAGAGAACCAGCAATGTCAGAAAGTGACTCTTCCTGTTTTAAATCTGAGCTTTCTATCTCACATGGTATCTGGCTGTCTTCAAATAAGTCAATTGCTTGCCAATCATTATATTGTTCTGAAAGACTTGAGGAATGACTTGACCTTCCATTTGTTGAGCATGATGCTGAACCACTGACTTTCCATGAGCTTTCATGTTCGTATCGGTGGCCATTTTCATATGGTTGATGTTTCTCCAGTAGTTTTTCTTCTATCACAGGCTCACAGCTAAGCCTTGGTAACTTTGAAGGGCTAAATGAGTCCCTTCTTGAATTAAATGTCATTGTAGATAACAGAGGCAGGACTAAAGCTTGAGAACCACCAATTGTGGGCAGAGAGATAGCATTTTTGAGAACAGGTGATGAAGTTTCTGAAAACATAGAGTCACAGGTACTATTGGCTCTGAAGAATTCATTGTGTCCGTTATAATGACCATTTTTGTGTTTTCCTTGGTTACCAGGTAAAAGCTCATAATTCCCTTGCAGAAAAGAAATATCACCAAACACATCATGTTGTCCATCTTTCCCAATATGTATTGTGTGGCGAAAATCCCCTAGAGGTGGGCTGATCAAGTCCGGGGACAGTATATCCCTCAATTTAAATTTTTTCCCCTTTTTGCTATTTCCAGCTTTTAGGTAAATTGGTGTCTTTGCTGGCATCTTGAAAACAACAACTCTTGTACACAAAATATAATATCTTCAGGCTTGTACTGTTATGGTAATTTCACATTATTGCCTTTGCTCATCACACTTTTTGTTTCATTCTTTTTACTTATATTTTTTTGTACTCTGTCCTGTAGATGAAAAACCTTTAAGATGTGTCAAGTATAGGCTTTAGAATCTTTCACAGGCTGTATGACAACGTTCTGTTCTTGATTCCACAACACAAGGCCCTGCACAGGAAAAAAAACAGGTTATCATTAACTAGTGTTTCATGGTTCAGTCGCTTTGCTGTAATACAAACAATTAGTAATGGTGCTGACAGTTCCACTCTGCAGATTAGCCCTATGATGTAGATTCCCTCCATTACACAGCATGAAAGTGGCCAGTCTAACATGGCCAAGTTGGCCTCTCTATGACTTCACTCGTTTTTGAAGTCAATGTTCCTTACTTACGCTCAATGAGCACATTTCATTATCAGCTCTCTTCTTCATTATTTTCTTTTATTTGACGCTAACTAAATAGATAGGCCATCTAAATCCAAATATAATAGTCTGGGCCACATAATATCATTTAACAATAAGATTTAATTTTATTTATATAAACAGTCCTTTTTATGCCTATGTTCTTCTATTTAAAATCAAAGAACATATATGACTTTACAAATCTAGTAGATATTGCCAGTGCTCTAAGGGAATCACAGGCATATAAAAAATAAGTTAGAGGTATTCCAGCATTTCCATAAGACTATGTCAGTGGTGTTCAAAGCCAAAAAAGGTCTTCAGCTCTAAAGGCTTTGCTTTACTGTGTATGTTCAGTAACTGCAACACAAAGCTTTGCTATTTGTCACTTATATGTCAGAATACCCTTTGCTGCTACAATTCAGTGGTGGAGAATTCTGCTTATTTTTTAAAGTTTTGGAAACTATTTCATTAGAATACTTTGCTTCTTTGTAGGGTTATAGAACTAGATAATGTATCCATTTTTATTTATTTTTTGTTTATTTATTTTATGTTAAACAGATTTATTTATTTTTTGGTTGTTCTTTAATTTCTAGCATTTTTGTTCTGTAGGACTTAGAACTATCTTTTGTGTCATGACAGAAATTCATACCTTATTGCCCCAATAATTATTTCAAAGTAGAAGCAGTGTACTATAGGTACTATATATTTAATGCAAGAAGTTAAAAGACTCCACAATCTATTGTGACGTATCCGGGAAAATAACCTCTCCTTCCTTAGATACATATATATGTTTATATATGTATGTATATATGGTCATAACTATAACTATATATACAAGGCTTTTCAAATCACAAAAAGAACTGGAGGTGTATCTCCAAACTTTACAAGTCTAATACTTGCTTTAGTAAATTATATACATGTCCCTAACTTGGCTCAGCAGAGGAAATTAGATAAAAGAAAGTAACGTAGCAGCATCCATAACTTTGTAGAAACTGAAACATTACACATTTCTTCAATATTTAATTAAACTATTCTTATTAAAACATACACCTGAATATTAGCTACTTATTTAGCAAGAGATGGCCCAAAATGAGCACTTCTTATTTAGCCAGAGGTGGCTCAGAATATGAGCGCTACTTATTTAAAGGGGCAGTCAACACTAAAATTGTTATTGTTTAAATAGATAGATAACGCCTTTACTACCCACCCCCGAGATTTGCACAAACAACATTGTTATATTAATATACTTTATAACATTGAAATCTCTAAATGTTTGCCTGTTTCTAAGTCATTAAAGACAGCCTCTTAATCACATGCTTTTTTTTAATTTTATTTATTTATTCCATAACAAAAGTCAACATTGTACAACATTGATAGATTTGTGCCACGCAGGGCTATATTAGAAAATACAAGAGCATAGGGTATATTGAATACAACATTGTTTCATTATTTTACTTTGTTATATATTTGTTCCTTTTTCCATAAAAGAAGAAAATAATGTATATATATATATATATATATATATATATATATATATATATATATATATATATATATATATGTTTTTTATAGGATTTTAAATGTATGTAATTCTTTCTTACAATATTCCAAAACAGATTCACTATAAATATTATACTTCTGAAATTACAGTGGGGACTCGCCGCCCCTATTATCTGTTTCTTTAGTGCTAGAATATACAAAAAAGTAATTAAAAAAAGGGAGAGAGAGGGGGGGGGGGGGAGAAAGAGAGAGAGAGAGAGAATCCTCCCTCTAACCGTCTACAATCAACATTATTGGTGCGTCCAGCTTTCTGAAAGAATTTTAGATTGTACTAGGTAACAAAATGTATTTAACTTTTTTAGTGGCTTTATTAGTTGTAACCATTTTCCAAAATGGATATTTAGAGCTTTCTCGATATAAGGGGAGATCAAATACTGTTCCATAATAATGAGATCTCTTATTTCTTTTACAAATATAGGTAAAGAGGGGGCCTGTTTAGCTTTCCAGTTTGCTAGTATGAGATTTCTTCCAAGTAATATCACTGTGTTTATCAATTTATAGTTTTTATGTCTATCTGGCAAGCATAGAAAAAAAGACAAGATTGGAGTTAAGATCAAAGTTTCTTTCTAGAGTCCTATTTAGTCAATAATTGATTTTTTTCCAGAATTGTCTGATATTCGGACATGTCCAGAAGCAATGGATAAGGCCTGCATTAGAGTTATTACATCTAGGACAAGTTGAGCACTTAATTAGTGTTGATTTACCCATTTGAGCTAGTGTTATGTAGATTCTATTTATAATTTTGCAATGGGATTCTCTCCAAGCTTCTATTCTAGTAGATCTATTTACTATTTCCAGGAGTTTTCCTATTTCATCCAATGTTATAGTTGTGAAGTATTTAGCCCACTTAACCTGTAGCCAGTTCAGATGTGCTATACCCAAGTTATTGATGAATATATTATATAGAAAAGAAATAGAGTATAATCCCTGATTATAGAGATTTATTGCTGGAGCCAAGATTGCCCAGGTCCCAATTTAACTCATAGTTACATGTATGTTGATAAAAAAAGTCTTAGTTGAAGATAAGCGAAGAAGCTATGTTTGTGACAATTGAATTCTTGTTTAAGCCTATCAAATGATTTTATAGTTTCCGAGGTTTCTTCTTTTACCTGAATTAAATTGATAACGCCTTTGCTTCTCCATTCTTCAAATACAGTGGAAGAGATTTCCGGGGGAAATTCAGGATTACCCTCTATTGGAAGGTATTTAGATACTCTATAGTCAATCCGAATTTCCTTTGTGTATCTCTGCCAGACTAAAAGTGGGATTTTAAGTATATGCATTTTTAGAAGATGTTTAGGGATTTTAGCATTCATGCAGTGGATAATAGCTTTCAGGGAGAGTGGTGACACTATTTTAGTTTCTACTTGTAGATTGGTAACATACTCCTTGCCAGTTATCCAATCTAACACTACTTTTACTAGAGTGGCTAAATTAAAAAACTTTACGTTTGGTAGGGTTAGTCCTCCCACATGCTTATGTATACTTAATTTTGTAGATGATATTCAGATTTTTTTATTTTGCCATATAAATTAAGCTGTAATGCTATTAAATTTGAGAATATCTCTGCGTATAATAATACACAAGTTCTGCAATAGGTATAATATTTTAGGGAATAGAATAGTTTTAATTAAAGATATTCGAGCAGACAAGGAAATTGGCAGCTGAGACCATCTTTTAAGGTCTTCATTCATTTTAGAAAGTAAAGAAGGAAAGTTCAGATGGTACCACTTATCTGGATCTCTATTTATTTTAATTCCTAGATAATTGATAGTATCCACTATTCTGAAAGGTACCTGGTAGTTGTTTTTAGTTGGGGACCTGATCCATAAGAGCTCTGATTATCTGTGTTGATCTTATAACCAGAGAATGATCCGTATAGTTCTACCATACATAAAAATTGTCTAATAGAAGATTGTGTTCTGCTTAGAAATAACAAAAAAATAATCTGCGAATAAAGTTAAAACTGTTTTTGGTATCTCCAATAATGATACCTGACATTTCTTGACGCAGGAGGATTGCCAGGGGTTTTAATGAAAGATTAAATAACAGTGGGGATAATGGGCATCCCTGGTGGGTTCCCCTTTCAAGAGTAAAGCTTTCAGTAAGAGAGTTGTTTATTTTCAAATTAGATAATCACATGCTTTTTTATTATTTTTTCACAACAGGGGAGTGCTAGTTCATGTGAGCCATATAGATAACATTGTGATCATGCCTGTGGCTTGTGGCAGACACTGCACTTATTGGCTACAAAGCAAATCAATAGATAATACCTAAAAAGTAATGTGATCAGGGGGCTGTCAAAAGATGCTTAGATACAAGGTAATTTCAGAAGTAAAAAGTATATTAATATAACTGTGTTGGTTACGCAAAACTGGGGAAAGGGGAATAAAAGGATTAGCTATCTTTTAAAACAATAAAACTTCCGTGTAGACTGTCCCTTTAAGGTGTGCATGTTCACATCTTATAGAGAACTGTGATTTCTCACACTAAATAAGAATCTCTCATTTTGGGTCATCTCATGGTCTCATGCAGACTAATGTCACAGCAGAGAATGTGAGTGAACATTAATGTCATATTATTCTATAGGTCAGCAGCTTGTTCGGTCATTCCGTTCGCTGCAGTATGTTTGAATGCCTGTCAGCTTGTTAGCTGCATTACTCTGTGTGTTGTGCATTTATAGTAGTGCTACTATTGCTTTACATTAACAAATAACAATTTCTTCTCACAGCTGGGAATAATTCAATAAATACTATTTTTTTTTTTTACAACCTCGTAAACAATTATGAGATGTCTCGTATTTGGGTCTAAGGTGTCCCAAATTTTATTCTGAGGTGTCCTGAATTTGGGTCTGGGAAATCTGGTCTTAAACCTAAAATAAAATGATTTGATGCAGCTATATTTTTTTCATTAAATAATTCAGTTTCCCATAAGAGATTGTTTTATAACTCCCACATATTTATTTGACTCATGTTTAACTGATGACATATAGAAAATATTATTAAAGGAGTTTTTGTGCCAATGAAATAGCAGAAGTGGTGCCAGCTAGACAGCCTCCATACTGCATGATTCACTGACCTTATTCATTCCTGCCTGAGAAGTTATAGATGCACTGACAATGTAAACAACTATATCTCAAAATGAAATCCTTTAGCAGAAGAAGTAATGTGTTTTCTTATTTATATATTGCTAATATGTTTTAATTACAGGGTCAGCCTATCATGCTGTAAAATATCAAATTGATTTGCAAAGATTTATTGAAGAGACTGTAAAAATATTTTTGCTTAACGTGTTTTCAATGACTTATAACAGCGGCAGAGTATAAAATATATGAGAAATTGCTTGTTTTGGATTATTTTTGTATATGAAATAGCTGTTTTTATTCTTTGCCACTACAACCCATTAAAATGTGTTGAGTCTGCAAGGAAATTAGATCTTATTTTTTCACTTTTTGTTCACACACATGCATCTTTATATTATATTTGTCTGTATACTAAAGCCCAATACAATTGAAAATTAACATTGTATTACTTATCTCTCATAACCCCCATTGGGAGTGCAGTTTCTTTGCTAGCTATGTTTACACAGCTTTTCTGTAGACAACCTTAAATGAGACCATGTGCAAAATCAGCTATTCAAATGCCAAAATAAAGCTAAACAAGATAATTGTAATTTCATACTCTAGGACCATTGGGAACAAATTAAAGGGGACAACCATTTAGGGAATGCTGATTATTTAAGTTAATGGTTTAGAATATTCCTATGTAATTTATGTATCAAACACCTATAATTAGTGTATATATTACTGCTGATGTTATATATATATATATATATATATATATATATATATATATATATATATATATATAAAAACATAAATATTATTCAGTGCTACATAATGAGGTTATAAAAACATATTGAAAGACAACACATTTTGTAAATTAAATATCTGTGTAGGACTGATAATCTCTCATGGATTTTTTAACATAATACAGCTTTGTTACCTGTTAAAAGTTCTCACGCAATTGGAACAAATTTGTCTGCATTACACAATCAAATTGGACATTTCAATAAAGCAACCTGTGACTCAGATCTTGTTTAAATTAGGCTTGAACTAATTTTTGTTCTCTCTCTTTTTTACTATCTATAACAACAAGAAATTTAAAATAGTATTACAGTTTTAAAATGGATGTTCCTGTGCTTGCAAAAACACATTTTTAGTTCTTATGTACATGGAGTGGTAAACATGCAAAAAGAAAATGCTAGATGATTTTATTTTAGCACTATTGCTTGCATGTTACTATGTATTCAAACCTTGCAAAGTGTTTAAACACATTTAAAGTCTGCTACAGAGCTGCAATGTACTACTGGGGCTTGCTGAACACATTTTGGGAGTAAATAATAATAATATATGTGTGTAGCCACCAATCACCAACTCACTATTGGTAGTGCATTGCAGCACTTGAGCAAACCTAGGTATGATTTTCTACAAAGGATTCCAAGAGCATACATTTGATAGGAGAAGTAAACTGAATCCATCTGAATAATGAAAGCTGAATTTTGAGATCATGTACCTTTAAAGATGTGTTAGTTTTCAATATAAGCCAGAATCAACAGAATCAGCTGTGTGAAAACATACATTTTTAACATAAAAAATTATTGCGAAATGATGTCTAATTTTTGCTAAGTTATATGAATATTAAAATTTATTTACTTTTTAATTAAAGAGACACTGTACTAAATAATGTTATCCAGGGAACATTAGCAGGAACTACCTATAAAGTGAATGTAAATTTTGATGCTAAAGTGCCCGGTTTTTAAAAATTTGATTAAAAACAGGGGCACTTTAATTCATCAAAATTTACATTTCACTTGTGTTGTGACAAAAAAACTTACCTCTTAAACTTGACAGCAGCTCCAGCTTCCTCCGGTCGTCGCAAGCCATTTCTGATGTCAAAAATGATGGATAGGTCATCCTCCAATCATGGCTTCCCCCTGGGGGAAATCAGTGTCTGATTTAATGCAGTGATTGGAGGAAGCCGGATTCCTCATTTTAGACCCAGGAAGAGGCTTTGCAACGGGAGGAGGAAGCTAGAGCTTCTGTCAAGATTAAAAGGTAAGTTTTTTTTCACAACATGAGTGCAACGTAAATTTTGATGAATTAAAGTGTCCCTGTTTTTAATCAAATATTTTAAAACCGGGCACTTTAGCATCAAAATTTACATTCACGTTAACTTTGCGCTAAGGGCTCTAAAGCAGCTTTCACTATTTGTTAAATGGAGCCCAGAGCCTTGATTTTATCCCAGTGGCTCAACATAGACTAGTTTTAACACCATCCTTAGATGCCAGTAAAACAGGCTGTATAGGAATTACAGGTGTCACTGATTTCTGGGCTGTATTTCTTATGCATAGAGGCAGAGGAGACCTTTAAAATGTATCTGCCACAAAGGGGTTTTTAATAAACAGATTTTACTGCACAGTCTGCTGAATTGCAGGACTGGCCGGTTGAATAGTGGAAACCTGGCAACCAAACCAACACAAACAACTCAGAAAGTTGGTATATACAGCACAGGAACATTAATAAAATAAAAAAAAAAAAACATTTTGAAATAATCTCTTTTAGACAGAACAAAGAAAATTGTGAGCCTCGTGTCCCTTTAAATGTTTTAGAAATTTTGAACAATATAAAACAAGCTTCTAAAGATTTAATAGGGAAAAAAAACTCTACCTGTTTCTCTTTCAAAGATCACATGTATATGAAGCAGAATACCTCAAAGCTTTTGTTGTAAACAAAAATTGTGTGCTAATTTTGTATTGTTTTGTTTTTATTTAAAGGGACATGGCACTCAAACATTTTCTTATATTTATATGAATTAACAACGCAAACATATTGCAAATATTTGTTTATGAAAAAAGTTAAAGTGACAGTAAAGTCAAGACTAAACTTTAATGAATCTATTATCAAATTTGCTTTGTTCACTTGATAACTTTTGTTGAAGAGTAAATTTAAGTAGGCTGATAAGAGCTCAGGAGCATTTGTGTCTATGTATAAAATTGCTATAAACAATGTTACAAACACTGCTGCCAGATAACAAATGGTACCAAGAGAACTAGGCAAAACTGATAATAGAAGTAAATTAGAAAATTGTTTTAAAAGTTGTCCTCTATCCAAACCATTGAACTTTAATTTTGACTTTGTTATCCCTTTAAATAAAAGCTGTCTACTGTGAAACGAACAGGAAGTGCCTGATTGTGTACATCTGGGTCTTAGTTAACTACTGTTTATTGGCTGATAGGGACAAATCACAAAGAAAAATTTGGTTTTATTCAGCACAAAAAAGAATACAATTGTATAATGCCCCTTTAAGTATTTTTGCTAACACATAGCTGGTTGATAGATGTATAAATTGTCAGCTTCTTTGTTGAAATAAAATACCAATATTCGTATACAAATAAAGCATCATATAATAATCATTTGTGCGGAATTATAATAACACGAAGAATATATAATACTCATAATACTCATATGCTAAATCACTTGAAACTGATGCAGTATAACTGTAAAAAGCTGACAGGAAAATATCCCCTGAGCATCTCTATGTAAAAAAGGAAGATATTTTACCTCACAATTTCCTCAGCTCACCAGAGTAAGTTCTGTGTAAAAAGTTATACTCAGCTGCTCCCAGTTGCAGGTAAAAAAAATAAAATAAAGAAATGAACAACAGCAGCCAATCAGCATCAGCAGTGCCGAGGTCATGAACTCTTTTACTGTGATCTCATGAGATTTCACTTAACTCTCATGAGATTTCATTGTTACACTGAATAGGAAAATAACATGAGAGTGCACGAAGCTCATCCTTTCAGTTGTCCCGGGACAGACATACTGATTTGCTGCTTAGAAATCCTTTACAATGGGATGTGGCTACTGAGGAACTTTTGAGGTAAAATATCTTTCTTTTTTACATAGAGATGTTCAGGAGATATTTTCTAGTCAGCTTTTTACAGCTATGCTGCATCACTTTCAAGTGTTTAAACATTTGGGTATTATGGCTTTATTTTGAAATCACCATACTGCTCTGGAACAGAGGTATAATACTTCCCCTATGTCTTATAATAAGATCATTTCAGCATATTGGTAGTGCATCATATTTTAATACAAGCATTTTTGCAATGTATTGCAATTAGAAAAAAATATTTTAGCAAACTTACAGCTAGATTACGAGTTTTGAGTGCTATAGACAAATTAACGAACGCAACAAAAGTTACGTTATTTAAAGGGACACTGAACCCAATTTTTTTCTTTTGTGATTCAGATAGAGCACTTTCTAATTTACTCTTATTATCAAATTTTCTTCGTTCTCTTGCTATCTTTATTTGAAAAAGAAGGCATCTAAGTTTTTTTTGTGTTCAGAACTCTGGATAGCACTTTTGTATTGGTTGATGAATTTATCCACCAATCAGCAAGGACAACCCAGGTTGTTCACCAAAAATGGGCCGGTATCTAAACTTACATTCTTGTATTTCAAATAAAGATACCAAGAGAATGAAGAAAATTTGATAATAGGAGTAAATTAGAAAGTTTCTTAAAATGTCATGCTCTATCTGAATCACAAAAGAAAAAATTTGGGTTCAGTGTCCCTTTAATTTCCTATATCGCTGCCATTACAAGTTTTCAAACATATGCCTTTTGCGTGCGATATGCTAGCTTTGAGCTCCATACCGCCTTTTGCGTGCGATATGCTTGCTTTGAGCTCCATACCGCACACAATCAGAGCGCTGCTGAGACGTGCTCGTGCATGATTTTACCATAGAAAAAAATTACGATTGCGGAAACAAAAGTTCTGTAACGCAGCCCCATTGATGTCTATGGGGAAATAAAAATACAGTTTAAACCTAATACCCTAGCATAAACCCTACATCTAAACACCCCTAATCTGCTGCCCCCAACATCGCTGATGCCTGCCTACAGTTATTAACCCCTAATCTGCCACTTATGATATCGCCTCCACTATACTACATTTATTTACCCCAAAACTGCCAGCTCCCCACATTGCAACAAGCTAAATTAAACTATATTACCCCCTAAACCTAACCCTAACATAACCCTAACCCTAAACCTAACCCTAACACCCCCTAACTTTAACATAATAAAAATATAGCTAAATTAAATTTACAATTATTAACTAAATAAACCTATTAACCCTTAAACCACCAGCCCCCCAACATCGCAACAAGCTTATACATTACACAAAATAACAAAAAAATTATCAAAAATAAAAAAAATATTCCTATTCTAATACCCATAAAAAAACACCCCAAAATAAAAAACCTAATCTAGAATAAAATACCAATGGCCCTTAAAAGGGCCTTGTAGGGCATTGCCCTAAAGATATCAGCTCTTTTATTGAAAACATTTTTACAAAGACCCACTAACATTACACCCCCCCCAAACCCACAAAATAAAAAATAAAAAACTATCTAAAAAAACCTAAGCTACCCATTGCCCTGAAAGGGCATTTGTATGGGCATTTCCCTTAAATGGGCATTTAGCTCATTTACTGCCCAGACCATAAACTAAAAAATTAAAACCCACCCAATAAACGCTTAAAAAAACCTAACACTAACCCCCTGACGATCCACAGTTTTTGAAGTCCCGCTTGAAGGATCTTCATCCAGTCGGTGAAGTCATCATCCATGCGGCAAGAAGTCTTCATTCAGGCGGCCTCTTCTATCTTAATCCCGCCGGCGAAGTAATCATCCAGGTGGCAAGAAGTCTTCAGGATGGACCCGCTCCGCGCCGGCTGGATGAAGATCGAAGAGGCTGCCTGGATGAAGACTTTGTGCTGCCTGGATGAGGACTTCGCCAGCTGGATGAAGATAGAAGAGGCAGCCTGGATGAAGACTTCTTGCCGCATGGATGATGACTTCACTAGCTGGATGAAGATCCTTCAAGCGGGACTTCAACAACTGTAAGTGGATCGTCGGGGGTTAGTGTTAGGTTTTTTTAAGGGTTTTTTGGGTGGGTTTTTTTTTAGATTAGGGTTTGGGCAATGTAAAAGAGCTAAAAGTCCTTTTAAGGGCAATGCCCATACAAATGCCCTTTTCAGGGCAATGGTTACCTTAGGTTATTTTAGATAGTTTTTTTTATTTGGGGGGGTTGGTTGGGTGGTGGGTTTTACTGTTGGGGGGGTGTTTGAATTTTTTTTACAGGGAAAAGAGCTGATATCTTTGGGGCAATGCCCCACAAAAGGCCCTTTTAAGGGCCATTTGTAGTTTATTGTAAGCTAGGGGTTTTTTTTATTTTGGGGGGGCTTTTTTATTTTGATAGGGCTATTAGATTAGGTGTAATTCTTTTTTATTTTTGATAATTTATTTGTTATTTTTCGTAATTTAGTGGGGGAGTTTTAATTTAGTTTTTATTTTTTGTAATTAGATACTTTTTGTAATTTTTTATTGGTAGTTTAGTATTATTTAATTGTTAGTTAGTTTAATTCTAGTTTAATAATTATAATAGTTTAATTTGTTAGTTCCATTTTTTTTTAATTTGACAGGTAAGTTTTAATTGAAGTTACGATAGGGAAATTGTAATTTTAATATAACGTTAAGGGGTCATAAGGTTTAGGGGTTACCAGTTTAGTTTATTTTGTTGCAGAGGCTTTTATGGTTTAGGGGTTAATAGTTTATTTTAGTATATTTCGTTGTGGGGGCTTGCGGTTTAGGGTTTAATAGGTTTATTATTGCGGCGGTGTGGGCAGACGGCAGATTATGGATTAATAATATTTAAATAGTGTTTGCCATGTGGGAGGGCAGCGGTTTAGGGGTTAATACGTTTATTATAGTGGCGACAATGTCTGGGAGCGGCGCAATAGGGGTTAATACATTTTTTGTGGCGGCAATGTCATGAGAAGCAGATTAGGGGTTAATACATTTATTATAGTATTTGCGATGCGGGAGGGCCTTGGGTTAGGGGTTAATAGGTAGTTTATGGGTGTTTAGTGTACTTTGTAACACTTTAGTTATGAGTTTTATGTTACGGCTTTGTAGCGTAAAACTCATAACTACTGACTTTAGATGGCGGTACAGATCTTGTCATTTTAGGCTGTAGCGCTCACTTTTTAGCTAGAACGCAAAACTCGTAATACCGGCGCTATGGGAATCCCATGAAAAAACATAATTTTTACATGTGCGGGACTGACGTTGCATTACAGGCTAAAAGGTGTGCAGTACACCTATACCGACAACACTTGTAATAGCTGCGGTTCTGTTTTAACGCTGAAAATGCCATATTTTCAGTGTTACAAGCCGAAACGCAAAACTTGTTATCTAGGTGATTATTAATATTTCTGTTGCATACTCACATTTGCTGCAAGTGCCTTGTGCATCAGCATTCAAACACTGTGTCTGCCCAGAGAGTCAGTGGTAGCTTGTATGATGCAAATTAAAGGGGCAGGAAACCCAATTGTTGTTTGTTTTTTTCATAATTCAGACAGAGCATACAATTATATTTAAAAAAAAAAAATTCAAATTTACTTCTATTATGAAATTTGATTTGTTTTTATGATATTCTTTGTTGAAGAGATATCTAGATAGGTAGTTTGCAGATGTCTGAAGAACTACATGGTAGGAAAAATTACTGCCATCTAGTAATCTTGTAAATGTATAACTTTAGTGCAAAACTGCTGTCATATATTGTTACAGACACATGCACGCTCCTAAGCTTACCTCTGTTTTTCAACAAAAGATATAAAGATAATGAAGAAAATGTAGTATTAGTAGTCATTTAGAAAGTTGTTTACAATAAGATTCTGTATGAATCATAAAAGAAAAATGCTGTGTTTCATGTCACTTTAAAGGGTCATTGTACACTAGATTTTTCTTTGCATAAATGTTTTGTAGATGATCCACTTATATAGTCCATCTGGGAGTGTTTTTATAACAGTGTAGAGTTTTGCTTATTTTTAATAACTTTGTGCTGATTTTCAGACTCAAGTCTACAGTCTCCTGCTTGCTCCTGTTTGTGTAATGGGTCTTTTCATATGCAGAGAAGGGGGGTCTGCTCTTCCTGATTTCCCATCCCCTTTCACTGGGCATCCCAGTCTAACCTCATCAACAGTGCTAAACTGGGAGCTTGTAAGAGAGTTTGTAAAAGGTTTTATACTAGATATGTGCAATTCGTTTCAGATCGATTCGGAAATTTGGAAAATTCAGAAAATTCGGAGATTTGGATCGAACCGAATTTCCGAATTAAAATACTGCCGAATTTACAGAATAAATCCGAATTAGTTCGGATTTATTCAGTAAATTCGGATGGCCATAAATTACACTAGTATTGTACAGTATATTAGGTTATATCACTCTGCTATGGGTTACACCTAATATACAGTACATAATACTAGTCTAATCCCACCTAACACTTACCGAAATTCTGAATTTCCGAATCGAATCCAGACGAATTTCTTCGAATCCGAATGAATCCGAAACGAATCCGAAACGAATCAATTCAAAATTTTCCGAATTCGAATCGATCCGAACCGAAATTCGGAAAATTCTGAATCGATACGAACCGAATTTTTTCGCCATGCACATATCTATTTTATACTGGATTTTTAGATCAGTATCTGTGCATATTCTTCTTTATAATGTCTATTACATGCAGTTATATGAGAATTGGTGTACACTGTTCCTTTAATGAATTGCTGATACAATACACAGAACCCCTATCTCTCTGAGCAGGCATGGTATTGTATATGAATGAGCGTGGATTCAGATGAAGCAGTAATACGTAGAAGCATTCTTTTGATCATTAAACGCATATTGCAAAAATGATTCTGTTGAAAATGCTAATGCCCTCATGCACCTTTCAGTTTTGACCATTATGTCCCTTTAAATCTATTTTAAAAACATAACCTTTCTATGACTTTTGAAAACACAAATCCAGAATTTAAAATAATAAATAAACAATGTAGACTCTTCCTAGTCTACAGTATCAAGAAATAAGCACACATGACCAAAAATAGCTAAAATGTTACATATCCAAATAGTTCTTACTCAAAATATATATTTTGTTTTTAGCAACAAAGTAAAAATTCCCTATTTACAAGTCCTCTAAATTATAATTATTTTTTACTGCAGCACCAGTTATTACTTGGCCTACAAATGCACCTAAGTGTGCTTAAGAAAATTCCCAAAATAATTTTGAAAACCGTGTAAACGTTTCTTTAGATGTAACAGAAATGTACTTGCTCGTTTTTTTTCTATTGCTTGGCTTTACAATGCATAATATATTGTTTTATTAGTCTGGCAATGCTTTCTGGCAAATGTAGCTGGCAATGTACTAGTTCAAATTTTTTTCCCTGAAAAAATGAAAAATTGGCTATTAGGAACAGAGTTACAAACTAAAAAGGACTGTCAATATTTTTAGAGAATTGAGCTCTTAAACAGTAAATACATGCTAGACATAATGATGTATTCAAAGCAATGATTAGCCTTAGAATAATATGTAGCTGCATTTTTACAATTATATTAGATGCTTGAATATTGAAAAGTATAAAGGTTTATTTTCTATAAGATTATGGACGCCGCAATGTTTGAACTAGCTTTCTATTTATCTTTGTGCTACCAAAGCTTTTACCTAGGTAAGCTCAGGAACAGCAAAGAACCTAAGTTCTAGCTGCTGATTGGTGGCTACATATATTTACAGATTGTCATTGGCTCACCCATGTGTTCAGTTAGAAACCAGTAATGCATAGCTGCTCCTTCGACAAATGATACCAAGAGAAGAGAATGAAGCAAATTTGATAATAGAAGTATACTGGAAAGTTGTATAAAATTGTATATTCTACCTAAATCATGAAATCATTTTTTCAGTTTCATGTCCCTTTACGTTCAAACATGGCGGCACCCATTACTTAATAGAAACTCAGCGGAATTTAGAAAAACTAAAATTTTAAGAGTTAAAATAACAGAAAAGGGGAACAAAATAAATAATGAAAGAATATTGCAAAGTTTTTTTGACTTCACATAATGAAACATTTTCTATTACAATCTGATACTGTTTAATATCGCTTTAATGAGCTAAGAACTAAGGGCTCTCTACACTGACAAGAGAATCTAGCAAGTCTCATCGGTATAGCAAGGTCCCTCCAATCATTTGAAAAAAGGCACATTTAGCTTCAGAGCTATTTGTCTATATATTCAGGGTTCTGCAAGTGAAGGAGAAACACAGAACGTTTTAAAAAAGCCCCCTAAGACTTTGTGTAATATCTCTCCATGCTGGAGAGTTTTTGATCATCATGCCCTCAGTTTCAATAATAGATATCACAAAATACTGGTAAAATTTAAACTGGTCAAATTGAGTGTGAAAATTCTTTTTTTTTTTTTTTTTTAATTGAACAACTATCTAAATCAGAAAAGTTTCAAGGGATAGAAAAGTCAAAATTAAACTTGCATGATTCAGATAGAGCATGTCATTTTATTACACTTTTAAATTCACATTGATTTTAAAATGTGCTTTGTTCTCTTGGTATTCCATGTTGAAAATATATACTCACATATCCTACACTAGTGGGAGCTAGCTGCTGATTGGTGCCTGCACACATTTGTCTCTGGTGATTGGCTAATTAGGGGGTCGATCCGATAAAAATCGTCGCCCGCAAAAGTCAGCGACGCCAATCAGCCAATCGGATTGAACTTGAATCTGATTGGCTGATTCAATCAGCCAATCAGATTTTTCTACCTTAATTCCGATTGGCTGATAGAATCCTATCAGCCAATCGGAATTCGGCGGACGCCATCTTGGATGACGTCATTTAAAGTAACCTCATTCGTCGGGAAGTCGTCGTGCTGGATGGATGCTCCGCGGCGGAGGAGCGAACAAAGAAGATTGAAGATGCCAATTTGCTTGAAGACATCGCCGATGGAAGAAGACTCTCTGTCGCTTGCTTCAAGACATCGCCCGGATCAGATGAGGAGTTCTGCCCGGTGGGGTGAATACAAGGTAGGGAGATCTTCAGGAGGGGTAGTGTTAGGTTTATTTAAGGGGGGTTTGGGTTAGATTAGGGGTATGTGGGTGGTGGGTTGTAATGTTGGGGGGTGGTATTGTGGTATTTTTTGCAGGCAAAAGAGCAGTTTTCTTTGGGGCATGCCCCCACAAAAGGCCCTTTTAAGGGCTGGTAAGGTAAAAGAGCTTTGAACTTTTTTTTAATTTAGAATAGGGTAGGGAATTTTTTTTATTTTGGGGGTTTATTATTTTATTAGGGGGCTTAGAATAGGTGTAATTAGCTTAAAAATCTTGTAATCTTTTTTTATTCTTTGTAATTTAGTGTTTGTTTGTTTTTTGTAATTTAGTTTAGTTTATTTAATTGTATTTTTAGATAGATATTTGTAGTTTATTTAATTTATTGATAGTGTAGGTGTATTTGTAACTTAGGTTAGGATTTATTTTACAGGTAATTGGGTAATTATTTTAACTAGGTAGCTATTAAATAGGTAATAACTATTTAATAGCTATTATACCTAGTTAAAATAATTAACAATTTACCTGTAAAATAAATATAAACCCTAACATAGCTATAATGTAATTATTAATTATATTGTAGCTATCTTAGGGTTTATTTTATAGGTAAGTATTTAGATTTAAATAGGAATATTTTAATTAATAATATTAATATTAGATTTATTTTAATAAGAGTTTAGTTAGGATGTTAGAGTTAGATAGGGTTATTATACTTAATATATATATATAATATAATAACGATATTAACTATATGAACCCTAATATAATTAGGGTTAATATAGTTAATATATATAATATAATAACTATATTAACCCTAATATAATTAGGGTTAATATAGCTGGCGGCGGTGTAGGGGGATTAGATTAGAGGTTAATACATTTATTATAGGTGGCCGCGGTGTAGGGGGATGTAGATTGTAGGCAAAAGAGCAGTTTACTTTGTGACAAAGCCCCGCCAAAAGCCCTTTTAAGGGCTGGCAAAAGAGCTGTTACTTTGGGGCAATGCCACGCAAAAAGCCCTTTTCAGGGCTATTTGTAGGGTTAGACTTAGGTTTAGTGGTAGGGATAGTTTAGTATTTTAGGGGTTAAATAATTTAATATAGATGGCGGCGGGGTTGGGGGATTAGATTAGGGGTTAATAATTTTAAAATAGATAGCGGCGGGGTAGGGGCTCACTTTAGGGGGTAGGTAAGGTAGATGGCGGCGGTGTTAGGGGCTCACTTTAAGGGGTTATAGATTTAATATAGCTGGCGGCGGTTTAGGGGTTAATAACTTTATTAGGTAGCGGTGGTTTAGGGGTTAATACATATTTTATTGTTAGGCTAGTGAGGGGGGATAGCGGATAGAGGGTTAGACTTGTCGGGCTATGTTAGGGAGGCGTGTTAGACAGTGCGGGTGATTTAGACTTTAGTCAGGTTTTGTAGGTGCCGGCAGTTTCTAACGTGCCACAAGTCACTGGCGACGCCAGAAATTTGTACTTGCGCAGATTTCTGGACATCGCTGGTTTATCTGACTTACGGCACGTTAGCATCTGACGGCGACATATATGGGATAGCTCGAGTTGCGAGCTGAAACTGCGGGCGACGCGGGTTCCCTCGCTTGCGCCGCAAACTACAATCTATATCGGATCGCGCCCTAGATGTTTCAGCTAGCTGCTAGTAGGGGAATGTTGTTCCTTCAGCAAAGCATAACAAAATAATGAAACAAATTTGATAATAGAAGTAAATTGGAAAGTTGTTTAGAATTGTATCTTCTATCCAAATTATGAAAAAAAATGTTGGTGATTCCTGTCCCTTTAACTCTGTCTTCCATGTCCCTTTAAGCCATAGCTAAACTAGTGAGGAAAAACATCAAAGTTAATAGCTAAAGCAAAAATAATATTATCAATGCCTTCACACAGCTGAAATGTTGTATCAGACAGATGAAAGGAAATGGTTTTTAGATAAGATATGAAGGTCTTCTTTGATGAATAAGCTGACATCTTTTAACTCCAACGTAACAATTGTGCATGTTTGTTTCATATTATTCAGGAAAATGATTTCCTAGAGTCCTGAGGCATCAAATTAGTTAAAAACTAATAAAATACTTAAAGGGATATGAAACCCCAAAAAAATTATTTTGTGAGTCAAACAGAGCATAGCATTTTTAAAAAGTTTCCAATTTACTTTTTTTTGCGCTATTCCCATGATATTCTGTATTGAAGAGATATCTCTGGAGCACTACATGGCAATAAATAGTGCTGCCATTTAGTGCTCTTGCAAATGGATCACATTCTTGCACTGCTGCCATATAGTGCTCCAGAAATGGGCCGGCCCCTAAGCTTGCCTCCCTGCTGTTCAACAAATTATACAAAAAGAAAATTGAGAATAGAAGTAAAATATAAAGTTGTTTGCCAACCGCATGCGTTATCTGAATCATGAAATCATTTGGGGGGGGGGGTCATATCTCATATCTCAAGGCCTTTTTCTTGCTCATCATGTGATATTACTTCATGTTAGGTCAATGAATATGCAGATTAGGGCAAATTATGTAATATTTTTCATAGCTGACAGGTCTCAAATAAGGCTCATGGTTTAACATTGTAAAATAGCTTATGTATATGGAATTCATGCCTAAACCCTATAATGTCTTTACATTTCTTGTGATAGCATGTTCCTGTCCACCAATAAATATTACTGCAGATGTGGAAGATTTGCCTCCATTCCTACCATTTAGCTTTTTACTCATTCTACTTAAATGTATTTTAACCTTATTTTAATTGCATATTCATAAGCCATCTGCATTTAATATGAAAGAAAATCTAAGAAATATGTTGTTGATTTATTATTTACATATTTTTTATGCAAAAGTAAAAACAAATTGTGATTGGAATCTGTTCTACCAAAGAGAACAATTAAAGGGATATTAAACCTTTCATGATACTAAACCCAATGTTTGTTCTTTCATGATTGAGATAGAGCATGCAATTTTAATCAACTTTCTAATTTACTCCTATTATCATTTTTTCTTCATTCTCTTGGTTCAGTACCTGGGTAGCGCTTGCTGATTGGTGCTACCCAGGTGCTGAACCAAAAATGGGCTGGCTTCTAAGCTTACATTACTGCTTTTTTAAAATAAGGATACAAAGAGAACGAATAAAAATTGATAATAGCAGTAAATTAGAAGAGAACAAAGAAAAATTGATAATAGGAGTAAATTAGAAAGTTGCTTAAAATTGCATGCTCTATCGGAATCATAAAATAAAAGAATTGTGTTTAGTATCCCTTTAAGTAAATGTAGCTGAATCTACAACAGCACATGAAGATATTAACGGCCAGAAGATCTAAAATTTGTCAGCATGTTGAGAAATATCATGCAGACCCTCGCATGGGGCTGAACCAGAAATCCCCAGGGAGTTGTGAGTTTACCTCCTCAGAAACTTATGAAGCTCACTAGAATGTAGAGTTTTGTAGGGCAAAGGGAATGTGACAAGGAGCACTCAGCACTGGTTGCAACATTTTTTATGAAGCACATACAAATCAAATGATGCTGTTTTTAGCATAATTTACTCTGCATTCATTTCTAGTTTTGTATAGATGTTTTTTTCTTCACTTTAATAAGTGCAATGCTTATTATGAAATAAAACTTGCCAGCCTACATTCTGTGAGATGAAACTGCAAGACCTACAGGCATAATATGCCGAGATCATAACAATACCAATTGCGAGGAAACTTGATACACACCCAAGGAACGCCCATGCACAACCCACTGTTGCGGGGCTCATTTCACAATAGAAATATAAGGAACCCTTTGAATTGTTACATACTGTTTTAATAAATTACTGTGTGCCTTAAGTACGTCTATACATTGAATACATTTTCTTCTGTGTAATTTAAAGGGACAGTCAAGTCAAAATTAAACTTTCATGATTCAGATAGGGCATTCAATTTTAAACAACTTTCAAATGTACTTTTATCGTCAAATTTGCTTTGTTCTCTTGGTATTATTTGTTGAAAGCAAAACCTAGGAAGGCTCAAACCGATTTCTAACCCGTTGAAGGTTGCCTCTTATCTCATTACATTTTGACAGTTTTTCACAGTTAGACACTGCTAGTTCACATTTGCCATATAGATAATGTGTCAGCACTGATTGGCTAAAATGCATGTCTGTCAAAAGAACTGAAACAAGGGTGCAGTCTGCAGAGGCTGAGATAAAAAGTATATTAATAGGACAGTGTTGGTAATGCAAAACTGGGGACTGGGTAATGGTAATAAAGGGATTATCTATCTTTTTAAACAATACCAATTCTGTAATAGACTGTCCCCTTTAAGGATGATTTGTATTTAATAACATACATTTGCAATTTGCTGCATTTTTTTAACACCTACTTGGATGCAAACTGTTTATAAAATCTTTTATGCATAGTACAATTTTTTTTTTTTTTTTTAAGGCGTACATTAAATACGCTTTAAAGGTGCACTTTCCTAAATGTACATATCTAGCATGCAGAAATGTAGCTCAGTGAGATATACAGCTCACTGTGTAAAATGTGCCTTTAGATCATCTCGTCATGGACTTCATAGCATTAATGACATATCATTTTAGATCATCTCGCCTGAGAGGAGAGCTTTATTAATCAGGCCTTTAAAGAGAGCATAAAGATTTAATAGGAGTGTAGCTAAATACAGCACAACCAGTGTAAAATATGAGGAGACATCTGGAGATTTAGCAGAACTGACTGATTTAAAAAGGACTTGCTATAACTTTAGTTTTGACAAAACCTTATTATCACCTACCTTAAAGATTTCACAGTGAATAGTGAACATCACACATAAAATTAAAATTCTATACAAACCAGTGGTTCAAACCTAAAGGCATATAGTAGACCTTGCAAAACGTGTTTTTTAAGGGCACAATTTCAATATATGAGAAGAAAAATAAATAATCCAAAATTGAAATTACTACTTGTAGTAAAAGAGTGTACAAGTACTAAATCCAACAAAAAAGAGATTGAAATGTTAGAAACGCCACAGAAAAAATAGAGCTATATATGCAATGCAATATATTTAAAAGGGCAATATATAAAATATAGATTTTTAACAATATTCTGAGTAGTGTATATTAAAGTGACATGAAACCCAATTTTTTTTCTGTCATGATTTAGCTAGAGAATACAATTTTAAACAATTTTCAAATTTACTTATAAATATCCTTTGTTGAAGAAATAGCAATGCACATGGGTGAACTATTCACACAAGGCATCTATGTGCAGCCACCAAAGAGCAGCTACTGAGCCTTTTTAGATATGCTTTTGACAAAGGATATCAAGAGAATGAAGCAAATTAGACAATAGAAGCAAATTGGAAAGTTTTTTTAAAAGTGCATGCTCTTTCTAAATCACGAAAGAAAAAAAAAAGGTTTCATATCCCTTTAACAGTATTAAAAGTCATCAAAGAACCTTTGAAGTATATATAATAAAAATAGTAAATCTAAAGCATTGTTGTGTAATTTCTGTGCTATATATGTACACACATACAATTACTTACTAGAATTGGCAATTTGGATTATACAAGATATAATACATTTAAAGCAATCAAAAATGGTCTCCGTGCAAAAGAACAACCATTTTGTAATGTTTATAACAAACTGTTAAATGCATGACAGAAAATATGAATTTTTATTCTATTTAATTATTTTAATATGTTTAAATTATGCAATTAAGAGCAGTTTTACAAACTATCTTCATTTTTATTATCCAAGCTCAGTATTATTTCAGTTATATATATATGACTCATTATTAAAACATGCATCTCATATAATGTTATAAAAATGTGTTGAAATTTCCAGTTGGGTAATGGAGTTTATTAAAAATAAATTACCACAGAGATTGGTTAAATTAAACTTTTTTTTTTAAATTTCCTTATTACACTTCTACATAAAGGCGCTAAACAAGTGCCAAAAATAATTTATTGATACTAATAATAATATCCCCTGTGTTGGCTCACTGATAAATTCTAAAAATTATTTTAATAATGCTGCTTAGCAAATGGAGGCCATTTCTTAGCAATAACAATTATTGTAATTCCTGGCAATTATACAACATCCTCTATAGCAATGTATATAATTCTACATATTGAACCATAAGCAAATTACTGATATTCCAGCTGACAATACAAGAATAATAAAACAGTTACTATATTTAAATACTGAATGGTTAAGCAATGTTTGCCAATAATCTTAAAAATGACACAAAACCTAGAATATTAAAATCCCAATTCTGTAGTAGTGATATAAGACAGTGAACTATTTACAAGCAGACTATTGCCAGAGGCTTTCCAGGATGGAGAGGTTTTGGGTGTCAAAGATGGATCATGAGTGGTTATCAGTTGTTGTTGAGTGGTTTACTGTGTAACTGTGTGTCCTGGGTGGAGCTTGTGCAAGTCTTTTACACCAGGACATCAACAAACTGCTGGTGGGAAGCACTTCAGGCAATCTTTATACATCAATAGTATACATATTTGTATGGTCTTTATCACAATCACAATAAGTTAAGTGATCTTTGAACAGATAAGTGCATTCTACTGAGAAAAAAAATTGTATATATATATATATATATATATATATATATATATAAAGGAGAGCAAGAAAGACTTGTAGCGCCACATAAGATTTAGAACTGGATACTCCAATCATTTTGTTGTGGGGGATAAACCTCTATATCAAGTCACTTACTTTTAGTTACCTAAATCTGTATGATTGTGAAGATGGAGGAAATACAGTGCATCATTTATATGTTTGATGCCGTGACTCAGCACTCTGAGGGGATTTATGATCACACATTGGGCTTTACCGACAGCCACTTGGGTAATGTCCATTTTACCCAGGTAATCCTAAGATTACCCAATATCTGACTTTACCCATAACATATATATATATATATATATATATATATATATATATATATATATATATATATATACTGTATATATGAAAAGAAAAAAGAGAATGATACTTGCGCTATAACGTCAAATATATATAAGAAAACACATATGTTAAACATGCAACCCCTGTCTGTTGGTTGGTAAACAGACACCAATGGAATTCAATTTGCTATAAACATGATAATAAACAAAATATTTAACAAAAATGTACAATGTATTATGAAAATGCAGATTGTATGGTATGTATGATAAGAACACAGTCCAAAAACAAGGAGGCAGCTGTTAGAGATATCTGTGGAATCCCAAAACCTCAGAACATAGAAATAAGGAGAGCAAGAAAGACTCATAGCTCCACACAAGATTTATATATAGTAAAACATAAAGAATGCACTCACTGGGTTTGTGAAAAAAAAAATAGAGATTTATTTTGTTATATCATAGTGACGTTTTGGGATCCACAGACCCCTTCCTCAGACCAAACATCTGGTTTGTGGATCCAAAATTTCACTATGATATAAAAAATTAAATCTATTTTTTTTCTCACAAATCCAGTGAGTGCAGTCTATATGTTTTACTATTGAAGTTTAATCCTGACTAAGCACCCTGGTCATTGACTACCTGGCAGTGAGAGTGCAGATTATTGTATATATGTATATATATATATATATATATATATATATATATATATATATATATATAGTGTTCTCCCAGTAAGATAAATAATAAATGTGCCATAAATTAAAAAATGTTTCCCGGCCTGAATAAAACTATATTTTGTTTTCATACTAATGGAGGTGTGTTTCTGTCCAGCAATAGAGCTTTAAAGGGACACTCAATCAAAACTAAACATTCATTATTCAGATAGAGCATGCCATTTTAAACAACTTTCCGATGTACTCTCATTAACAAAATGTGCACAGTATTTTTATATTTAAACTTTTTGAGTCACCAGCTCCTACTGAGCATGTCCAAGAATAAGTGTGTATGCATTTGTGAATGGCTGATGGCTATCACATGGTACATGTATGCATTTGTGATTGGCTGATAGCTGTCACATGGTAGAGGGGGAGTGGAAAAATACATAACTTTTAAAATTGTCAGAAAAAAAATCTACTACTCATTTGAAGTGATATTGCATTGTCTTGTTATCTTGCATTTGTTGATTATGCAAATCTACTATGTTGACTGGTCCTTTAAGAGTTGCTGTTATCAGCCAGTGAGCAACTGATACTTCAAGGGCCAATATAGTTGAAAAATGACATGCTTTAATCTGTTAAAGCTTGTAATACTAAGACTATCAACTCTCTCGGGACTCACAGTGCACTGTTAGTTCTAAGCAGAAAATGCTGCTGATCCAATCAGCAGCGCTAGTTGCATATCTGAGTTGTGTATTTAGTGCTGCTGATTGGATCAGCAGTGAGTTCCACTTGGGATCAGCAGTTGGATTATAATAAATCTTACAGTAAATTGCACAAAACATATATTGTCTGTTTTAATCTCAGTTTAAAGATCTATAAATTAACTCAATATAATGTAAAAATGTAATTATCGAATTGTTTCAATCTAATGTCACTTTAATTATTGGCTATAAAGTGATATGTGAGTCAGAAACAGAAACATATTTTTTTATATGTTGGTCACGAACATACAAGTATACGGAAATGACCAGTTACAACTGTAGTACCAGTCATGCAGATACCATATGCTTTGTTATTACATCACAAAGAGAAAAACTAAATAGCTTCATTTCCTCCAGGATGTGTTTAAAACTGTGAATTGCTGATTTCATTTATAGAAACTGATGTTCTTCTGACTCATTTCTGGTTACTTCTAACCTTTGACTCTTATGAGATCTAAAGGAAATGTAATTATGACAGGTCAAGTCAATTGGCTATCCAAATTTATATCAACTAGTTTATTATCAATCCATTATAATGTCCCTTACTATACGATCTCACTTATATGTTTAACTTTACATTGCTATGAAAGTAAAAACATTTAAAATAACTATTAAAATAATTATACATTTAAAAAAAAAAAAAAATACATTATTTCCAGAGCTGAAGTTCTCACTCAAAATAAAGCAGGGAATTTCCTACTTTTGTCTCTCTCTTTTATAACTATTTGAAACTTGACAAAGAGAAGTCATCTAGTCCATCATAAACAGTGGATTATAGGTGTTCACAAGCAAACACTCCGTGTAAATACTGAAATAACATTCACTGCACAATTGTTTCTCCTTAAAGCATGTATAAATTAAGCTGAATGTTTCTGAAAATATGACATTTCAGCCTGAACTGTAATATATGACTAATAAAAATAAAATAAAAATAAAAATATTAAAGGGACACTGAACCCAAATTTTTTCTTTTGCGATTCAGATAGAGCATACAATTTTAAGCAACTTTCTAATTTACTCCTACTATCAAATGTTCTTCATTCTCTTGGTATCTTTATTTGAAAAACAAGAATGTAAGTTTAGATGCCGGCCTATTTTTGGTGAACAACTTAGGTTGTCCTTGCTGATTGGACAGCACCAATAAACAAGTGCTGTCCAGGGTCTGAACCAAAAATTGGTTGGCTCCTTAGCTTAGATGCCTTCTTCCTTTTTAAACAAAGATAGCAAGAGAACAAAGAAAAATTGATAATAAGAGTAAATTAGAAAGTTGAATAAAATTGCATGCTCTATCTGAATCACAAAAGAAAAAATTTGGGTTCAGTGTCCCTTTAACTGCCTTGAGGGGAAGTAGAACATGCAATACTAACTTAGCAATAGCAATCTCCTGCACTCTCTCAACACTAGCAAACAATTTTGTGTTTTCTATTTTATAATTATATTGTGAAGCTATGTAAAGACAGTATTTTGTTTTACAGTCAAGACCAAAAAGTCCTATATTTTCAGATAAAATATTCAGCATATTTGTTATATGATTTAAGGACAAACAGTTGTGCAGTAAACATTATTTCATTATTTACATAGAGCGTTTGCTTGTGAACACATAATACTTCTGTCTAAAATGGACTAGATGCCTTCTCTTTGTGTGTCAAGTTTCAAATAGTTATAAAAGAGAGAGATGAAACCAAGAACTTTCCTGCTGTCAAAAATGAAAAACTAGAAATAAATGCAGAGTATATTACACAGAAAACAGTAACATTTGATTTTTATGTGCTTCAGAAAAAAAATGTGGCTATCAGCTCCAGGTGCGCCCCCCCCCCATCACATTTGCGTACCCCTGAAAGAATCTGCATTGTAGTTATCTTTATTATTTTCTATAGAGGTAAGCTCACAACTCGTCAGGAATTCCTTGTTCAGACCCTTTTCTTAATTCAAAATAAATGTGATAGTAAAATACACAAAGTGAATCGTGAAAAAAGTTCAAATATAAGGATATGTAAATCTTCTAAGAAAGGTCTCTTCACTCTTCTGCAGTCCTCCGTGTGTTCTCAAAGAAAAGGAAACAAGATATGCAACATAGTGTAACTCTGTAACCACTTATAGTGCAACAGTTCTGCTTGTTTAACGAGTGATTACTCACATTTGTTGGAGCTTATAGCCAAGCTCAGGGTAATGCGCACTCCCACTTTATACTGGTGGGAAAACAGTACTCTCAGGCAAATCTTATAAAAACAAACATTTATTAAAATACATAAAAAGCGTCACAAATGCTTTTACACCACCTCTTACAAAGGGAAACTGAGTAATGATAGCTAAAAAATTACTCAAAAGAGTAGATGCCAGTCCTGGATGGAGATGGATGGACAAGCAGTATCTTAACCGCTTAGAACCACCACTTCCCAGTGCCAGAAAGACCGCTCCTCCCTCAGGTGAATAAGCAGATGTAGAGACGCAAGAGAATGTCAATTCTGATGTACGTTTCGCTGGATCAGCTTTTTTCCTTGAAAAAGCTGATCCAGCGAAACGTACGTCGGAATTGACACTCTCTTGCGTCTCTACATCTGCTTATTCACCTGAGGGAAGAGCGGTCTTTCTGGCACTGGGAAGTGGTGGTTCTAAGCGGTTAAGATTCTGCTTGCCCATCCATCTCCATCCAGGACTGGCATCTACTCTTTTGAGTAATTTTATAGCTATCATTACTCAGTTTCCCTTTGTAAGAGGTGGTGTAAAAGCATTTGTGACGCTTTTTATGTATTTTAATAAATGTTTGTTTTTATAAGATTTGCCTGAGAGTACTGTTTTCCCACCAGTATAAAGTGGGAGTGCGCATTACCCTGAGCTTGGCTATAAGCTCCAACAAATGTGAGTAATCACTTGTTAAACAAGCAGAACTGTTGCACTATAAGTGGTTACAGTTACACTATGTTGCATATCTTGTTTCCTTTTCTTTGAGAACACACGGAGGACCGCAGAAGAGTGAAGAGACCTTTCTTAGAAGATTTACATATCCTTATATTTGAACTTTTTTCACGATTCACTTTGTGTATTTTACTATCACATTTATTTTGCATTATTTTTTTTATTTTTTTGTGATTTTTGGTATATTTATTATATATCCTTTTCTTAATTCAGTCGGTGAGGTCTGCCCATGCAAGGGCAGGGGTGATATTTCTCTCTAGGCTGAAAACATTTAGATTACCAGACCTCAGAGTTTAAACTTAAAGGGATAGTTAATATTATCTAAAACAGAATCCTTTGTAATAGTAATATATTATACCCTACACCCCTTTGTATAGTATATCAAATTGCAGTATTTTAGAAATAATAACCTCTAAAAATGCTTTTTGTCTGTTGTCCCTGTCCACTGCATTTTTCTATTATAATCACTAAGCGGATGGTTTAGCCTAACATCAACCGCCTGCCAAGTCCCTTGTCCTGTTACAGTGCGAGTAAAACAACAACCTAGCACTAGGGAACTTTGCGGCACTATACAAATAAATGCTAACAATAATAATAACCGCCTGCCAAGCCTCTTGTCCTGTGATAGCGTGAGTAAAGCTACTACCTATCATTATGGAACTTTGCAGTGCTATACAAATAAATGCTAATAATAATGATAACCGCCTGCCAAGTCCCTTGTCTTGTGATAGCTTGAGTAAAGGTACTACCTAGCGCTATGGAAGTTTGCGGCACTATACAAATAAATGTTAACAATAATAATAGCCGCCTGCCAAGCCTCTTGTCCTGTGATAGCGTGAGTAAAGCTACTACCTAGCACTATGGAAGTTTTTGGCACTATAAAAAAAAAATGCTAATAATAATAATAACTGCCACAGTGTAAGTAAAGCTACTACCTAGCGCTATGGAACTTTGCAGCGCTATACAAAGAAATGCTAATAATTATAATAACCGCCTGCCAAGCCTCTTGCCCTGTGACAGCGTGAGTAAAGCTACTACCTATCATTATGGAAGTTTGCGGCACTATACAAATAAATGCTAACAATAATAATAACTGCCACAGTGTGAGTAAAGCTACTACCTAGCGCTATGGAACTTTGCAGTGCTATACAAAGAAATGCTAATAATAATAATAATAATAACCGCCTGCCAAGTCCCTTGTTCTGTGACAGCGTGAGTAAAGCTACTACCTAGCGCTATGGAACTTTGCAGCGCTATACAAAGAAATGCTAATAATAATAATATCCGCCTGCCAAGTCCCTTGTTCTGTGACAGCGTGAGTAAAGCTACTACCTAGCGCTATGGAACTTTGCAGTGCTATACAAAGAAATGCTAATAATAATAATAATAATAACCGCCTGCCAAGTCCCTTGTTCTGTGACAGGGTGAGTAAAGCTACTACCTAGCGCTATGGAACTTTGCAGCGCTATACAAAGAAATGCTAATAATAATAATAATAATAATAATAATATCCGCCTGCCAAGTCCCTTGTTCTGTGACAGCGTGAGTAAAGCTACTACCTAGTGCTATGGAATTTGCAGTGCTATACAAAGAAATGCTAATAATACTAATACTTGTGCACAGCAGCTCCGTTAGCATGTTACAGAAAATAAATTGGGGGGATGTGGTTGCTTCACTGCTTGCTGCCCATAAAAATAAAAAGAGAGTTGTAGACAGGGGGGCAGCCGGGTACCTAGTGAATTGAGCATAACGTATAAAGATGTGTATTCATAAAAGAGGTATTGGGTATTGATTTTGTGCTATATAAAGACATATTGCTCAGTCGGTCAGTTGTATCAAAGGGGCATATTTTATCAAGCTCCGTATGGAGCTTGAACCCCCGGTTAAAGACCACTGCTCCATAACCTGTCCGCCTGCTCTGATGCGGCGGACAGACATCGCCAAAAATCAACCCGATCCAATACGATTTGGTTGATTGACCCTCCCTGCTGGCGGATGATTGGCCGCGAATCTGCTGGTGCAATGATAAATGCTGACAGCATATGCTGTCGGCATTTGTTGATGTGCGGCGGACATGATCCGCAATATCGGATCATGTCCGCTCGCACATTAATAAATAGGCCCCAAAATCTTTCAGACTTCCTTTTTGAGACACGAGTTTTGTGCATAAACACAGGTTTATCTAGATATCATAGTCATGTCATTGTAGTAAAGAGAAAAGTTTTAGGAGAAATATAGCCTTACAGAAGTGCAATAGTCACTGCAATTTAACATTTCTAACACCATACAAATGCACATTTAAATACATTGTTTGAGAGATTTTTCATTTAAAAAAAGCCTCCATACTCTTTTGCCATCTCTGAAATCAAGTGGAAATTTCCAAATGTCCATAGAAGCATTACAATGACTTAACATCATAAGTATTTTTAATAATGTTTAAAAGTCCCCAACATGGCAACATGAGAGGAAATCCTGTAACTAAAAAATGTGCAGAACTTTCATTGAAGGGGCTAACACACAATCACTGCTATAACTATGAAATCAGACAAGAAGGGAAATCCTTCTTACCCTGGGAGATTACAAAGTAAGTGCAAAGTAACATTCCAAGGGCATAAATCTGCAGATGCTAATGATTAAGTCAACTGGAATGAAACATATTTGACTATTTCTGAATGTTTTTGCTCTCTATGCTAATTTTTTTATTTTTTTTATTTTATTTTATGCAATTTTCAAATAAAGTTTTTCAATTTTTATTTAAAAACATAGTATGGAAAGGAAGGAAGGAAGGAAGGAAGAAGGAAAGGAAGGAAGGAAGGAAGAAAGAAAGGAGTTTTTTAAAGCAGGAATGTAAGCTTAGGAGTCGGCCCATTTTTTCTTCAGCACCCTGGGTAGCACTTTCTGATTGGTGGCTACATTTAGCCACTAACCAGTAAGTGCTACCCAGGTGATGAACCAAAAATAGGCCGGCTCCTAAGCTTACATTCCTGCTTTTCAAATAAAGATACCAAGAGAATGAAGACATTTTGTTAATAGGAGTACATTAGAAAGTTGCTTAAAACTGCATGCTCTATCTGAATCATGAAATAAAAAAATGGGTTTCATATCCCTTTAAATGACTAAAAAAAAGATAAAATCTATTTCCATCATAATATCATAAGATATCATTTTATTAAAGCATCTAACCGAAAGTAGGTGGGATATGCGTATTGGCACATGATACGCTTATTCATTGATTCTAAAATCATTGTAAAATATGGTTCAGTTTGTCAGACTTCCCTCAAACGTAAGAGAAAATGAGACAACGTTGGTGAGAACTATTTCTTTTGACTTCTTGTCAACAGCTTCGCCAAGAACTTTAATCTCAGTTCCAATAAAAAGCTAATACATTTCAATCACTTTATACACTGACATATGAGGAGGGTTTTAAATAAGCAGTTAATTTTGATTCAGTTGCTAACAAATTCATTATTTTTAAAGTTGAGCCATATGTAATAGAAAGCATAGTGTTCTTGCACGCTAAATTTAACATTTTAAATATGTCATCAGCTTACTATACAATAGAGAGTTTGTTTCTGCTGGTCAGATGCATGTTAACAGTTCATCATGTGCTTCTGCTGCAACTGTCAGATGCTACTATCCTTATTACTACTTTATATATAAAGGGACATTGTACACTAGATTTTTGTTTGCTTAAATGTTCTGTAAATGATCTATTTAAATAGCACATCTGGAAGTGTTTTAGTAACAATGTATAGTTTTGCTTATTTTTGAATAACATTGTGCTGATTTTCAGACTCCTAACCAAGCCCCAAAGTATCATATGTAGACCCAAGTCTACAGATTCCTGCGGCAATGGTTTGTGTAATCTGACTTTTCGTATGCAGGGAAGGGAGAGGGGGAGTGTCTTCTCTTTCTGCTTTCCCAGCCCATTTAACTGGGTCTCCCAGCCTAACCTCATCAACAGTGCTAAACTGGGATCTTCTAAGTAAGTTTTTAAAAGGTTTTATAATGGATTTTTAGATCTATATCTGTGCATATTCTTCTTTATAATAGTGTCTATTACATGCAGTTAAATTAAATTGGAGTACACTGTCCATTTAAAAGGACAGAAAGGTCAAAATTAAAATGTGCATAGGTGCAGTTCAGTATTTAACAGAATTTTTGCAATACACTTCCATTAGCAGAAATGCCACTAATAAAAGATATTATTATTTTTCTGGAGCATATGCACAAGTGTTTTGCAACATTAGCTTTGTTATACAATGTTGCAAAATACTGCTGCCCTAAAGTACTAAACTCACGTGCACACTACTAGAAGTAAATTGGAAAGTTGTCTAAAATTGCACACTCTATCCAAATAATTAAAGTTTAATTTTGAATTTACTGTCCCTTTTAGAGATCTTTAAAAACAAAAAAAGCTAATATGCACTAAAAATTTAAATAGGTGTAAGTTCTACATACAAGATAATGCATTACAATTTAAGGAACATTGTATGATACTTGTTATAACTAAAAAAAGTGATTTTACTGATTTTCATATTTATTTCACTGAATTAAAAAAAAAAATCTGTAACTGAACAGTAAATAATACAATCATGTTCATTTTGCAGGAGATTCTGGAATATTGTTTCGGTATATTTCTGCAGTATTTAGATTGGCTAGAAAGAATAATGGATTTCAGTGAATTATAACCCTCCAAGAGAATTTACCAATCAAAATATGCAACATGTCCAAAAAAAAAAAAAAAGCAGTCAAGATATGTTATATAGTATTGTAGTTGATGCACAGCCAGTGAAATTTCCATATATAGTAGCTGTACATCAAATGATTTACCTAGTTTCTTCCTTTCTCGGATTTGAAATGTTAACAAATGCCAGGTGTTGGTCTGCCATAAAGTAAAGGGCCAGGTCTGCTGGGTAAAATTCCTTGCTGTCATTAATACCATGTGTTGTACTGTATGACAATTCTGAGGTTTTCCATGCATTTACAATGCTTAAAAACTCCCTTCACTACGGAATTTGTAGAATACACTTTGCGTGAGTTTGTCTATATCTATCTCCACACACACACACATATGTGTGTGTCTACATACATATATGAGTGTGTATGTGTATACAGACATACAGCACCTCGTTTTATTGTGATTCGCTTTATTGCGCTGCACAGATATTGCTCTTTTTACAGATTAAAGGTTTGTGGCAGCCTAGTTTTGAGCAAGTTTATTGGAGCGTTTTTTCCAACATGAATACACATATAAACACATAAATACACATGTACACAAACCTATATATAAACACCTCCAGCAAAAAAGATTATGATTCATTATCTTTTAGCAATAAAGTATTTTTTAATAAAGGTATGTACATTGTTTTTTTTAGACATAGTGCTATTGCAGACTTAAACTACAGTATAGTGTAAATATAGCTTTATATGCACTCAGAAACAAAAAAATTAGTGTGACTCACTTTATTACTATATTCACTTTATTGCGTTTGTCTGGAACAGAACCCGCAATATCTCCTGAGGTACGCATGTATGTATATATATTCTCATATATATGTGTGTGTTGTATGTCTATATACACACAATCATATGCTGTACATGGTATTAACCCTTTCTTGCCGGTGTTAACGTGTCTACATCGGAACAACTGTTCCGATGTAAACAAATTAAAATCTCGCAATCGTGCACGTGATCACGAGATTACAATGATGGGATTGCGTCAGGGGTCGTCCCTATGATGCTAGGCACGCCCTCCAGACTGCTATCCCATCAGGGAAGCGCCAGTGGCTTCAGGAAAGCCAAGCGGTTAGGACGTTGTATTGCTTCGGATGGAATACAACGTCCTAAGGGTGTTAAAAGGTTAATGATAGCAAGTAATTTTACCCAAGAGAAGATCACACAACCATGTTCTACACAATAGATGGGGAAGCAGACAAACAATATAGAGGGTATCATGGTCCCCATGCCCCTAGTGAGCAATCCTGTGTTAAATAATTCTAGTAAACCATCAATGGCTGGTATATTAGACATATTTCAAATGTCTGTAACACTAGTGCTTGGCTATTAACTGATGCATTTTTGCAGTTTAAAGTATAATGAGACCAGATTAAGCATTGCAAGCCTAATACTAGCAAACAATGTATCACAGGACAGTGTCAGATCGTAATTTTCATGTAAATCATTTGGCACAATGGCATGAATGATGATGTTGCCTCAGTTTAGGCCATAGTTTAGTATCACAGTCATCGTCTAACTGCAGTTTGGAAATAATAAATGTGCATTCCATAAATAATTTTAAAAATTCCATCATGTACTAAACTAATTACCCTATTTTATAACATAACAAGGAATGGAATGACTTTGTAAGACGAAATGACAGTGTGTAACACAATTTAAACAATGTAATTTCACTATAGCTCTTTAACAGTTTGTTTACAAACATGTCTGCACTTGAAGTCCAGAAAATGAACAATATAACCAATATTAAGTATGTCCAAGGGTTCAAAACTAAATAAATCTAATTAATTTCAAAACTGTATTTATTCACCTACTGAATAAAAACAATTTTCAAACCAAAAGTCTAACAAATAATAATAAAAAAGAAGACCAAGGACTCCATGTATTAAAAGGCAGGCGGACAAGCTACTAAACTACAGAAATTGTCCGCTCGCCTTTGCTGCATACGGGTAAAGGACGAACAGGATCCGCTGCCCGTATGTATGATTACACGCTCAAGTAAGTTTGTAAAGACTGCCCCTTCTCTCACGTAAGAGTAGGGACTGTCAAATGCCCAAAGCGAGCGAGCTCTCAGTGATTTCTCCTCGCCAACCTCAAGAAGCAGGTTTACAAATGCGAACCTGCCCCGCAAGGGCTCTGGAGCAGTTTACGCTGCTTAGTACATGGAGCCGCAAATATATCAAAAACCTGATTACTGTACTTACAATGTATAGTAGTGTTATTCCCAAACATTCAATGCACAATACAGAGGCTTGTCAATGACATTCCACAATGAAAGGAAATGCAAATAAAAACTTAGTATTGCATGATCCATTTAATTTCAGGAAGGATGTAAATGTGAACCTATTGTCACTGGCTTTTTTAGATGCGTCAGTCTTGCTTCCCATGCACAGCATATTTTTCAGGATATTGTTTAATTTTAACAACATCCGCAAGGATGTCCTGTGATATTTGCGCAAAGACTGGTGTTTACTGAAACCATGTCTTATTAATCGCTGTCTTTGAACTGAACACAATGTTTTGCAAGTTCTAGATAAGAAATTGTCAGTAGTATTGAGATTTCAGAAGATATCTGGATGCAAAAGCAGTAGAATGCATAAAAGACCAAAACATAGCACTAAATGGAAAAGTACTCATCTATATTGTGATACATTACAGTATGAGAATCAGTAACATTATATTTACATTACTTTCAAACTCTTTTAGAGCACAAATGTTATTAAAAGGATAGGAAAACCCAATATTTTATTTCATGATTTAGATAGAACATACAATGTTAAACAACTTTCCAGTTGACTTCTATTATCAAATTTGCTTCATTATCTTATTATCATTTTGCTGAAGGAACAGCATTGCACTACTAGCAGCTAGCTGAACACATCTAGTCAGCCAATCACAAGAGACAAATGTGTGCTGGCACCAATCAGCAGCTAGCTCCCACTAATGTATCCTTCTTCAACAAGGGATACCAAGAGAATGAAGCACATTTAAAAATAGAAGTGAATTTAAAGGGACATTCTAGCCAAAATTGAAATCCGCATGGATGCATTTCAGTTTTGAAGAGAAGCGTTTTTGTAATATACATGTATTAGCAAAAATGCTTCTAATAAAAGCTATAGCAGTTTCAAAAGTATATTTAAGTATGCACCGTGCACCAGCATTTTAAACACATCACTTGCTCAGAGAGCCTAAGGTGCTTGTACTATCTGGTAATGACTCAATTTGTAAATTACTGACATGACACAAGCCTCACTGGCGCTCTGAGCAGTTGCAGTATTTAAAATGCTTGTGCACTGAGAATATCTAGCTATGCTTCAAATGCATGTGTAGAGAAAAATGTTAACAGTAAAAGAGTGATAACTTTTCATAGAATCATTATTGCCAATACGTGTATATTGCAAATATGTTTCAATTCAAAGATGTAATAAATCTATGTGCACTTAAAATTTGACCGGAATGTGCCTTTAAAAGTGTTTTAAAATGACGTGCTCTATCTGAACCGTGCAAGTTGAATTTTTACTTCCCTATCCCTTTAAACAAAGAACAATAGGGACTAAGCACTTACATACCAGACGTGCATCTCCAATTAAGCAAATCAAAGATGCATGGTATGTCTGGTTTTCTGGGGGGAAAAAAACATTATGTGCTTTATTGTTACTTTTGTTAAAAAATAATATTTTTAATATACAACAGTAACAAGCCAAATTGCTCTTCTACAGACAGAATGTTTTTACTGTGTGCACTCAAAATAGCAATCTAACAATATCTAAAGGAGAAGTATGTCTCACAGCTACAAGAAATGCAAAGCTTTTAGCAACTACTGGCAAGGCAGAAGGAATGCACCATTCTCCCCCCCCCCCCCCAACAATCACCAGCTAGCTCCTAGTAGTGCATTGATACTCCTGAGCCTACCTAAGTATGCTTTTCAACATAGGATACCAAGAGAATGAAGTAAACTTGATAAAGAAGTAAATTGGAAAGTCTCTTGATTTTGCATGTTCTTTCTAAATCATGAAATTTTCATTTATACTTTGCACCACTCAGATATAACAACTTTGCTTGATCGTCCTAAATAAGTATTAACAAAAAATGTGATCCTCCAGAGCAGTGGTTTTTAACTCCAGTCATCAGGGTACACCAACAGGCCAGATTTTTGTGATATCTTAACTAGAACACAGGTGAAATAATCAGATCATCAGTAACCATGGTTACTAACCTGCTCTCACCCATCAGCTGATTAATTCACATGTGCTTGCTCAGTAGTTTGTTAAGAGCCCTGCTATTTGTAGATCACATTCTTAAAAGGTTGCCACCACAGCCATGTTTTCCTGGACACTTATGAGTTACACATGCTGCAGGATGTGCAGGGAGGAACATGTATTGTGTTTCTGGACAGCTCTATTCCTATTCCTCCCTGAACACCCTGCATCATGTGTAAAGTATAAGTGTCTAGGAAAACATGGCTGAGGACACATAGTTATACTTATGTGCTAAATAACCAGTACAGATAGTGACTGGCTTCCCCACCATGTCCTGCTCAGGAACAGTAATACAGGAGTTAAACACATAGCTACCAAAGGAGCATTTTAATTATTGCATTGCTATGGCCCTTTAATCATCATAAGCACAATATGTATATTAATACAATATACTATAA